>NC_057805.1:517995666-518314832 GCF_018294505.1 Triticum aestivum
AAAATGCACCATTCAAAGCCACACCATCATTTTTCAATCCTTTCTGACTTCATTGTTATTTTTCATGCATTTACTAATTATTTTGAGCTATAAGACCCTCAAATTGAAAAGCATTTCAAATGAACTCTGAAAAGGTTGAAAGTTGGCATGATATCATCATTTCATCACACATAGCATGTGCAATAAAGTTGAGAGGGTTACGACAAAAACTGGATGCACTTCGTGTACAAAACGGACAATCTCTTTCAAAGTATCAGGATTTCATCCGGAAAATCGTCTGTTACAAAGGGATTTCATTTTTTAAATTTGAACTCCTGACTTTTTGTGTGTTCAAAATGCACCATTCAAAGCCACATCATCATTTGTCAATCCTTTCTGACTTCATTTGTTATTTTTAATGCATTTACTAATTATTTTGAGCTATAAGACCCTAAAATTGAAAAGCATTTCAAATGAACTCTGAAAAGGTTTTCTTTCTACTTACAACAAAAAATTTATTTATTTTATTTCTAATTACTTATGTCTTTTACTTTAATTATTTTATTTTTATTTATTTTACTGCTGCTATTTTTATTTATTTTACTTGCTGCTATTTTTACTTAATTAATTAAGGTTTATTTATTGTAGTTACTATAGTTTATTTTATTTTATTTTATTAAGGTTTATTTAGTTTTATTTATTTTATTAAGGTTTATTTATTTTATAAATATAAAAAAATGAAAATAGATGCGCTTATAGAGAAAATTCAACCTAAATTCATAATAAATTTCTATGAAATTTACTGTGAATTTAGGTCAAATTCCCTGTATAAGGGCATCTATTTTCACTTTAAAAGGCAGAGAGGGACGGGCTTATAAACTGGTGTGAGCGCCCTTCGTTTGGCGAGGTGGGACTAAACACTGGCCGCAACTAGGACCAGCCCTTTAGTCCCGGTTTGTGGTATGAACCGGGACTAAGACCAGCCCTTTAGTCCCGGTTTGTGGTATGAACTGGGACTCAAGGGTGGTGGGCCAGGAGCGTGGCCCATTGGTCCCGGTTTGTACCACCAACCGGGACCAAAGGGTCCATACGAACCGGGACCAATGCCCACGAGGCCCCGGCCGGCCCCCTGGGCTCACGAACCGGGACCAATGCTCACATTAGTCCCGGTTCGTGACTGAACCGGGGCTAATGTGAAAACTGCCCTGTGACCTAAGCCCTGTTTTCTACTAGTGCGTAAACAACACATGCACACAAATAACAAATACTCGCAACCCGACGTGTAAAAGGGGTTGTCAATCCCTTTCGGGTAGAGGCGCCCAAGATAGGCAAACGGACGTGAGAGAGTTGTAAATATTGATAGATCGAACACCAAATAAAATAAATTGCAGCAAGGTATTTTTGTATTTTTTTGTTTTAATAGATCTGAAAATAAAAGGCAAATAAAATAGATCGCAAAGGCAAATAATATGAGAAAGAGACCCGGGGGCCGTAGGTTTCACTAGTGGCTTCTCTCGAGAAAATAGCAAACGATGGGTGAAGAAATTACTGTTGGGCAATTGATAGAACTTCAAATAATCATGACGATATCCAGGCAATGATCATTATATAGGCATCATGTCCAAGATTAGTAGACCGACTCCTGCTTGCATCTACTACTATTACTCCACACATCGACCGCTATCCAGCATGCATCTAGTGTATTAAGTTCATGGAGAAATGGAGTAATGCAATAAGAATGATGACATGATGTAGACAAGATCTATTTATGTAGAAATAGACCCCATCGTTTTATCCTTAGTAGCAACGATACATACATGTCGGTTCCCCTTCTGTCACTAGGATCAAGCACCGTAAGATCGAACCCACTACAAAGCACCTCTTCCCATTGCAAGATAAATAGATCAAGTTGGCCAAACAAAACCCAAATATCGGAGAAGAAATACGAGGCTATAAGCAATCATGCATATAAGAGATCAAAGAAGACTCAAATAACTTTCATGGATAAAAAGATAGATTTGATCATAAACTCAAAGTTTATCCGATCCCAACAAACACACCGCAAAAAGAGTTACATCATATTGATCTCCAAGAGACCATTGTATTGAGAATCAAATGAGAGAGAGGAAGCCATCTAGCTAATAAATACGGACCCGTAGGTCTACAAAGAACTACTCACGCATCATCGGAGAGGCACCAATGGAAGTGGTGAACCCTCCGTGATGGTGTCTAGATTGGATCTGGTGGTTCTGGACTCTGCGGCGGCTGGAATTGATTTTCGTCGACTCCCCTAGGTTTTCTGGAATATTGGGGTATTTATAGAGCAAAGAGTCGGTTCAGGGGGCACCCAAGCTGGGCACAACCTACCAGGGCGCGCCTGGGCCTCCTGACGCGCCCTGGTGGGTTGTGCTCCCCTCGGAGCACCCCCAGGCGCTTCTCCGGCCCACTGGATGTCTTCTGGTCCAAAAAAATCCACAAAAAGTTTCGCTGCATTTGGACTCCATTTGGTATTGATTTCCTGCGATGTAAAAAACATGCAGAAAACAGCAACTGGCACTTGGCACTACGTCAATAGGTTAGTACCAAAAAATGATATAAAATGACTATAAAATGATTATAAAACATACAAGAATGATAATAACAACATGGAACAATCAAAAATTATAGATACGTTGGAGATGTATCAGCATCCCCAAGCTTAATTCCTGCTCGTCCTCGAGTAGCTAAATGATAAAAACAGAATTTTTGATGTGGAATGCTGCCTAACATGTCATATCATATGCTTTTCTTTATAGCATGGACATTTGGACTTTTATATGGTTCAGAGCAATAGTCTAGTTTTGACATGAGACTTAAATACTCAAGCATATCAACAAGCAACCATGTCTTTCAAAATATTAATGCTAAAATAAGTTACCCTGGCCCATCATGCTCAATCATTGATCCATTCATGAAACACACTCGCATATTAACTACACCCAATGCTCAAGTACGATCATAGTGCCTCCTAGTTGGTGCTTTATAAGAGAATATGGAGACTCAAATTCAAAATAAAAATTGCATAAAGTAAAAGAAAGGCCCTTCGTAGAGGGAAGTAAGGATTTGTAGAGGTGCCAGAGCTCAAAGAAGAAAACTTATAGATAAAACATTTTGAGAGGCATACTTTTCCCACCAACGAAAACGACTTAGAGCTCCCAACACTTTGCATGCTTGTAGCGACCCGACCTCAAACGGTCAAGTCTCTGTGCTTCAGTGTCATCCCTGGATCGGTAATGCTGACACACACAATACTCGAAGGATTTATAACACTGTAGCAATCACACACTTATTACATCGAATGTCTCAAAAGACAACTTATTACAATAAATATGGCTTAAGGCCATCTAATACGATAACAGCGGAAGGCTTGGAAGATAAAGTGAGTCCATCAACTCCAACGGCATAGCTGAGCTGCACGGCAACGACCTAGCGAACCTTACTCCTCATCTGAAAAGTCTGCAACATAATACGTTGCAGCCCGGAAACGGGTCAGCACATGTAATATGTTGGCGATGTAACACAGTAGAGCAAGAACAGAATAATGCTATCACTACATGCATATTTGGCTGGTGGAAAGCTCTATGGTTATAGTTTTGCGAAAAGCCAATTTTTCCCTACAACAAAGGAATAAATTTTTTTTAACTATCATGGTGGTTGAAACATCATTGAGAAGGTTCCTCCAACTCAATCCCAATTAAAGTAATTATCTACCCAACAATATTAAATTAGAGTGATGAGATACTTATGATAATCCAAGTACTAGATACTCAAAATTGTCCATAACCGGGGACACGGCTAACCATGATTAGATTATACACTCTGCAGACGTTTGCGCACTTTTCCCCACAAGACTCGATCTCCCTCGTTGGATTTCTCGCACTACATGGTGTTTGAGAAACGGATGACCGAGACACAGTCTTTCAGAAACATTAACTCTTTAGTCCAGGCAGACCATACCAAACCTACATCCCTCTACCTGCTGATCCACCTCTTCAAGAGCTCATGCAACTTACTCAACTATGCTAGAGCCCATAATAGCTTGTGGCTGCACACGGAAGTTTCCAGCATGAAATATCTCAGTTCCATTTGAGCCTGGGTGGCGGACCTTAGGATGATCACACGGGTACTCCGGGATATCCTAGGACAACACTGGATTCTCCAGGTGCCCGACAAGCAATCCACCCAGATGTGTATTAAAGTTGCCACCTTAAGTTGAACCATTAATTAACAATCTCACATCTGTCATGGATTCACTCACCCAAGCCACGTCTACGAGCATACCATAGCAATATAAGCAATATGTAGAAGTAACCCCCAAGGGTTTGATAGTAACAGGGCAATAGGTTCTACCTCATCAACTACTTCCCAATACCCACAAGTTAATCACATCCTAATCATGCAGTGTTTGAGGATTGGAACAAATGCATAAAACTGGGTATGAAAAGAGTATGATCAATGTGTTACTTGCCTTGCTGACGATCCGCAAAACCTAGAGACTCGTAGTAGCACGCTTCACACTCTGGGAATTCTATCGCAAACAAACAATGGCATACATAAGCAATCAAGCAAGGAGCACGGGTAAAACTCAAATAAGAAGATCTAACCAGAAAGTTCAACTTAAGAACTCCGGTTTGCAAAAAGAATCAAATCAAATGGAGCAACGAAACTCAAACTGCGAATGAAACAAGATCTGTTTACTAATCTGAACTAAAGTCAAATTTTACAGTACCAAAATCTTGTTCAAGTTAGTTAAACAGAAAGAGGGTTCCGAGACGAAGATCTAGGCGCTTGAATCGCTTGATTCTGATAAACGAGCGAAAAGATAAACTAAAACGAAAATCGGATCAGAAATCACGATCGAAAATAATCGCGGAAAATCTAAGAAAAAGAAAAACTGACGAACAGGCTAACGAACGAAAGTTCGCTGTCTGCGGCTAACGAGCGAACACCGTTCGTAAAAACGAACGTACGCACGAACGTCCGCAAAATAAACTAAACCGAGAAAACCGGCGAACCGATCTAAAAAAACGAACTTAGGGTTTTCTAAAAAAACTGGATCAGTTTTTAAAATAAAACCGAACGGCGGCAACGGCGGATTATACCTCCGGCGAGGTCCGGCGGCTCCGGCGGGGTAGCGGGCGGTGCGGCACGACGGCGGGGCGCGGCGGCAGCGGCGCGGCGAGGCGTGCGGCGGCGGGCGCGGTGCGGCGAGGCATGCGGCGGCGGGCGCGGTGCGGCGGCGGCGGCGCTGCGACGGGCGGGGCGAGGCAGGTGGCGGGGTGGTCGGGTGGTGGTGGGGGTGCGGGGCGGCGCTATATAAAGGAGGGGGGCTAGCTTGGGGGAGGGGCAAGTGGCGCGGGGAGGGAGAGTCCCGGCCGGACTCGGCGTCGGGCGGCGGCGCTCGCGGTTTCCCGGTCGGAGACGAGGCGCGGGGCGGTTGGGCCGGCTCGGCTGGGCTTCGGCCCAGTCGGGCGCTGAGACTTTTTTTAAAATAATTCCGCCGAAACTAAAATAAATCCTAGAAAAATAAATAAAAATCTAAAAATTCCAAAAGAAATTTTCACCGTCTAAATAAAATATTTAGAACGAGATGAACATTTTCTTGGCCCTAAAATGCTATTTTGAAAAACATGCAATTTTTATAATTCAAATAAAATAGCAATAAACTCCGAATAAAATCAAATATTTGCTTTTAATATTTTTCATCCAATATTTCGTTAATTTTGGAGAAGTCATATTATCTCCTGTCATATATTTGAATATGAAATATTTTCGGAGAGAAGAATAATTAAAACAAATAATCCTCGTTTCATTATTTGGTAAAACTCAAATACGAAAACAGTGAAATCCCCAACTCTCTCCGAGGGTCCTTAAGTTGCTTAGAATTTCGAGGATCGCGAAACTAAATGCAACAAAAATATGATATGCATGACTGATCTATGTATAACATTCCAAATTGAAAATTTGGGATGTTACAAACCTACCCCCCCTTAAGATGAATCTCGCCCTCGAGATTCGGGTTGGCTAGAAAATAGGTGTGGGTGGTCTTTGCGAAGATCATCCTCTCATTCCCAGGTGGCTTCATCCTCAGTATGGTGGCTCCACTGAAGTTTGCAAAACTTGATAACCTTGCTGCGGGTGACTCGGCTGGCAAATTCAAGAATCATGACTGGCTTCTCCTCATAGGTCAGATCACTATCCAACTGAATTGCCTCCAAGGGCACTGTATCTCTTAACAGTATATCGGCCATCTCAGCATGACACTTCGTCAGCTGTGAAACGTGAAACACATCATGAACTCCTGACAGTCCTTCAGGTAATTACAACTTGTAGGCAACTTCTCCCATACGTTCCAAAACTCGGTACGGTCCTACAAATCTCGGGGCTAACTTTCCCTTAACTCGGAAACGTTTCACTCCTCGCAGAGGTGATACTCGCAGATATGCTCGGTCTCCAATTTCATAGGTTGCCTCCTTGCGTTTCGAGTCTGCATAACTCTTCTGCCTGGACTCAGCTACCTTCAGTCTAGCGCGAATCAACTTAACCTTCTCTTCAGACTCCTTCATCAAATCTGGTCAAAACAACTGTCGGTCTCCAACTTCATCCCACATCGACGGTGTTCTACACCTTCGTCCATACAGGGCTTCGAACGGTGCCATCTTCAAACTGGCTTGGTAGCTATTGTTGTATGAGAACTCCGCGTAGGGCAAATTGTCATCCCAAGTAGATCCATAATCTAGCGCACAAGCCCTCAACATATCCTCCAGAATCTGGTTGACTCTCTCGGTCTGTCCATCTGTCTGCGGGTGAAAAGCTGTATTGAACTCCAGCCTTGTTCCCAAAGTCTGGTGCAGCTGATGCCAAAACTTTGAGGTAAACTGTGTTCCTCTATCTGATACGATGGTCCTCGGAACTCCATGCAGACATACGATGGTCCTGGTCATGTATATCTTGGCCAACTTTGCACTTGTATAGGTGGTTTTTACTGGGATAAAGTGAGCCACTTTGGTCAAGCGATCAACTACTACCCATATAGAATCGTACCCTGATTTGGTCCTGCGCAATCCGGTGATAAAATCTATGCCAAGTTTATCCCACTTCCATTCGGGTATCGGCATAGGCTTTAACAATCCTGCTGGCTTTTGATGCTCTTCCTTCACTCTTTGACACACATCACATACGGCTACATACTCGGCAATATCCTTCTTCATACCGGTCCACCAGAAACATTCCTTCAAATCCAAATACATCTTGGTGTTTCTGGGGTGTATCGAGTATGGTGAGTCATGAGCCTCCTGAAGTATTAACTTCCTGATCTCTGTGTTATTGGGCACATAAACACGGTCCTCAAACCATAAGGTGTCGTGCTCATCCTCACGAAAACCTTCGGCCTTTCCTTTGCTCATTCTCTCTTTTATCTCGGCAATCTCTTTGTCATCCTTCTGAGGTTCTCGAATCTTTCCTAACAATGTAGACTGAACCTCCATTGTTGCAACAAAACCTCTAGGAACAATCTCCAATCGAAGTTCCCTGAGATCCTCTGCTAACTCCTTTGGCAATCCCATGCTTACTAGGGTGTTAGCATAACTCTTCCAACTCAAAGTGTCTGCTTCGACATTGGCCTTGCCTGGATGATAGTGAAGTTTCATGTCATAATCCTTTATAAGCTCCAACCATCTCCTCTGCGTAAGGTTCAACTCCTTCTGTGTGAAAATGTACTTCAAACCCTTATGATCCGTGTACACATCACAACGGTTTCCAATAAGGTAATGTCTCCAAGTCTTCAACGCATGCACTACGGCTGCCAACTCCAAATCATGCGTGGCATAATTCAATTCGTGCGGTTTTAGTTGTCGTGAAGCATACGAAACAAGTCTTCCGTCCAGCATAAGCACACTTCCAAGTCCTAGGCGAGAGGCGTCGCAATACACTTGGAAATCCTTGCGTATATCCGGCAGAATCAGCACTGGGGCTGTAGTCAAACACTTCTTTAACTACTGAAAACTCGCTTCACATTCTTCCATCCATTTAAATTTGGTATCCTTCTTCAATAATTCCGTCATTGGCTTTGCAATCTTGGAAAAAAGCTCAATGAATCTCTGATAGTATCCCGCGAGTCCAAGAAAACTGCGGATCTCGCTAACTGAAGTGGGTTCCAACCATTTAGTGACTGGCTGAACCTTGGTGGGGTCTGCTACTATACCTTCTCCTGATATAACATGTCCAAGGAATCCAACTTCCTTCAACCAAAACTCACATTTGCTGAACTGGCATACAACTGATGTTCCCTGAGTTCCTCGAGAACTAAACGCAAATGCTCCTTGTGCTCCTCCTCATTCTTCGAGTATACCATTATATCATCAATGAACACCACAACAAACTTATCCAAATATTCCATGAACACCTTGTTCATCATGCTCATGAAATAGGCAGGGGCGTTAGTCAGTCCAAATGACATGACCGTATATTCATACAACCCGTACCGTGTGGTGAATGCTGTCTTTGGTATATCCTTCTCATGAATCTGCAGCTGGTGATATCCTAATCGCAAATCGATCTTCGAAAACACCTTAGCTCCTTGCAACTGGTCAAACAAATCATTGATCATCGGCAGTGGGTATTTGTTCTTGATCATCACCTCATTTAACGCACGATAATCAACAACCATTCTTAGAGACTTATCCTTCTTCTCAACCAAAAGCACTGGGGCTCCCCATGGTGATGAACTCCTTCCAATGTAACCTTTCTCCAATAACTCCTTGATCTGCTTCTTAATATCCTCCAGATCATTTGCGGGCATCCGATAGGGTCTCTTTGATATTGGCCCTGTACCTGGCAATAGCTCTATCAAAAACTCTATGTCTCGATCCGATGGCATGCCAGGTAACTCCTCTGGAAAAACATCCGGGTAATCCTTCACAACAGGCACTTCCTCCTGAACAACTCCCGTGAGGGTATTTACTTGGCTCCTCCTAGGCGCATGCCTAGATACATACTTGATCCTTTTTCCCTCAGGGGTGGTGAGATAAATCGACTTACTAGCACAGTCAATGCTTCCTCCATACTTCGACATCCAGTCCATGCCTAATATTGCATCCAATCCTTGTGACTCGAAAATTATTAGGTCTGGCGGGAAAACATGGCTACCAATGGTTAGGGGTATCTGGTCGCACCATCGACTAGCCATATACTCTGCTCCAGGTGAACTTACTAACAGAGGGGTCCTAAGGGTTTGGGTTGGTAGTTTAAACTTATCCACGAATCACCTTCATATGTATGAATGCGATGCACCAGTATCAAAAAGAACAAGGGCGGTAAAAGACTTAACCAAAAACTAACCAATAACCGCATCTGGCTGCTCTTCAACCTCCTCCACGTTAACGTGGTTCACTTGTCCTTTGTTGAATGGATTGGGCTTCTTCCTAGCGCTCCCATTACCGTTTCCATTCTTCGCTTCAGGGCACTCCGTGGCATAGTGTCCAGTCTTCCCGCACTTGAAGCAAGTAATGTGACTTAGGTCTCTCTTGGCGGGGGTGGCTGGATTCGGGCGGTTCTGATTATTGCTTGTTCCGTTCCCAGTCCCATTCTTAGAACCATTGTGGTTATGCAAACTTCCTCCGTTGTGATTATGGCCTCCATGATTATGAACAAGTCCTCCCGAGTTCGGGGTTAGGCGAGGCTTTTGCTGAGCTCCTGTGTTAAACCTTCCTTGTCCATACTTCCTCTTACGGCTCTCAATCTGCTTCTGCTTCCCTTCAATCATAAGAGCCTTATCTACCAACTCCTGGTAGTTGTTGAATGTTGCCACCATCAACTGCATGCTCATCTCATCATTCAGCCCTTCCATAAACTTCTCCTGCTTCGCGGCATCTGTGGCCACATCATCAGGGGCATAGCGGGATAACTTGCTAAACTCATCCACGTACTGAGCTACAGTATGGTTTCCCTAGCGTAAGTTACGAAACTCATGCTTCTTCATGCTCATAGCTCCAGTTGAGACATGGGATGTGCGGAAAGCTTGCTGAAACTGATCCCAAGTGACGTTGGCTATGGGGAAAGTGGCCGTGTAATTCCCCCACCATGAGGCTGCTGGTCCATCCAATTGATGTGCGGAAAAGCGCACCTTCTCAGCATCTGTGCAACCTGCGGTGGTCAACTCCCTTCCAATATGGCGTAGCCAATCATCTGCAACTATATGCTCGGTGCTACTGGAAAACACAGGCGGCTGCAACCTCAGAAAATGAGCTAAGTTGTCAACTGGAGGCGGGTTGTTGCTGTTGTTGTTGTTGTTGCCTTGGTTCTGGACTAACAATTGCATCAAGGCATTCTGCTGCTGGATCAACTGAGTAAGCTCCGGAGGGAAGGCAAATCCGGTGTCACGTCTCGGAGGCATCTGATGGGTTTAGAGGGGAGCGATTAGAATAGAATGAGGTCTAATGAGAGAAACACTACCCATATGCACATGACGCAAACACAATCATTTCACTCAATCAATCAAGCAAGGGCATACAAACAGTCTAGAACTATCGTAGAAAGTGCTCAACTACTACTATATACATGGGGGAATACTACTAATCATTTGGTGGTCATCTAGAAATTTTGATCGGTGGAAGACTCCATAATGTCTGCTCCAGCTTCGTCTTCAAAGTCATCTTCACTGGGGTCGGAGTCGGTGTCGTCGATGATGATGTAGTTCTCTGGGCAAGTGGAATCGTCGTCATCTCCTCCTGGCGCGGGGTCTCCCATGAATATTCTGATCTTCTTAATCAAGTCGTCATTCTTCTCCAATAGTGTTGCAATTTCCTCCCCAAATCCATCGCGTGTAGACTTGAGTTCTTCTTCCAGCTCTGTGATCCTTGTCTTCGCCTTCTTTAATTCTAACATGTCTGCGCACTTCTGATTCTCCTGGTGTCGAATGTGCTGATTTAACTCCTGGATGAAAGCTGCAATGGATCTGTCCTTCCGGGTGCTAACTATCTCCCATTGCTCATCTCGGCGCCCACATATCTGATAGATAGTATCCTTAAGATCCTTGTTGTAGACTTCTCCAATGCGTCCCATGGCGATGTGGGCTGCCATGCTCTTGCCTAGACTCCAGGTTGGTGCATTAAAAGAAAACTCTATGGGCTCAGTGATTGGCGCGAACGTCCTTCCTGGAACTTGAACTTGAATCATCCAGTGCTCCTCTTCTGGTAAAGTGGCGTTGTAGGTCCCGGTGAAGCTTGGTATTCCGATGTTCAGGTACCTAGTGACTTCCTTCAAGTGGCGTCCAAGGGTGTGTCTTCATCCGGTTGCATGAACTTGATCCTTGCATCTGCCATCCTAAAGAGTAGAAAATAGGAGAGGAGTCAGAAATGAGTAGAGAAGAGTGACCTATGGTTTTAGCTTAGTGGTCGTGTCCTACAGTCAGCGTGTGCTCTGATACCATCTTGTAGCGACCCGACCTCAAACGGTCACGTCTCTATGCTTCAGTGTCATCCCTGGATCGGTAATGCTGACACACACAGTACTCGAAGGATTTATAACAGAGTACCAATCACACACTTATTACATCGAATGTCTCAAAAGAGAACTTATTACAATAAATATGGCTTAAGGCCATCTAATAAGATAACAGCGGAAGGCTTGGAAGATAAAGTGAGTCCATCAACTCCAACGGCATAGCTGAGCTGCACGGCAATGACCTAACGAACCTTACTCCTCGTTTGAAAAGTCTGCAACATAATACGTTGCAGCCCGGAAACGGGTCAGCACATGGAATATGCTGGCAATGTAACACAGTAGAGCAAGAACAGAATAATGCTATCACTACATGCATATTTGGCTGGTGGAAAGCTCTATGGTTATAGTTTTGCGAAAAGCCAATTTTTCCCTACAACAAAGGAATAAATTTTTTTTAACTATCATGGTGGTTGAAACATCATTGAGAAGGTTCCTCCAACTCAATCCCAATAAAGTAATTATCAACCCAACAATATTAAATTAGAGTGATGAGATACTTATGATAATCCAAGTACTAGATACTCAAAATTATCCATAACCGGGGACACGGCTAACCATGATTAGATTATACACTCTGCAGAGGTTTGCGCACTTTTCCCCACAAGACTCGATCTCCTCCGTTGTATTTCTCGCACTACATGGTGTTTTAGAAATAGATGACCAAGACACAGTCTTTCAGAAACATTAACTCTTTACTACGGGCAGACCATACCAAACCTACATCCCTCTACCTGCTGATCCACCTCTTCAAGAGCTCATACAACTTACTCAACTATGCTAGAGCCCATAATAGCTTGTGGCTGCACACGGAAGTTTCCAGCATGAAATATTTCAGTTCCCTTTGAGCCTGGGTGGCGGACCTTAGGATGATCACACGGGTACTACGGGATATCCTAGGACAACACTGGATTCTCCAGGTGCCCGACAAGCAATCCACCCAGATGTGTATTAAAGTTGCCACCTTAAGTTGAACCATTAATTAACAATCTCACATTTGTCATGGATCACTCACCCAAGCCACGTCTACGAGCATAGCATAGCAATATAAGCAATACGTAGAAGTAACTCCCAAGGGTTTGATAGTAACAGGGCAATAGGTTCTACCTCATCAACTACTTCCCAATACCCACAAGTAAATCACATCCTAATCATGCAGTGTTTGAGGATTGGAACTAATGCATAAAACTAGGTATGAAAAGAGTATGATCAATGTGTTACTTGCCTTGCTGACGATCCGCGAAACCTAGAGACTCGTAGTAGCACGCTTCGCACTCCGGGAATTCTATCGCAAACAAACAATAGCATACATAAGCAATCAAGCAAGGAGCATGGGTAAAATTCAAATAAGAAGATCTAACCAGAAAGTTCAACTTAAGAACTCCGGTTTGCAAAAAGAATCAAATCAAGCGGAGGAACGAAACTCAAACTGCGAAAGAAACAAGATCCATTTACTAATCTGACCTAAAGTCAAAATTTACAGTACCAAAATCTTGTTCAAGTTGGTTAGACAGAAAGAGGGTTTCGAGACGAAGATCTAGGCGCTTGAATCGCCTGATTCCGATAAACGAGCGAAAATATAAACTAAAACGAAAATCGGATCAGAAATCGCGATCGAAAATAATCGCGGAAAATCCAAGAAAAAGAAAAACTGACGAACAGGCTAACGAACGAACATTCGCTGTCTGCGGCTAACAAGCGAACACCGTTCGTAAAAACGAACATATGGACGAATGTCCGCAAAATAAACTAAACCGAGAAAACCAGCGAACCGATCTAAAAAAACGAACTTAGGGTTTTCTAAAAAAACCGGATCGGTTTTTAAAATAAAACCGAACGGCGGCAACGGCGGCTTATACCTCCGGCGAGGTCCGGCGGCTCCGGCGGGTTCCGGGTGGGGCTGCGGGGTGGCGGGCTGTGCGGCGCGACGGTGGGGCGAGGCAGCGGCGGTGCGGCGAGGCGTGCGGCGGCGGGCGCGGTGCGGCGGCGACGGCGCTGCGACGGGTGGGGCGAGGCAGGCGGTGGGGTCGTCGGGTGGTGGGGGGTGCGGGGCGGTGCTATATAAAGGAGGGGGGCTAGCTTGGGGGAGGGGCAAGCGGCGCGGGGAGGGAGAGTCCCGGCCGGACTCGGCGTCGGGCGGCGGCGCTCGCGGTCTCCCGGTCGAAGACAAGGCGCGGGGCGGTTGGGCCGGCTCCGCTGGGCTTCGGCCCAGTCGGGCGCTGAGACTTTTCTTTAAATAATTTCGCCGAAACTAAAATAAATCCTAGAAAAATAAATAAAAATCTAAAAATGCCAAAACAAATTTTCACCGTCTAAGTAAAATATTTAGAACGAGATGAACATTTTCTTGGCTCTAAAATGCAATTTCAAAAAATGTGCAATTCTTCTAATTCATAAAAAATAGCAATAAACTCTTAATAAAATCAAATATTTGCTTTTAATATTTTTCCTCCAATATTTCATTTATTTTGGAGAAGTCATATTATCTCCTCTCATATATTTGAATATGAAATATTTTCGGAGAGAAGAATAATTAAAACAAATAATCCTCGTTTCATTATTTGGTAAAACTCAAATATGAAAACAGTGAAATCCCCAACCCTCTCCGAGGGTCCTTGAGTTGCTTAGAATTTCGAGGATCGCGAAACAAAATGAAACAAAAATATGATATGCATGAATGATCTATGTATAACATTCCAAATTGAAAATTTGGGATGTTACAATGGTAGATATATATCATAGGCGGTTCCCAAACAGAAAATAAAGTTTATTCCTTTTTCCACCATACTTTCACTTTCCATGGCAAGCCGAATCCACGGTTGCCCTCCATACCAACACTTTCCAAGGAATTTATTATTTGACAACATAAAGTAAATTCATTTTCATTTCGGGACCGGGCATCCCTAATACCTTTGCCTTACTCTCGTGCAATGACAAGTGAATAAACACTCATCCTGAGAATAACACATCTAGCATGGAAAATATTGGCCACCCCTCACCGCCTCGCGAGTGGTACGAGCACACAAATGAGAAATTTATTTTAAAAATTAGAGATGGCACATACAAATTTGCTTAGAACGGCAAAAGAATACCGCCTATAGGTAGGTATAGTGGACTCGTGTGGCAAAAATGGTATAAAGGATTTTGGATGCACAAGTAGTGATCATACCTAGTTCAAAATGAAGGCTAGCAAAAGATTGAGAAGCGACCAACCAACAAACAAATAATCTCGTAAGCGAGCATTAAGCATAATTAACACCAAATAATGCACCATAAGTAGGATGTAATTTCATTGCATGACTACTGACATTCGTGCTTGCATAGGGAATCACAAACCTTAACACCAATATTCTTACTAAAGCATAATTACTCATCAACATGACTCACATATCGCATCATCATATGTCAAAACTATTACAAAGGATCAAGTTTATTTTGTCGAATGATCTTCATGAAAGTTTTTATTACATCCTTCTTGAATATCTATCACTTTGGGACTAATTTTCATGTGTTGCTTTTGATAAGCTCAAACAAATATGTGCTAGACTGCAACCTAATGGAAGTACTGTCAGGGTTAACCAAATCCCCAATCAACATACTTGTATTACAAGTTCACAGAGAGTATCAACCATGACATCACAACTTTGGGTTGCAGAAAAGATCACCCCAATTTTAGCCAAAACACCAAACACTACTGCCAAGAAACTCAAAGTAGACTTGGAAAAGATGTACCCCATTAAACTGAAATATACCACAGTGTGGAAGGCAAAACAAAGGGCAATGAAAAATTTATATGGTGATTGGGCAAATACATTTAGGATGCTTTACAACTTCAAAGCAGAGGTGGAAAAGAGGTCACCTGGCAGTGTTGTGGAGATAGATACTAAGGTATCAGCCGAAGGTGAAGTCAAGTTCTCCAAGTTTTTTATGGCTTTGAAGCCTTGCATCGATGGCTTCAAAGCAGGGTGCCATCCATATTTGAGCATAGACTCATCATTTTTGACGGGCAAGTGGAATGGTGAGTTGGCAGCATGCAATGCTCTAGATGGACACAACTGGATGTTTCCTATTGCTGTTGGCTTGTTTCCGTCAGAAACAGAGGCTTCATGGACATGGTTCATGATCCAGTTGAAAAGATGCCTAGGGCTAGTGTCACCTTTGGCTATACACACAGATGCATGTAAGGGGCTGGAAAATTCAGTGCAAAATGTTTTCCCACATGCTGAGCAGAGGGAGTGCTTCGGTCATTTGTGGATGAATTTTATCAAAAAATTTAGAGGAGAAGAATTTGGGCGCATGTGGCCAATAGAAAGATCTTACACTAGACAGACACACAAATATCATCTTGATAAGATAATGGCAGCATGCGATGAGTTTGGTCCATGGCTGAACACCTACCATTCTCTGTTATGGTACAGGTCAGCATTCAACACTGCCATCAAGTGTGACCACATCAACAATAATTTGGTAGAGAGTTTCAACAACAAGGTGAAGGAGTTAAAAGATTTGCCTGTGCATGACATGGTTGACCAAATCAGGATCATGCTCATGCGGTTGTGGGTATTGAGAAGAAGGATAGGTGATTGTCTGCAAGGTGATAAGATTCCAGCAGTGGTACTACAGGTGGTCAATAGGAGCAGATGTCTTTCACATTTGTTTGTTGAAAAATCTTCACCTTGGGGTGCTGAAATTAGAGATAACAAAACTGGAAGGAGACATGTTGTTAACACTGAATTGCATGATTGCACTTGCCTCGAGTGGCAACACACTGGTAAACCATGTGAGCATGTCATTCTTTTCTTAGCATCCCAACCGAAGATAAACATGCACCCATATTTGCATGAATATTATTCGGTAGAAAAATTCAAAGGTGCATATGCTACTCCAATTCCAGCACTTACAGATCAATCTCAGTGGCCTGAAGTGGAGATTGAATTTTCCATGTGTCCTCCCTTGACGAAAAGAAAGGCTGGCAGGCCTAAACAGAGTATATTCAAGGCATGGTTTGAGAAAGGTGGGAGTAGTAAGAAGGGAAAGAAAGATGGAAAGCCAAAAAGGGCCCAAAAAGGTAACAAAAACAAATGCAAGTTGTGCCAGGAACTTGGGCACAGAGTGGGATCTGCCAAATGCCGTTACACTCCTGATAAGCCAAAGTATGTTCTTGTTTATTTGTCTGTGTTTTGATTTGGTGCTTTTTTCCAATTACTATATCTATAACATTTTCCCAATGGCCAGGAGGAAGCGAGCAAGTCAACCCCTTGTTGTTGAACAGTGTTGGCCAACAAAAAAGCAAGAGTCAATGGCTGTAGAAAGAAGAGAAGTGTGCCTGAGCCTGAGCAGACTGAAGAAAATCCTGCTGCAGTCAACATTCAGACTGAAGAAACTGATGTGGAGGTGCACACCGAAGAAACTGAAATTGCAGTCAACATTCAGATTGAAGAAACTGCTCTCGAGGTTGAAACTGAACCTGAGCGTGTCGAGGTTCAGACTGGAGAAACTGCTCTCGAGGTTGAAACTGAACCTGAGCGTGTCGAGGTTCAGACTGAAGAAACCCATGTTGAGGTACACACCGAAGAAACTGAAACTGCTGTCAACATTCAGACTGAAGACACTGATCTCGAGGGTGTTGGCGAGGTGTTGAAAAGACCAGTGAAGAAAACCAAGATGATCAGTGAACTTGTGTGTGTAGTAGAACCAAAAACAAGAAGTGCTAAGGCGAAGAAGGGCACACGACGTGGTAGGAAGAGGTAGAACAGATAACTGTTTGAAAACTTGTGTCATGTAATAATATTTGTAACTTGGTGCGTACTGGTAGTCACTATGTATCCCCGTATTTCTATTCGAACTTGTTTGTTGGTCATTGTTTTAAATTCAAATTTGGATTCAAATTTGGGCACAAATTTTAATTAGGGATGTGGTATTGATGTTTTAATGCTATCTAAAGTACCTCAAGTGAAATATGTTTGCTCGCTGATCAATCCGAGCCCTTTTGGTAAGTTGAACTCATAGTCATGAAAAGTGTATTTCAAATGACCTCCAAAGGTAGGGTAAACAGCCTCATATTTAAGCAAGTTTTTTTGGCACCTTGTCAAAACCAGCCAAATAATTTTTCTACACGTCTATTCTACCTATATAGTGTAAATCTAACGTCTCACTATTTATTGAATTAATTTTCTATTATTTTATTTTCTTTTTGAAAAAACAAGGTTTAATAGAAAATTATATATATAACAAGTTTAAAACATGAAAATGAGATAAGTAAGTTAAGATCTTTCTTAGTCAATCCAAAATGAAGTTTTGGTGAGGTTTTCACACTTTTCATTTTCAAAACCCCACCTACTCTCGGGTGCCCACTACTCTCTCCCTTGAACTCCATACTACATTGTTCGAGGAATGACAATTTAGTGAAGGGCTTTTCGTAAAAATGTATGAAAACCATATTTATTTTTTCTCGTTACTATACGACATAATAAGACTATGTGCGCAAGTTTTATATTTTTTTTATTTTTTTCGAATTAGTTATGCTCAACCCTAATCACTCAAAACCCCTCAAAACCTCTCAAAACCCCGCACACTATCGGGTCGTCGATCATTGTGCGTGGACGGTCGAGATCAGGCGCTAGGGTTAGCTATAGTGTCCTTCGATCCGCATGAGACGCGCTGATTGGTTGAATCAGTGGGGTTTGGATCAGCCTCTCTCGTTGGGGCATCAGGACCGTTCATTTGAATCCAACAGCACGAGTTGACGCGGTGCATGGACCAAGCCTATAGTGTCCTTCGATCCGCATGAGATGCGCTGATTGGTTGAATCAGTGGGGTTTGGATGAGCCTCTCTCGTTGGGGCATCAGGACCGTTCATTTGAATCCAATGACACGAGTTGAAGCGGTGCATGGACCAAGCCTACGTAGTGCCCTTTCCATCGTTGCATGCGTGCCCGTGCCTACCCGCAGCAAGCATGCCCACCCGCAGAACTGCGCCCGTGCGTTGCATGCATGCCCTCGACGTAGCCCTGCTCCGCCACCCCTCTAGACGCAATAGCTATCGCATGCCTACCATTAGCACCGATGCAGTGTTGCATCAAAGCATGCACCCGGCCACAATGCAGCAGCCAGACCCAGATGAAGACAACCAAAAAGCCAACGGTGCATGGCGTTCGGTGCATAGCGTGCTCCTCTTTGAACGACACAATACTGGCATGATGGGTATCGATGCAGTTCAAACGGCGTGCTACCCGTTACGAGATGGGCAAATTAAGGCGTCAATTGGTGTCACGTCTCCCATCGACCGAACGTTGCCCTCTAGCCAGGCCCTAGCAAGATGGGCAAATTAATACGGCATGCATGCACGGGCGGCACACGCAGAGAACCCGGGGCAGGCGTGTCCCCTTGACCCATGATGGCACAAACGCGTGCGTGAGCCCGTCCCCCTTGACCCGCGATTGGTGGCACAGAAGCGTCGCATCCCGTTTCCCACGCTCGTCTACACACTTTGATGGGGCGCCACCAAACGCCGCCCGACCATTAATTCTACGGGGTGAAACCACGTCGCACTTGGGCTATTTATGCCGGGCACTATCGTCTTCCTCTCCCCCTTGTCGGAGTCAAAACCGGTGGATCTTGGGTAGGGGGCCCCGAACTGTGCGTCTAGGATCGATGGTAACAGGAGACGGGGGACACGATGGTTACCCAGGTTCGGGCCCTCTCTATGGAGGTAATACCCTACTTCCTGCTTGATTGATCTTGATGAATACGAGTATTACAAGAGTTGATCTACCACGAGATCGTAATGGCTAAACCCTGGAAGTCTAGCCTGTATGACTATGGTAATGACTATATCTGCCTTCTGGACTTACCCCTCCGGTTTATATAGACACCAGGGGGATCTAGGGTTTATAAAGAGTCGGTTACATAAGAAAGAATCTTCAGAGTTGATCGCCAAGCTTGCCTTCCACGCCAAGGAGAGTCCAATCCGGACACGGGTATGGTCTTCGGCCTTCACGTCTTCATAGCCCATCAGTCCGGCCCATGGATAATAGGCCGGACGCCCGAGGACCCCTTAATCCAGGACTCCCTCAGTAGCCCCTGAACCTGGCTTCAATGACGATGAGTTCGACGCGCAGATTGTCTTCGGCATTGCAAGGCGGGTTCCCCTTTTTCTGAACTCTAAGATAGTCTTCGGATGGGATGATAGTATCCGGACCTGTTACACACACCATACACAACCGCAAAGAGAATATATTTTTACAGGAGTCTAATCTGCTGACAGCTTTTTACAACATGACATCACGTCTGTCCCGTCATAATTTCGAACCGTTTTTCGTCCGCCGCACCATGTTTCGAGACGCGGTTGTCATTGGCACGTCTTGTCGAAGCAGAGATCGTGTCCCCTTATTGCGGGATTCTCATCAATGCGGGCGTGGGTGACCCAACCGTGCCGTTTGCGCGGCCCTTGGAAATAGGCGAGTTTAAGGCGAGTAGGGAGGCGCTTGATATTCATGGCCTTTATAAGGAGATAAGGATTCCCTTTCTTCACCCACACCTCGGTTCCTCCTCAGCCCTTCCATCCCTAAGCTCCAGCGCCCAAGCTTTAGCTTTTTCCTCGTCCAAGAAAGCACTCCAAATATGTCCGGATCTGGAGCTGGAGGCAAGTGGATGGCCTCCTCCATCAAGAAGAAGGATATCAAGGAGCTCCGGGAGGCCGGATATCTGGCCAAGGAGATCGCGCACCGACTCCCGGCCATGGGACAGATCGTCCCTACTCCAGAGCCCCACGAGAGGGTTGTGTTTCTTACACATTTCTTCCACGGGCTGGGGTTCCCTCCTCATCCATTCGTCCGTGGATTGATGTTTTACTACGGGCTGGACTTCCATGACCTAGCCCCCTTTTTACACTTCATTCTCAACATCACGGCATTCATTGTCGTGTGTGAGGCCTTTCTCCGCATCCCACCTCATTTCGGCCTATGGCTAAAGACCTTCAATGTAAAACCGAAGGTGGTGAGCGGCCAAGAAGCAGAGTGCGGAGGAGCCATGGTGGGCAAGATGCCCAACGTCACCTGGCCCGAAGGTTCATTTTCGGAGACGGTGAAGGGGTGGCAATCGGGGTGGTTTTACATCACCGAGCCGCGCGACGCTGATTGGGCGGCGGCCCCCGAATTCCGATACGGAATCCCGATGCGGCTCACCTCCTGGCAAGAGAGGGGCCTAACCTGGGGTCCCTCGGACGAGCTGACTGGGCTCCAGACGTGCGTCCAGAACATGATTGACAGGAAAATCAAACTTGTCAACGTGATCCAGGTCATGCTCATTCGTCGGTTCCTTCCGTGCCAACGACGGACTTGCTACCTATGGTAATACGATCCGGCCAAGCACCAGACGCTAATAGAGCTCTTCGGCACGACGCACGAAGACATCTGGAAAGTGCTCTTCAAGGCCGGTGAGACGCCACCGCCAACGATCGAGAATCGCGGGCTTAGCTTAAAACGTCTGGCTAATTCGGTAAGTTCTTTCATGTTTTCAAGGTATACCCTTTACTAGCGTATTTTGTGGGAAAGCCTAAGCTTTCCTAGCCATGTTTTAGGCTTGGATCAAGGTAGCAGAGGGAATTAACTGTCCGGCTCCACTGCCCGAGGACCAAGAAGTCCCGCTACTGACGAGAATGCTATTTCCGGCACCTTACGAGGTGCCAGAGAAAACGACCAAGAAAGCGGCCAAAGGGGCCAAGAAGGGCCCTTGCCGAAAAGGCGCTCCGGACGTGACGTCCGAAGACGAGACTTCCTCTTTCGTCCGCTGACGACGATGACGAAGAGGAAGAAGAAAACGACTCCCCACTTGAAGTGGGGAGGAAGAAGAGAGCGGCCCCCACAAATCCAGAGGCGAAAGCGCCTAAGAGGGTTAAAGGGTCCCTCGCGGATAACTCCGCGTGGGATGTTGATAGCAGTCCGGAGTGACCTCGCCGGACCAAGCCTCGGGCCGCCTCGTAAGTACCAGAATCCGAAAACGTCTAGCCTTCCTGGTTTGTAATATTGATATATCTTAAACCTTGTCACTGCAGTCCGGCACGTGAAGGCTCCCCGCGATCCTGGACAGAGGGATCGCTAGACTCAAAGGAGATGGCTAGCATGTCTCCGCCACCTGCTCATTCCGTCTCTCCCAAGGGTGATGACGAGGTGGTGTCGCAAAAGTCCTTCCCCGACTGGGGGGAGTTTCCGGAGATCGTCGGGGCGGCGCCCCAGGATGATTCCTCAGCCGCTGGGCACATGGGGGAAAAGCCCCTATGGGGACTGGTGACGGGGGCCGAGTTCCCTTCAAACCTCAGCCGGTTACCATTCCGGAGATCTACGCGGCTCCGGAGTCCAACGAACGGCATTCCCCAAAAGGAGGGGATGTGCCTGTTCCGCCGGTGACCTCTGTCCAACCAGAGGCACCGGATAATCTTCTGGAGGTCCTACGAGGAGCCTCTATTGTGGATGAACACCGTGCCCTTATGGGCACGGTAATAGAGAAGGTTCAGTTCGTGAAAAGCGGACTGGCCGAAGCCTGCACTAGCCTTCTAACGGGCTTTGAGGTAAGTAATGTGGTTGTAGGAAGAATATCACAGTATAGACAGTAGCCCCTGATGCTCTGTTTGGTGTTCGGGAAGAAAAGGCCGAAAAGAGGATCAAGAATAAATATCGCAGGAGTCTAACATAAGTTGTCTATGTGAATAAGCAGGTTTCGCTGCAGGCTGCCACCGCTTATGCTGCGGAGGTCTTCGGACTAAAGCAGAAACTGGAGTGGGCCGAGGAGGAGCTTGGCCTCGTGAAGAAGCAGCTGGAGGATAGCCAAGGTATGCAGTAACCTGCGGGTACATTTTAAGAAAAAATGAATAGTCCATCCGGACTAAAGTGTCATAAATTTTATTAGGGGCCACGACCGAGGTGGCAGCCCTCAAGAAGGCGTTAGCCGAGGCCGAGGACAAAGCGGCAAAGGAATGCGCCGCGCGCGAGAAGCACGAGGCTCGGGTTAGCGAGGCGCAGCAAGAGCTCCAGGACACGGTCAAGAGATTTGAGTCCTTGGAGCGCGATTGTAAGGTGCAAGAGTCCGAACTGGCAAAGGCCCGCCAGAGCGCACAGGATGCACGAGCCGAAGCCCAAAACGCCCTCCAGGAAATTCAGGCAGCCAGGAAGATTGCGGCGGGTAAGTCTTACACCATGCAAAACAAGTATGTTGAAGAAACATTCCTTGTACTTATCCGAATTTGGGTTTTCCAGGGGCGTTTACGGATCTGCCGCACAGTATATCAGATGCTGCCGAGCATTATAGAGCCGAAGAAGGGATGTCTACGGAGAAGCTATTCTGGTCTCAACATCTTAGACCCGAACATCCGGTGCCCTTTAGCGACCAGCTGAAGCAGTTGGTCGAGCTGCACAGGTCGGCGGAGCTAGCCATGAAAGACCTGATAGTCCGGTTGTGGCCTGCCGAACCTGTACCTAGCAGCTACTTCGGACTTGTTAAGCGGCCTGTAAGTGCCTATCCGCAGCTCGAAGCCGTGAAGCGGTCGGTCTGTATTGAGGGTGCGCGTATGGCGTTCGCCCGTGTCAAGATGCATTGGGCAAAGCTGGATGCCAAGAAGCTGATGACCGAGGGGCCACCGAAGATCAAGGAGCATCGTAGACCCGAGCTCTATTTTGATGGTGTCCTGGAGGGGTCCTGCCTTGTGGCGGAGCAATGTTCGAAGGACGTTATATTCCCATGAGAACATTTGTATTATCTTGTCATGTAATATGGAACAATGATGTTATGTAATATAATGCTTGTGATTTAGATTTTACCTCCTGTGCGGCCGATTACGAAATCTGAGGGTTGACCAGTCGTTGGCTTCTGCCCCCACGTAGATAGTATGGGGGTGTCCGGGATAAATCTAAACACTCTTTACTCCACATTCTAGTCCTTAAAGGAGGTGTTTAGTGCAACGAACAAGGCAATAAGACTATGCGTCCTATACCGCCCTTACTTAGCCATAGGAGTTTGACAATTAAGAAAGTCGGCGAAGCCCCTGGTATTCGGAAGACCGGACTAGGGGAGTTGTACACGCCTAATCGGAGGAACCAATTCTTCGCAAGAAGAGGAAAAAAATCTCTAACGATTTGGAACCTCTCGAACAGCTGACCAGCTCTCGCCGCATCATGACAGTCAGTTTTCGGCTTTCTCTACTGAGGTGCTCGTCCGGAAGAACTGGGACACAATTGCAGTAGTTCTCCCTTTACTACATTAGCCGACATAGCGGAACGTAAGGTAGTAAGCACAGGAGCCGGGCAACCCAACTATTGACCAAAGACATGATTCGGAGCCGATGCATATAATGCTATAAGTTCGGGGTGTCGAACTGTACTGTGAAAGTGTTCGGACTTTTATTGCCGTAATTGCGGGCGTGATGAAGCCCCTGGCGTAGTAGTACGTACCATGGTGTACGTGTGCAATGAGTAATAAATATAAAGGTGACGAAACAGTAAAATTAAGTAATAAGCTGACGCCACCATATATTCATCATTGTGATGTAATTAGTATGTCGAGACGTACTTTGTGCAAGTAATGCGATAAGCAAGTAAGACTATTTAACATGCCGTGACCAAGGGCGAGTTGCGTATGGGTATGGCGATCGTTAGCAGAGACCACCTGGGGATTCCCTTGTACGCCAGAGCTCCTTGCTTCCTTGGTGTGTTCTGCAAGCGGGCCGTCCTAATAGACCTCGAAAAGAGAAAAAACCCAAAAAGAAAAGGTGAAGGTGTGCGAATCCCAGGGGCGGTCGAGCCGCACTGTGGATCGCGGGCTGGTTATGCCTCCGTCAGTACCCATGGGATTTTGAGTGCGTAGTTATGTACGCACGGTACGAATGACATTCCCTCATCGGGGCTGGGACGGAGGCCAAATTGCTAATTCGACTCGTGACGAGCCGAGCTGTCCTGTTGCAGTGTAGTCCGGACCCTCTTAATGATGTCCAGGGGCTCGGCAGCCGGATTATAGTGCTGCTTGAGAAGGCCGCTATATACTTCTCCTGCTAGGGCGGCGGTGTTTTCCTCTATACGGAGGGATCGTTCCGTGTTTCCATTTACTGATGACGCCACGTGGACCGGGCATCTTGAGCTTGCGATAAGCGTAATGTGGCACCGTGTTGAATCTAGCGAATGTGGTTCGTCCGAGCAGTGCGTGATAGCCGTTGTGGAATGGGACGATATCGAAGATTAGTTCTTCACTTCGGAAGTTATCCGGGGAACCGAATACTACCTCCAGCGCTATTGAGCCCGTACAGCGGGCCTCTACGCCTGGTATGATTCCTTTAAAGGTAGTCTTCGTGGGCTTGACTCGTGAGGGTTCATTGCCCATTTTACGTATTGTATCCTGATAGAGCAGGTTGAGGCTGCTACCACCGTCCATTAGGACTCGTGTCAGGTGAAATCCGTCGATGATTGGGTCGAGTACTAGTGCGGCCGAACCGCCATGACGGATACTGGTTGGATGGTCTCGACGATCGAAGGTGATCGGAAATGACGACCATGGGTTGAATTTTGGGGCGACTGGCTCTACTGCATAGACGTCCCTGAGTGCGCGCTTGCGCTCCCTTTTGGGGATGTGTGTAGCATATATCATGTCCACTGTTTTGGTTGGAGGCGGGAATTTCTTCTGCCCCCCAGTGTTCGGCTGCCGGTGCTCCTCGTCATCGTCCTTGCTCTGCGATTCCCCTTCCTTGTTTCTGCTATTTACCTTGCTGGCTTGCTTAAATACCCGGCAATCTCTGTTAGTATGGTTGGCCAGTTTGTCCGGGGTGCCATGTATCTGGCATGGACGATCGAGTATGCGGTCCAAGCTGGATGGTCCTCCGCCGTTCCTTTTATAGGGCTTCTTTCGCTGGCCGGACTTGGAGCCACTGAATCCGGCGTGAACTGTAATGTCATTGGTGTTATCTTCATTGCTCTGGCGATTGTTTCTGTTGCGCCGGAGCTTGCCGGTGCTGTTTTTGGCCTCAGAGGGGCCTGCTTCGTTGGCTGTGTTGTTACTGCGAGCCAGCCTACTATCCTCACCTGCGCAAAAGTGGGTCATAAGTGCCGTGAGGGCTGCCATAGACCTCGGCTTTTCTTGGCCGAGGTGCCGTGCTAGCCATTCGTCACAGATGATGTGTTTAAGGCCGCCAGGGCTTCGGCATCCGGGCAGTCAACGATCTGGTTCTTTTTGGTTAGGAATTTAGTCCAAAATTTTCTGGCTGATTCTCCAGGTTGTTGAACTATGTGGCTTAAGTCATCGGCATCAGGCGGCCGGACATATGTACCTTGGAAGTTGTCAAGGAAGGCTTCTTCCAAGTCCTCCCAGCTGCTGATGGAATTTTCAGGCAGGCTATTTAACCAGTGTCGAGCTGGTCCTTTGAGCTTTAGTGGGAGGTATTTGACGGCGTGGAGCTCGTCTCCACGGGCCATGTGGATGTGGAGAATAAAGTCCTCGATCCATACTGCGGGATCGGTTGTTCCGTCAGATGATTCAATATTGACGGGTTTGAACCCCTCGGGGAATTCATGATCCATTACTTCGTCTGTGAAGCAAAGAGGGTGTGCGGCGCCTCTATATCGGGCCGGGTCGCGGCGCACCTCCGATGGAGTCTGCCTGCGATTATCGGCTCGGACGTGACTTGGTTTGTCACGTCCGAATAGGTAGCCGTCGTCGTGAGTCGAAGAACGTCCCCGCGATCCGTAGATTGATCTGGTATGCCCTGCTCTCTTGTCCAGGTCCTGCCGAAGGTCGTATGTATAATCCCGAGTTGTTTTGTCTCTGCTTTTGCGTGGTGGGGCGGGCTGTTGTTCGGCCTGAGTTGCCGCTTTATCCCGACCGCGAGGCGGTCGGTCCGCCGCACTATCACGACCGCGTGGTGGTCGCTCCGCATTGCGCGAGGGAGGTATGGGCTCTGGCGCCTCCTCATCAAACTGAGGTAGCAGTCTCCGTTTCGGTAGCTCTTTGCTGGATGCTTGAGGCCGTATTCTTCGGCTGCCAGGACGTCAGTCCATCTGTCAATGAGCAGGTCTTGATCGACATGGAGCTGCTGCTGCTATTTCTTCAGGCTTCTGGCAGTAGCTACTAGCTGGCGCTTGAAGCGCTCCTGCTCTAGGGGTGCCTCAGGCACGATGAAATCCTTGTTGCCGAGGCTCTCCTCATCCTCGGAGACTGGACGATAACTATCATCATCCGGGTCATTGGGCCTGGCCTGTTTATCAGGGTTATCTTGCCCGTTGTCTTGTTCCTCCTGTTCGGATGCAGCTCCAACAGGGTCTTCATTGTTTTCGGCGTTGCCCGGAGTACTATTTTCTCCGGTGCCAGTGTTGCCATCTTTTGAGCGACGAGGCTTAGAGCGGCGTTTAGGGCGCTGACACTTGGACTGTGTCTCAGAAGGTTTATTCGCAACTGTATTTCCTTTGTCATCGGCGCTAGCTTTTTTAGGTGTGTCGACCATGTACACATCGTACGAAGAGGTGGCCGTCCAACGTCCAGTAAATGGCGGGTCTTGGCCTTGCTCCTTGTCGACGTCGTCGTCCATACCGTCGATGTCTTCGGAGCCGTAATCAAGCACGTCGGTTAAGTCATCGACGGTGGCTATGAAGTGGGTGGTGGGTGGGAAGCAAAATTCCCCGTCGTCAGCCTCTAGCTCGAACTGAACATAGTTCGGCTGCGAGTCCTTCTCCAAGTACAAATTCTTTAAAGAGTTAAGCACGTCACCCAAAGGTGAGTGCTGGAAGATGTCTGCGGCGCTAAATTCGAAACTTATAGTCGGAGACGAGTCCGGAGTTCCATTGACGCGAATATTGCAAGGTGTCAAGTCTGTGTGCGGCTCCAACGCCGTGGACTCTGTGGCCTCTGATGGCACGATCTGTTCCAGCTCTAAGGCCGTTGCAGCAACAGGAACCATCTCCTGGATGTGATCTGATGACAGATTTAAGTCATGTTTATCGGAGCGAGGGGGAGCGATTGCCGCGGTCTCGAATCCGTCGAAGATCAAGTCCCCACGGATGTCCGCAATGTAGTTCAAGCTTCCGAATCTGACCTGATGGCCAAGGGCGTAGCTGTCGATCTGCTCCAGATGGCCAAACGTGTTGGCACGCAGTACGAAGCCGCCGAATACGAAGATCCGTCCGAGGAGGAAGGTTTCTCCCTGGACAGCATCACTATCGACGATTGGAGGGGCCATCTGAAGGAAATATGCCCTAGAGGCAATAATAAAGTTATTATTTATTTCCTTATTTCATGATAAATGTTTATTATTCATGCTACACTTGTATTAACCGGAAACATAATACATGTGTGAATACATAGACAAACAGAGTGTCACTAGTATGCCTCTACTTGACTAGCTCGTTGATCAAAGATGGTTAAGTTTCCTAGCCATTGACATGGGTTGTCATTTGATTAACGGGATCACATCATTAGGAGAATGATGTGATTGACTTGACCCATTCCGTTAGCTTAGCACTTGATCGTTTAGTATGTTGCTATTGCTTTCTTCATGACTTATACATGTTCCTATGACTATGAGATTATGCAACTCTCGTTTACCGGAGGAACACTTTGTGTGCTACCAAACGTCACAACATAACTGGGTGATTATAAAGGTGCTCTATAGGTGTCTCTGAAGCTACTTGTTGGGTTGGTGTATTTCGAGATTAGGATTTGTCACTCCGATTGTTGGAGAGGTTTCTCTGGGCCCTCTCGGTAATGCACATCACTTAAGCCTTGCAAGCATTGCAACTAATGAGTTTGTTGCGGGATGATGTATTACGGAACGAGTAAAGAGACTTGCCAGTAACGAGATTGAACTAGGCATTGAGATACCGACGATCGAATCTCGGGCAAGTAACATACCGATGACAAAGGGAACAACATATGTTGTTATGCGGTCTGACCGATAAAGATCTTCGTAGAATATGTGGGAGCCAATATGAGCATCCAGGTTCCGCTATTGGTTATTGGCCGGAGACGTGTCTCGGTCATGTCTACATAGTTCTCGAACCCGTAGGGTCCGCACGCTTAAGGTTTCGATGACAGTTATATTATGAGTTTATACGTTTTTATGTACCGAAGGTTGTTCAGAGTCCCGGATGTGATCACGGACATGACGAGGAGTCTTGAAATGGTCGAGACATGAAGATTGATATATTGGAAGCCTATGTTTGGATATCGGAAGTGTTCCGGGTGAAATCAGAATTTTACCGGAGTATCGGGAGGTTACCAGAACCCCCCGTGGGCTTAATGGGCCATAGTGGGCTTTAGTGGAAGAGAGGAGAGGCGGCCAGGGCAGGGCCACGCGCCCCTCCCCCCTAGTCCGAATAGGACAAGGAGAGGGGGGCGGCGCCCCCCCTTTCCTTCCTCTCTCCCTCCTCTTTCCCCCTCCACTCCTAGTCCAACAAGGAAAAGGGAGGGAGTCCTACTCCCGGTGGGAGTAGGACTCCTCCTGGCGCGCCCCTCCTGGCCGGCCGCACCTCTCCCCCCTGCTCCTTTATATACGGGGGCAAGGGGGCACCCTAGGGACAACAATTGATCGTTTGATCTTTTGGCCGTGTGCGGTGCCCCCTCCACCACAGTCCACCTCGATAATACTGTAGCGGTGCTTAGGCGAAGCCCTGCGTCGGTAGAACATCATCATCGTCACCATGCCGTCGTGCTGACAAAACTCTCCCTCAACACTCGGCTGGATCGGAGTTCGAGGGACGTCATCGGGCTGAACGTGTGCTGAACTCGGAGGTGTCGTGCGTTCGGTACTTGATCTGTCGGATCGTGAAGACGTACGACTACATCAACCGCGTTGTGCTAACGCTTCCGCTTTCGGTCTACGATGGTACGTGGACAACATTCTTCCCTCTCGTTGCTATGCATCACCATGATCTTGCGTGTGCGTAGGAATTTTTTTGAAATTACTACATTCCCCAGCAGTGGCATCCGAGCCAGGTTTTATGCGTTGATGTTATATGCACGAGTAGAACACAAGTGAGTTGTGGGCGATATAAGTCATACTGCCTACCAGCATTTCATACTTTGGTTCGGCGGTATTGTTGGATGAAGCGGCCCGGACCGACATTACGCGTACGCTTACGCGAGACTGGTTCTTCCGACGTGCATTGCAGAGAGGTGGCTAGCGTGTGTCAGTTTCTCCAACTTTAGTTGAACCGAGTGTGGCTACGCCCGGTCCTTGCGAAGGTTAAAACAACACCAACTTGACAAACCATCATTGTGGTTTTGATGCGTAGGTGAGAACGGTTCTTGCTAAGCCCGTAGCAACCACGTAAAACTTGCAACAACAAAGTAGAGGACGTCTAACTTGTTTTTGCAGCGCATGTTGTGATGTGATATGGTCAAGACATGATGCTAAATTTTATTGTATGAGATGATCATGTTTTGTAACCGAGTTACCGGCAACTGGCAGGAGCCATATTGTTGTCGCTTTATTGTATGCAATGCAATCGCCCTGTAATGCTTTACTTTATCACTAAGCGGTAGCGATAGTCGTAGAAGCATAAGATTGGCGAGACGACAATGATGCTACGATGGAGATCAAGGTGTCGCGCCGGTGACAATGGTGATCATGACGGTGCTTCGGAGATGGATATCACAAGCACAAGATGATGATGGCCATATCATATCACTTATATTGATTGCATGAGATGTTTATCTTTTATGCATCTTATCTTGCTTTGATTGACGGTAGCATTATAAGATGATCCCTCACTAAATTATCAAAGTATAAGTGTTCTCCCTGAGTATGCACCGTTGCGAAAGTTCTTCGTGCTGAGACACCACGTGATGATCGGGTGTGATAGGCTCTACATTCAAATACAACGGGTGCAAAACAGTTGCACACGCGGAATACTCAGGTTAAGCTTGACGAGCCTAGCATATAACAGATATGGCCTCAGAACACGGAGACCGAAAGGTCGAGCGTGAATCATATAGTGGATATGATCAACATAGTGATGTTCACCGTTGAAACTACTCCATCTCACGTGATGATCGGACATGGTTTAGTTGATATGGATCACGTGATCACTTAGAGGATTAGAGGGATGTCTATCTAAGTGGGAGTTCTTAAGTAATATGATTAATTGAACTTAAATTTATCATGAACTTAGTCCTGGTAGTATTAGCATATCTATGTTGTAGATCAATAGCTCGTGCTTAGCTCCCCTGTTTTATTTTTGATATGTTCCTAGAGAAAACTAAGTTGAAAGATGTTAGTAGCAATGATGCGGATTGGATCTGTGATCTGAGGTTTATCCTCATTGCTGCACAGAAGAATTATGTCCTTGATGCACCGCTAGGTGACAAACCTATTGCAGGAGCAGATACAGATGTTATGAACGTTTGGCTAGCTCAATATGATGACTACTTGATAATTTAGTGCACCATGCTTAAACGGCTTAGAATCGGGACTTCAAAGACATTTTGAACGTCATGGACCATATGAGATGTTCCAGGAGATGAAGTTAATATTTCAAGCAAATACCCGAGTTGAGAGATATGAAGTCTCCAACAAGTTCTATAGCTAAAAGATGGAGGAGAATAGCTCAAGCAGTGAGCATGTGCTCAGATTGTCTGGGTACTACAATCGCTTGAATCAAGTGGGAGTTAATCTTCCAGATAAAATAGTGATTGACAGAATTCTCTAGTCACCATCACCAAGTTAGTAGAACTTCATGATGAACTATAGTATGCAAGGGATGACGAAAGTAATTCCCGAGCTCTTCGCGATGCTGAAATCGACGAAGGTAGAAATCAAAGAAAGAGCATCAAGTGTTGATGGTTAACAAGACCACTAGTTTCAAGAAAAGGGCAAAGGGAAGAAGAAGGGGAACTTCAAGAAGAACAGCAAGCAAGTTGCTGTTCAGGAGAAGAAACCCAAGTCTGGACCTAAGCCTGAGACTGAGTGCTTCTACTGCAAGCAGACTGGTCACTGGAAGCGGAACTGCCCCAAGTATTTGGTGGATAAGAAGGATGGCAAAGTGAACAAAGGTATATTTGATATACAGATTATTAGCGTGTATTTTACTAGTGTTCGTAGCAACCCCTCGATATTTGATACTGGTTCAGTTGCTAAAGAGTAGTAACTCGAAACGGGAGTTGCATAATGAACAGAAACTAGTTAAGGATGAAGTGATGATGTGTATTGGAAGTGGTTCCAAGATTGATATGATCATCATCGCACACTCCCTATACTTTCGGGATTAGTGTTGAACCTAAATAAGTGTTATTTGGTGTTTGCGTTGAGCATGAATATGATTTGATCATGTTTATTGCAATACGGTTATTCATTTAAGTTAGAGAATAATTGTTGTTCTGTTTACATGCATAAAACCTTCTATGGTTACACACCCAATGAAAATGGTTTGTTGGATCTCGATCGTAGTGATACACATATTCATAATATTGAAGCCAAAAGATGCAAAGTTAATAATGATAGTGCAACTTATTTGTGGCACTGCCGTTTAGGTCATATTGGTGTAAAGCGCATGAAGAAACTCCATGCTGAGGGGATTTTGGAATCACCTAATTATGAATCACTTGATGCTTGCGAACCATGCCTTATGGGCAAGATGACTAAAACTCCGTTCTCCGGAACAATGGAGCAAGCAACTGGCTTATTGGAAATAATACATACTGATGTATGCGATCTGATGAGTGTTGAGGCTCGCGGAGGGTATCATTATTTTCTGACCTTCACAGATGATTTGAGCAGATATGGGTATATCTACTTGATGAAACATAAGTCTGAAACATTTGAAAAGTTCAAAGAATTTCAGAGTGAAGTGGAAAATCATCGTGACAAGAAAATAAAGTTTCTACGATCTGATCGTGGAGAAGAGTATTTGAGTTACGAGTTTGGTCTTTAGTTAAAACAATGTGGAATAGTTTCACAAATTCGTGCCACCTGGAACACCATAGCATAATGGTGTGTCCGAATGTCATAACCATACTTTATTGGATATAGTGCAATCTATGATGTCTCTTACCGATCTACCACTATCGTTTTGGGGTGATGCATTAGAGACAGCTGCATTCACGTTAAATAGGGCACCATCTAAATCCGTTGAGACGACACCATATGAACTGTGGTTTGGCAAGAAACTAAAGTTGTAGTTTCTTAAAAGTTTGGGGTTGCGATGCTTATGTGAAAAAGTTTCATCCTGATAAGCTCAAACCCAAATCGGAGAAATGTGTCTTCATAGGATACCCAAAGGAGACAATTGGGTACACCTTCTATCACAGATCCGAAGGCAAGATATTTGTTGCTTATAATGGATCCTTTCTAGAGAAGGAGTTTCTCGCGAAAGAAGTGAGTGGGAGGAAAGTAGAACTTGATGAGGTAACTGTACCTGCTCCCTTATTGAAAGTAGTTCATCACAGAAATTTGTTCCCGTGACTCCTACACCAATTAGTGAGGAAGCTAATGATGATGATCATGTAACTTCAGATCAAGTTACTACTGAACCTCGTAGGTCAACCAGAGTGAGATCCGCACCAGAGTGGTACGGTAATCCTGTTCTGGAGGTCATGTTACTTGACCATGACGAACCTACGAACTATGAGGAAGCAATGATGAGCCCAGATTCCGCAAAATGGCTTGAGGCCATGAAATCTGAGATGGGATCCATGTATGAGAACAAAGTATGTACTTTGATTGATTTGCCCAATGATCGACGAGCCATTGAGATTAAATGGATCTTCAAGAGGAAGACAGACGCTGATAGTAGTGTTACTATCTACAAAGCTAGACTTGTCGGAAAAAGGATTTTGACAAAGTTCAAGGTGTTGACTACGATGAGATTTTCTCACTCATAGCGATGCTTAAGTCTGTCCGAATCATGTTAGCAAATTGCCACATTTTATGAAATCTGGCAAATGGATGTTGAAACTACATTCCTTAATGGATTTCTTAAAGAAGAGTTGTATATGATGCAACCAAAAGGTTTTGTCAATCCTAAAGGTGCTAACAAAATATGCAAGCTCCAGCAATCCATCTATGGACTGGTGCAAGCATCTCGGAGTTGGAATATACACTTTGATAAGTTGATCAAAGCATATAGTTTTATACAGACTTGCGGTGAAGCCTGTATTTACAAGAAAGTGAGTGGGAGCACTACAGCATTTCTGATAAGTATATGTGAATGGCATATTGTTGATCGGAAATAATGTAGAATTATTCTGCAAAGCATAAAGGAGTATTTGAAATGAGTTTTTCAAAGAAGGACCTAGGTGAAGCTGCTTACATATTGAGCATCAAGATCTATAGAGATAGATCAAGACGCTTGATAAGTTTTTTCAATGAGTACATACCTTGACAAGATTTTGAAGTAGTTCAAAATGGAACAGTCAAAGAAAGAGTTTCTTGCCTGTGTTACAAGGTGTGAAATTGAGTAAGACTCAAAGCCCGACCACGGCAGAAGATAGAAAGAGAATGAAAGTCATTCCCTATGCCTCGGCCATAGGTTCTACAAAGTATGCCATGCTGTGTACCAGATCTATTGTATACCCTACACTGATTTTGGCAAGGGAGTACAATAGTGATCTAGGAGTAGATCACTGGACAGCGGTCAAAATTATCCTTAGTGGAATAAGGATATGTTTCTCGATTATGGAAGTGACAAAAGGTTCGTTGTAAAGGGTTACGTCGATGCAAGTTTTGACACTAATCTAGATGACTCTAAGTCTCGGTCTAGATACATATTGAAAGTGGGAGCAATTAGCTAGAGTAGCTCCGTGCAGAGCATTGTAGACATAGAAACTTGCAAAATACTTACGGATCTGAATGTGACAGACCCGTTGACTAAAATTATCTCACAAGCAAAACATGAGCACACCTTAGTACTCTTTGGGTGTTAATCACATAGCGATGTGAACTAGATTATTGACTCTAGTAAACCCTTTGGGTGTTGGCCACATGACGATGTGAACTATGGGTGTTAATCACATGGTGATGTGAACTATTGATGTTAAATCACATGGCGATGTGAACTAGATTATTGACTCTAGTGCAAGTGGGAGACTGAAGGAAATATGCCCAGAGGCAATAATAAAGTTATTATTTATTTCCTTATTTCATGATAAATGTTTATTATTCATGCTAGAATTGTATTAACCGGAAATATAATACATGTGTGAATACATAGACAAACAGAGTGTCACTAGTATGCCTCTACTTGACTAGCTCGTTGATCAAAGATGTTTAAGTTTCCTAGCCATTGACATGGGTTGTCATTTGATTAACGGGATCACATCATTAGGAGAATGATGTGATTGACTTGACCCATTCCGTTAGCTTAGCACTCGATCGTTTAGTATGTTGCTATTGCTTTCTTCATGACTTATACATGTTCCTATGAATATGAGATTATGCAACTCCCGTTTGCCAGAGGAACACTTTGTGTGCTACCAAACGTCCCAACGTAACTGGGTGATTATAAAGGTGTTCTACAGGTGTCTCCGAAGGTACTTGTTGGGTTGGCGTATTTCGAGATTAGGATTTGTCACTCCGATTGTCGGAGAGGTATCTCTGGGCCCTCTTGGTATTGCACATCACTTAAGCCTTGCAAGCATTACAACTAATGAGTTTGTTGTGGGATGATGTATTACAGAATGAGTAAAGAGACTTGCCAGTAACGAGATTGAACTAGGTATTGAGATACCGACGATCGAATCTCGGGCAAGTAACATACCGATGACAAAGGGAACAACGTATGTTGTTATGCGGTCTGACCGATAAAGATCTTCGTAGAATATGTGGGAGCCAATATGAGCATCCAGGTTCCGCTATTGGTTACTGACCGGAGACGTGTCTCGGTCATGTCTACATAGTTCTCAAACCCGTAGGGTCCGCACGCTTAAAGTTTCGATGACAGTTATATTATGAGTTTATATGTTTTGATGTACTGAAGGTTGTTCGGAGTCCCGAATGTGATCACGGACATGACGAGGAGTCTCGAAATGGTCGAGACATGAAGATTGATATATTGGAAGCCTATGTTTGGATATCGGAAGTGTTCCGGGTGAAATCAGAATTTTACCGGAGTACCGGGAGGTTATCGGAACCCCCGGGGGCTTAATGGGCCATAGTGGGCCTTAGTGGAAAAGAGGAGAGGCAGCCAGGGTAGGGCCGCGGGCCCCTCCCCCCTAGTCCGAATAGGACAAGGAGAGCGGGGCGCCCCCCCCTTTCCTTCCTCTCTCCCTCCTCTTTCCCCCTCCACTCCTAGTCCAACAAGGAAAAGGGAGGGAGTCCTACTCCCGGTGGGAGTAGGACTCCTCCTGGCGCGCCCCTCCTAGCCGGCCGCACCTCTCCCCTTGCTCCTTTATATACGGGGGCAGGGGGGCACCCTAGGGACAACAATTGATCGTTTGATCTTTTAGCCGTGTGCGGTGCCCCCTCCACCATAGTCCACCTCGATAATACTGTAGCGGTGCTTAGGTGAAGCCCTGCGTCAGTAGAACATCATCATCCTCACCACGCCGTCGTGCTGACGAAACTCTCCCTCAAAACTCGGCTGGATCGGAGTTCGAGGGACGTCATCGGGCTGAACGTGTGCTGAACTCGGAGGTGCCGTGCATTCGGTACTTGATCGGTCGGATCGTGAAGACGTACGACTACATCAACCGCGTTGTGCTAACGCTTCCGCTTTCGGTCTACGAGGGTACGTGGACAACACTCTTCCCTCTCGTTGCTATGCATCACCATGATCTTGCGCGTGCGTAGGAATTTTTTTGAAATTACTACGTTCCCCAACACCATCGAACCCTTCGTCGACGACATAGTGGAACTCTCAATGAAAGCACCAATGTCGGTGTCAAAACCGGCGGATCTCGGGTAGGGGGGTCCCGAACTGTGCGTCTAGGATCGATGGTAACAGGATATGGGGGAGACGATGTTTACCCAGGTTCGGCCCTCTCTATGGAGGTAATACCCTACTTCCTTCTTGATTGATCTTGACGAATACGAGTATTACAAGAGTGGATCTACAACGAGATCGTAATGGCTAAACCCTAGAAGTCTAGCCTGTATGACTATGGTAATGAATATATCTGCCTTCCGAACTTACCCCTCCGGTTTATATAGACACCAGGGGGACCTAGGGTTTACAAAGAGTCGGTTACATAAGAAAGAATCTTCATAGTTGATCGCCAAGCTTGCCTTCCACGCCAAGGAGAGTCCAATCCGGACACGGGTATGGCCTTCGGGCTTCATGTCTTCACAACCCATCAGTCCGGCCCATGGATAATAGGCCGGACGCCTGAGGACCCCTTAGTCCAAGACTCCCTCACCCCTCCTCATCCATACCCCATCCTCTGCCTCCTCTGCCCTCCTTCTTCCTTCTTCTCCATCAAACCCGATCGAGCCCTCGAGCCACCCCGCCACCATGCAGTACAATGCCCCCACCTATCGCTTCCCCCCAACCGTGCCGGAAAGGCTCTACCTGGCCGGAGTGTATGTAGAGAGAACCCTTAGGGTGTGGGCAATCTCGCGGTGGAGGGGCGCAAGGGAGTTAACGGAGCTCTTACTTGTGGCGGGCTTCCGCCACCTCCCCCGCGGCTCTCCTCGGATGTACCATCTTGTGGAGGTCAACCACAACGGCGTCGTGGTTGGGCTCCTTGCCACGTTCACTAACCCTTTCGATGCTTTCCACCTCCTCGGGCGAGCGTATTGGGTTGGTTGTGAGTTCATAGATTTCACCACCTATAATATCTTCACCGACTTCAACAGCATCTTCCCCAACAATGGCGTTATGCACATGCTCCCGTAACCCATCAACAACGGGAAGGAGTGAAGGGCGGCGCCCGGAGGAGTGAGGTGGAGAAGAAGAACCTGTAGGAGGAGGAGAAGAAGAACCCGAAGAAGAACCCGCGTTTGGTGCCCCCGATCTATCTAGCTTGCTATATATCTATCATGTTAGTTTTTTTAAGTTGTAATCGTTATGCTACTATTATTAAGTTGTATTAGTATTTTAAGTTGTAAGGCTATCGTGGAGTTGTAAGGCTATCGTGGAACTATGGGTTGCAATCGTTATGCTTCTATATAATCGTTATGCTACTATATATATTGTGTGTTTCATGCTATTATTTGTGTATTGCTATGGTTTGTTCTTGCTATTATTTGTGTATTGCTATGGGTTGCTATGGGCCCGGGTTGCTACACCGCAATCACCACACACACCAAATATTGGCCAAACCATGGACATGCAACTAGGAAATGCAAACTAATTTACTTCATACAAGCATGCAACTCATTTAGTTCATGGAACCGTAGACATGCATAAAAACAAGTAACATTTAGTTTTAGTGCATCAAAAAATGATCCATCACAAAATTTAGTGCAAGAAAAAGGCCAAAGTAAAAACAAGTAACATTTTATTTGCCGAAGTTAGAGGTGGGCTGGTGCCCTACGCGGGTGGGGTAGGCTGGTGCCCCTATGCGAGTGGGCTGGTGCCCCTACACGGGTGGGCTGGTCTCTATTTGGGCATGGTTATTTTCTCATGGCCCAACATCTATTCGACAGCCCAGTTTTGTTTTTTACTAGAAACTGAATTTGGGTGTGTACTCTGTTAACTGAAGAACAAAAACAGAAGAAACAGAGCATGAACACTGAATAGGGCCCCTGAGAATATCATTACAATAATTCAAGCAAGTTTTGCTTCACAGAAATTCAAATTCATCTAACAAATGATCCTGGCTAACTCAAACTACTGGGCACTGCTAGCTATAGACACAATAACTGAAATCAGGGAAGCCCTGAAACTAGCTGACACACTAACTGAAACTCTAACAAATTCTAGCGAGTGATGAACATCAAGTAAAATAGACCCATAGCAATGACACAACAATAAAATGCTCCAGCCGTCATATTTGCTTGCTGCTTCAAATCGATCAGATGCTTTAGTTGCTTGCCCATTTTCTTCAATTCACACTTCAGTTCTGCACTGTGCATCATCGGATCGGCTCTGTCCGCCAAATTGGGGGCTTGTTCCGCGTCAAGCCGCCCCCCAAAATTGAGCTCTTGGGTTGGGGTTGATGCCTCCAATTTCAACCTTTCTACATAGTCATCGAGCCACTCAAAATGCCCACATTTCTTCAGAACCTGAAAAACAGGGGGCCGGCGGCGCATGAATCCTAGATCCAGCACCCAATCCACCGCCCTAATTCGAGGAAAAAAGAAAGAAATCGGGAGAAATTACACCATACGATTGGTCAAGAACACAGATCTAACCTGCCCCGGCTGTGGCTTGCTCAAGCAATTCACAAACTCGCGCCCACGGTTGCCATTTTCTTCCCTACACAAGTCAAACGCTTCAGAGGCTCCATGCGCGGGCAATCGGGGCATCTTGTCAATGGCAGTGGACTGTACTGCGTCCATGATTGGCGTGAGGCCGAAGTCGAGCTAGACATCACTCGTCAGCGGCGATCTTCGTTGCCGGAGCAGAGGAAGAAGAAGGTGGGAAAGGAAAGGGGCAGGGCAAGCAATGGAGGGGGGGCTGGGTCGGGCTCGTGGCTGGCTCGGGTCGGGGCACACTGATGAGCACGGGCATGCTTGTGTGGATAAGTTGTGGGTCCCACCCGCATGCAAGTAACTGGTGGGTCCCGCGTGTCATAACTCACTACAAAAAAAAGACACATCCGTGACATTTTGGGCCGAACGAATTTTTTTTCTGTCATACATATGACACTTCGATGACGATATTTGTGACAAAACCCGGTATCATCATAGATGTGGTGGGCTCCTACTTCTATGACAAAAAATCATGACAGAAAATGGGCTTTTCGTCCTGGGCGGGCCGGAGACGCAGCTGCATGACATTCTTTGGGCCGTCCATGACGGAAAAAACCATGGTAGAGGCGAGGGCGAGAAAAATTTCGGGGAGTTCCCTCTTACGGTGGGAGGTCGGGGGCCGAGCGATGCTCGTTTCTCTCGTACACGTACGCGCGTGTGTGCCGGGCGTTAGCTCTAACTGTACCCGAGTGAGGCGTTGGGCTCTAACTGAACCCGAGCGATTGCACTGCAGGCTACGCGTTACTGAACCCGAGCGATCGATCGATGGCTATTAACTGAACCCGATCGAGCAATTCCTTCGCTACTGCTGCTAACTGAAGCCGATCGATGCTGCCTCTGGGATGAACAGTGAGCGTTGCGGGGGGGTTTGGATGAACAGTGAGCGGTGGCGTTGCCTCTGGATGAACAGGACCCCGTGGTGTGGTGGAGGGCTGGATGAACAGTAGACAGTGGAGGGGTGCCCGTGGAGGGGTGGTTGAACAGGACCCCATGGTGTGGAGGGTTGGATGAACAGTAGACGGTGGAGGGGTGCCCGTGGAGGGGTGGTTGAACAGGACCCCGTGGTGTGGAGGGCTGGATGAACAGTAGATGGTGGAGGGGTGCCCGTGGAGGGGTGGTTGAACAGTAGCCGGTGGAGTAGCGCGCGGTGGAGGCTGGATGAACAGGAGCCCGTGGAGGCTGGAGGAGGTCGACGGTAGCCCGTGGAGACTGGAGGAGGTCGACGGTGGAGATGAACAGTATCCCGTGGAGTCCCGTTTTGCGGTACGCCACACCCCTCCCGATGAACAGGACCCCCATTTCGACCGTAGGAGGTCCGTTTCGTCCGTTTTGCGGTACGCCACACCCCTCCCGATCAACAGGACCCCCGTTTCGACCGTAGGAGGTCTGTTCCGTCTGTTTTGCGGTATGCCACACCCTTCCCGATCAACAGGACCCCCGTTTCGACCGTAGGAGGTCCGTTTCCTCCGTTTTGCGGTACACCAGACCCCTCCCGATCAACAGGACCCCGTTCCGAACGTAGGAGGTCCGTTTCCTTCGTTGTGCGGTACGCCAGGCCTCGTTTCCATCGCCTGTTCCATCCAAGCTCTCCCAATGAACACGACCACGCACTCCGTTCTGACCCAGCCCGTTGGCTCCCACGCGTTCCGTTGCCTCCCGATGAACACGACGCATTCCGTTGCCTCCCCATGAACATGACGCATTCCATTGCCTCCCCATGAACACGACGACGACGCTGTTTCTCCGTTCCGACTCAGCCATGTACACGAGCCCTGGCCGTACGTATGCGCGAGTAGGCGTTCGCGACCCCGCCCGTATGTACACATACGCGGCCGTATTTTCTTTCTTGCACCTTGGCCGTTGTATGTACGTGTACATGCTACGTGCGCGCCTCTACTGCGACACGTACGCGCCTCTACTACGACACGTGCGCGCCTCTACATCCACCAGTATATATGTACGTACACGTTCGCGACCAGAATGACAACGCTACGTACGCTTCGACCAGGTGGGTCCCGACGGTCAGGCACTTCCTTGCGTGCGAACATGTAGCTGGTGGGCCCCAGCAGTCAGGGGGGCGAATCATTTTTTTTGCCCGGACGCAATTCCTTGTGTGCGAAGGTGTAGCTGGTGGGTCCCAGCAGTCAGGGGGGAAATGTTTTTTTCGCGAAATACGGTGGACTGTCCGGTGGGTTTCCGCTGTCAGGTGGAGGAATAATTATTTTGCGCGTAATAAGGAGGCACTTCCTTGCTGCGGCAGTGGACCCAGCTGTCAGCGTCTCCACGCACAGTACTCTTTCGATGGAAGTCGGTCGTTGACCACATTGACCACGCCGCGCCGAGAGCACCACGGCGGTGGACGACGGCGAGGCCTGGGAAGCGGATGACACGGAGGCAGGGAAGACTCGGCAGTTGTTTCCCATGCGTAGGGGAGTACGACTGTACGAGGGTTTACTAGTTCGTCTGCCGTCGACGGAGAATAACAGCAGGTGTGGGTGAGTAGAGGGATGGCTAGGCCATCAATGGGAGTACGGTGGGTCTGTGAGGCCTGCGCGGCAGCACAGCCGGCCGCGGGGAGGAGGGAGCAGGCAGTCCCGCCAGTGCTTGTTTGAGCGGCTGGAGCAGGAAGAGCCCACCATGGCTTCCTCGCGCTCCAGCGCTCTTTGGGACGGGCAGACGACGGACCACAAGGAGATGGCAGCCATTACTGCCGACCGGCTGGCCGGCAGGCAGCCAGAGGACGACGACGTCCCAATGGAGAACATGGTAGTCGACGATTCGGCGCCAACCCCCTCCTCCGCGCCATCCTCGCCGGTGCATTGCACCATGACCATCGGCGAGGCCCGTGCCCAATATATGGACAGGGTGAGGCAGATGCGTGAGGAGCAGTTCTGGGAGGCGTAGGCCGACGCCGCCTACAACCACCATCTCCTCTAGGAGCACCTGCAGACGGAGGAGCAGATCGCCGTGGAGTGGGCGGAGCAGGAGGCGCTGCTCGACTCGTACCGCTCCGCCCGCAAGGGCCGCCTCGAGCGCTGGCGGTACCGCATGCGGGTGGCGGAGGCTGTGGCCGCCTACAAAGAGGCTAGCAAAGAGGGCGATGAAGCGCGCGAGGCGCTGTTTGGCGAGACCGAGGACGAGGTAGAGGACAATGCCGGCTCCGACGAGTCCCCGCTCCGCTGGCGTCGACGAGGCCCTATTCCGCCGAGGCCCCGCGGCGCCAACAACGAGGCAGAGGACACCGCCGGCTCCGCCGAGGCCCCGCCCCGCCAACAACGAGGCAGAGGACATCGCCGGCTCAGCCGAGGCCCCACCCTGCCGGCAATGTGGGGGAGGATTTCCACCGCTCTGCTGAGGCGCCGCCCGCCGGCAACGAGACAGAGGACATCGCCGGCTCCGCCGAGGCCCCGCCCCGCTGCCAACGAGGCTGCACCACACAGAAATCAAGGAAGAGTAGAACACGGTAGGTCGCTGCCGCTCGGGTCCATGTAAGGCCACCGCTGCTACCCTCTGGTTGAAGCCAAGCTAGGCGGGTTGACCATTGACGGCCGGTTAGCTTCTTGGCGGCGACGTGGAGTCGGAGAGCTGCGCTGGAGAAGAACGCTGCTTCTACTTAACTGCTGGTGCAGTTGGCTGACAGACACGTGGGCCCAACATGCCACATGTCAGTTACTCAACTGCACCTGCAGTTAAGTCACTGAAGCTTCTGTTCGGCTCAGCGGGACACAGGTGGGTAGCTTCGGTTAATTAATTATACCTCCAGCGCACCCCTTTTTAGTTGAAGAATGTATGAAATTTAATGAAATCTGGCATGTTTATACGAAATCCGACCGTGTATGAATGAATTTATTTCGATTAGTTCAAATTCCTGTATCACTGGCATTGGATGAACATGCAAAACAATACGTACTAGCATTATTCACAGGGTGATGACCTCGTTTGCAGCAGTTTCACATGTATTCCCTCCGGTCCTTTCTAGTCTGCATACAAGTTTTGTCTGCAGTCAAAGTATCTCTACTTTGACCAATCTGATACAAAAAAGTATGCACTTTCATAATGTGCGAAGTAAAAAGGAACAGAAGGAGTACAAAGAGTTTGAGCAGCTTTTTAGCGTTTCTGTACATTGCAATCAAACACACAGGCCTGGCAATTCATAGAGAACATTCAAAACAATCGATGATTATGCATCTCAGCGGCTCATATGTCAGAGGCAATATTTACTTCACAACTAAAGAATAAAGAAAAAATTGATCGACGCTGCTGACAGCAAAGGGCGTCCCATTCGAAAATATCAAAAGCATGTCTTGCTAAAATCAATGAGCAAAATTTGACAAGGTTATCCCATTCCAAAATATCAAATGCCTACGATTGTGGAATGGGCAGGGTTTGCCATCAGTTCGGACATTGACATGGCACCTCGTGCTAAATAAACCAGCTGTTCTTTTTGTGCAGTTCCACCAAAATCAACCAAATTCGCGCGTAGCTTGTATGATTTCGCCCTTATATGTTGCAACGCCTTGAACTTATCGGCACCTCCTTTCTTGTGGTGGAAATGAATGATTCGATGTATTCATGAACATTTTGTGTAGTTCCCATTGCAATCAAGCTGAGCACCCATGTTTGCAGAAATACAAAAAAGTGATTAGTATAAAGCAAACTGTACTATGAATTGACAGTTTTAACAGGCACATACATGGTCCATGTAGAGCACACTTTTAGAAAAATGGAACTCACCAGAAAGAATCCTAGAACAACATTGTACTCGCGCATCACTGCAAAAAAATGGAGATTTGTTAGTCCTTCTGAGCTGAAGTTAGTTTGGTCTTGTGGGGAGTAATGTAACCATCCTTCAACTGCTCCTTCTGATGAGAAGATAGACATGGCTTCTTCATCCTGGCACAATCGGAACTAGTCACTTCACGTACTCCATATTCTTCTTCAGAGGAAGATGATCCTGTTGTGCAAAGACAAGAGGACTACTAAATGCTAGCATCCATGTTTGCTCGAAAAAAAGGAAAGGAAATATTTAAAACAGCACAGATGAAGCACTTCTCAAGGACAATACCACTTTTTCATGACAGTATCTAAACAGTAGCACAACACCAATAGAGATGACAAAGCTCAATCATATGGATGAAATCAGTGGGCGAGTACCAAGCTTTGTCAGGAGGCTTATTGTGTAGAGCATACAGATGAAGCACTTCTCCGGAACCATCTGTTGCTATCTACGGTGGTGGCCATGCTTACTATATACTCCTCGATTAATTTAATGTTTCCAACATCTTCTTGTGCAGTTCACTAGAATATATGGTATCTTCAAAGAAGATCCCTGTTTGCACAAGTAGAGATAATTAAATATTACATTAAGAGTGGCATCAAATCAGTGGCGAAACAATTGCTCGTTCCAGCCATAGAAATAAATTAAGATGCAAAACTATATCATTACTTGTGTCATCACAGTTCTAGTGCTTCATTACAGCACCGGGAGTTGATTTTTGTTTTTCTTCCGCTTGTTCTTCCCCTTCATCACTTGGTTCAATAACAGACAAGCTTCGCCTTCAATGTAAGATTTGGCATGTCAATTAGGGAGCACAAGTATAGTACTAAACTTAATTTTCTGATGAAAGTGGCAAAATACAGGCTAGCAGTTGTGAAATATCCTTATCTTACCTTAATGGGATATTACGGTGCACATACAGATTGGAAGTCTTGTCTCCATTTGTGAAGTTCACTAAAATCAAGCAACATTATCGTACAAGTAGCACAACATATGAAAGCACACTGCAGAATCATGTGAAAGAAGGCTAGTACTGACCTGTCATGATGCGGAATTCAAACAACTCACAAGAAGAAGATCTGAACCAAATTCGCCTTAACGGATAGGAAGTAAGATCTCCTCTTGTGCAGTTCCACTAAGATCAAGCAATCAAGCAACATTGTCGGTGTAACATTTTGGTTGAACTGCACAAAACACTCTTAAAACAAAAGTGTTTTGTGCAGTGCAACAAAAGGTCACAATGGCAACGAGGTGAAGTAGATAACCCTGTTTACACAGAGGTGCAAAGGAAACAATTAGTGGTTAATAACGGTGGATGACACAGAAGCCAACAAAAAGAAGCATCTACCTTATCTAAATGGGAAAGAAAGCAAGACAGTAGCATTTCTCAAACGGTGGCATTGATTAATATTAACATACACTAGTAGAAAACAGGACTTAGGTCACAGGGCAGTTTTCACATTAGCCCCGGTTCAGTCACGAACCGGGACTAATGTGAGCATTGGTCCCGGTTCGTGCGGCCAGGGGCCTGCCGGGCCTCGTGGGGGCAGTGGTCCCGGTTCGTCTGGCCCCTTTGGTCCCGGTTGGTGGGACAAACCGGGACCAAAGGTCCACGCTCCTGGCCCACCACCCTTTAGTCCCGGTTCATACCACAAACCAGGACTAAAGGGCTGGTCCCAGTGTTTAGTCCCACCTTGCCAACCGAAGGGCGCTCACACCAGTTTATAAGCCCGTCCCTCTATGCCTTGTTGAGCTTCTCTTAAAGTGAAAATAGATGCCCTTATACAGGGAATTTCACCTAAATTCACAGTAAATTGAAATTTACTGTGAATTTAGGTTTAATTTTCTCTATAAGCGCATCTAGGTTCATTTTTTTATATTTGTAAAATAAATAAACCTTAATAAAATAAATAAAACTAAATAAACCTTAATAAAATAAAATAAAATAAACTATAGTAACTACAATAAATAAACCTTAATAAATTAAGTAAAAATAGCAACAGTAAAATAAATAAAAATAGCAGCAGTAAAATAAATAAAAATAAAATAATTAAAGTAAAATACATAAGTAATTAGAAATAACATAAATAAGTTTTTTGTTGTAAGTAGAAACAAAACAAAACAAATAAAGCAAAAGAGAAAAAAAAACACGAGCCATCAACTCCATAACCGCCATATCTAGGATAGAGAAGGGCGTCCTCCCTTGAAGATCATGCCTCCTCCCTTGAAGGCGCCACCAGGGCCATGGACGCCTCATACACCGCCGCCGACGTGTTGTATTGATGAGGTATCGTGCAGGATCTGACACAGGATCACCTTCAGGCAAGATGAATAGGTCTTCAGGGTCACGACGGCCGGCCACAGCAGGCCCCTGCCATGGACGGCGCCGCCCGAGCCACAGCCGCTTGCCAGCTCGCCTCTGGAGCAGTCCAAGCTTATCCGCGAGCTCGTCCACTAGTGCCCGTCGCCGCCACGACGTCCAGCAGGCTAGAGAACGGCGGTTCGCCGTTCTTATCCACGGCCGCCGTTGGAACCGACTCCGGCCGCCTATATAAGGAGCCCCCGAGTCCGTCCAGTCCCTCAGGCGACCTCAAGCCACCCCACCTAGCACCCCCATAGCAGGCAATCGACCAGGGAGGGTCTTCTTCCCCATCTCCGGCCAGTACAGCCGTTGCCGCCCTCCGGTCCATTCAGTCGCAACCAGAGCCCCCCCCCCCCGTCCGTATAGCACCACCATCCTCCTCCCCTCGACCATGCGGAGCCGCCCAAACCCTCAGCTGCGTCGGGGCACCATCGTAGGCCAAAGCCCCAAACCTCCCGAAGCTGCCGTCCGCCGCGGAGCTCGCCGCTGGCGACTCCCTCCATCCCCGCCACCTCCTCGACCACCGGGAGGACCGCCCCGGCCTGGCGGATCCATCCCCGCCCTCAGGACCCCGCGAGGAGCCGTCGTAAGCCGGCGTTGATCACCGGAGCCCCGCCTCTGTTCGGCCAGAGGAGGAAGGAGGCGGGGGCGACTGGTCAAACGTGACCAGTGGGCCCAAGGGACCCACTGTCAGTGACCCACGAGCCGGTTCACGCGGGTTAAGTGGAGGATCTGACACAGGATCACCTTCAGCCAAGATGAATAGGTCTTCAGCGGCATGACGGCCGGCCACAGCAGGCCCCTGCCATGGACGGCGCCGCCCGAGCCACAGCCGCTCGCCAACTCGCCTCTGGAGCAGTCCAAGCTTATCCGCCAGCTCGTCCACTAGTGCCCGTCGCCGCCACGACGTCCTGCAGGCTAGAGAACGGCGGTTCGCCGTTCTTATCCACGGCCGCCGTTGGAACCGACTCCGACCGCCTATATAAGGAGCCCCCGAGTCCGTCCAGTCCCTCAGGCGACCTCAAGCCACCCCACCTAGCATCCCCATAGCAGGCAATCGACCAGGGAGGGTCTTCTTCCCCATCTCCAGCCAGTACAGCCGCCGCCGCCCTCCGGTCCATTCAGTCGCAACCAGAGCCCCCCCGTCCCTATAGCACCACCATCCTCCTCCCCTCGACCGTGCGGAGCCGCCCAAACCCTCAGCTGCATCGGGGAACCACCGTAGGCCAAAGCCCCAAACCTCCCGAAGCTGCCGTCCGCCGCGGAGCTCGCCGCCGGCGACTCCCTCCATCCCCGCCACCTCCTCGACCACCGGGAGGACCGCCCCGGCCTGGCGGATCCATCCCCGCCCTCAGGACCCCGCGAGGAGCCGCCGTTTGCCGGCGTTGATCGCCGGAGCCCCGCCTCTGTTCGGCCAGAGGAGGAAGGAGGCGGGGGCGACTGGTCAAACCTGACCAGTGGGCCCAAGGTACCCACTGTCAGTGACCCATGAGCCGGTCCACGCGGGTTAAGTGGAGGATCTGACACAGGATCACCTTCAGGCAAGATGAATAGGTCTTCAGGGGCACGACGGCAGCGGTGGCGCCATGGCCGGGACTGGTGACGACGGCGGCGGCGAGCGAGTGGGAGGCTGGTGGCGGCTGCGTGCGAGTGGGAGGCCGGAGGATCACCACTCATTGTGCTCGACATATCACTACAAGAAACCTGTTAATCCATGACGGATTTCTAATGACATTTTTGGAAACTCTCATCGATGACCTGGTAAAACCCCACAAGCCCGGTGAAAGCCCGCTAAAGCCCGTCTAACCGTTCCCGTATAAAAACTTAACCCTAAATTCCCTCCTCGGCCCCTGCATCGTGTCCCACAGCACGTCGCCACCCCTCGTCCCTCCCACAGCTCATAAACCTTAATAAAATAAAATAAAATAAACTATAGTAACTACAATAAATAAACCTTAATAAATTAAGTAAAAATAGCAGCAGTAAAATAAATAAAAATAAAATAATTAAAGTAACATACATAAGTAATTAGAAATAAAATAAATAAGTTTTTTGTTGTAAGTAGAAACAAAACAAAACAAATAAAGCAAAAGAGAAAAAAAAACAAAGGAAAAAAATTATGCCACCTACTAGGCCACCACGGCCTGAATACGACTAGAAACCCATCCATGGGGCAGGATTCAGGCCCGCAGAAGGACCAGTAGGCCCACAGGCAAATAGTGACAGAATAGGCCCGTAAGCCTGCATTTGAGAGGAGCTCGAAGTGGTCAGCGCAGCTGCGCTTATAAACCACTGTCGAAGCCTCTCGGCTAGCAAGGTGGGACTAAACATCCCACCGCACCGCGCCAGTTCCAGCACAAGGCCTTTGGTCCCGGTTGGTGCCACCAACTGGGACTAAAGGGGGCATTGGTCCCGGTTCGTGGCACCAACCGCGACAAAAGGCCTTTAGTCCCGGTTCGTGGCACCAACCGGGACCAATGAGTTCCCTATATATACCCCATCGCCACAGCAGAGCACTCCAGAGTGCTCTGTTTTTTCTGGCCGGCGAGGGGAGGGCATTTGGGTGCTCTAGCTCACCTCCTATGCACATGAGGTGTTCGATGAAATGTCTGAGCCACACTATTTAATCTTTGTCCTCTCGAAACTCGACCTCCGAGCTCCATTTTCCCCGAGATTTGTCTAGGTTTAGCGGTCCGTCACGTCCCGTCCCCGTCTTCACTGCCGTTGATCTCGTCGCCAGCACCACCGTGGTGAGCCTCTTGTTCTTATCTTCTTTCTGAAAGGAAAAAATTCTTAGTTTATATAGTTACTTGTCTAATTTTGTTACTTTTATTATTCCTTCTTATTACATAGTGCATTGGTTTTGGTATCCGCCCCCGTCGGCCCTCGTCCTGTCTATGATTCGGATGTGGTATATATTATCTTTTTATAACTATTTGGTTCATTTATTGTTTATGACAAATATACCGACCAACATGACATAGATTTTATTTATCTAGGAGGTGGTTGAACCGGAAATTCTAACCGACCCTATTGTCGAGAGGTTAAATTTAGTTAAAGAAGAAAACAATTACTTGAAGGAAAAAATAAAAAAAATTGAGGAGGAGAAGATGATATTGGAGTTGCATGTTGCGGATGCCGTCGATGATCACAAGATCAAGATGGATGCAATGCGCTTGAAGATTAGAAAGATTAGAAAATATGTCATTCATACCGAGGCTTGGTATCATTATGCCGTTGGATCAATTGTTACCTTGGTCGCGATTATGATCGCATTTGTTTTCGCATTGAAATGTTTTACATAGTTTCAATGTATGGTTTAATTAATTAGATGCTCTGGAGAGCTATATATATGTTGTTAGATGAGAACTATGTATGTACTTTGGTTCTAATGTGATGATGAACTTCTATTAATTTGGTCACTTAATTATCTATTCATGATGTTCCGTAATGGTTTTTGACACACTTAATTATATATAATGCACGCAGATGAACCGGCAATGGATGTACGGTGACAGACACACCACCGAGTACATTAAGGGCGTGCATGATTTTCTCGAAGTGGCTGAGGCAAACAAGCAGAATGGTTTTATGTGTTGTCCATGCCCTACATGTGGGAATACGAAGTCTTACTCTGACCGGAAAATCCTTCATGCCCACCTGCTTTACAGGGTTTCATGCCACACTATAATGTTTGGACGAGGCACGGAGAAATGGGGGTTATGATGGAAGACAGCGAAGAAGAAGAGGACGATGACAACTATGTGCCCCCATACGGTGATGCTGCAACGGGGGAAGCTGCTGAAGATCAAGAGGAACCAGACGATGTGCCCAATGATGCTGCAAGGGGGGAAGCTGCTGAAGATCAAGAGGAACCAGTGCCCGATGATGATGATCTCCGCCGGCTCATAGTCGATGCAAGGACGCAATGCGAAACTCAAAAGGAGAAGCTGAAGTTCGATCGCATGTTAGAGGATCACAAAAAAGGGTTGTACCACAATTGCGAAGATGGCAACACAAAGCTCGGTCCCGTACTGGAATTGCTGCAGTGGAAGGCAGAGAATGCTGTGCCTGACAAAGGATTTGAGAAGCTATTGAAAATATTGAAGAAGAAGCTTCCAAAGGATAACGAATTGCCCGACAGTCTGCGCTCCAAACACCCGGAGCAGTGTGACGACTGGATTACATGTGAACACATCAGGACTTTCAGCAGTTGGTTGGAAACATGTCTCAGAGGTGACACCACTGTTTGTGATGAGTTGTACTCGTTGTCCAGGGCACCATCTTCGACTGTATTGACTTACAAAGGATACGAGATAAATGGGAATACATTTTACACGATCGCCCAAGATCAAAAGAGCACCAACCAAAACAGCGGTGTCCGCTTTGATGCAGCAACCGAGAGGGGAAAGGACACATATTATGGTTACATATTATGGTTACATAATGGACATATGGGAACTTGACTACGGACATGATTTTAAGGTCCCTTTGTTTAAGTGCAAATGGGTCAATCTGTCATGAGGCGGGGTACAGGTAGACCCATAGTACGGAATGACAACAGTGGATCTGAACAATCTTGGGTGCATTGACGAACCGTTCGTCCTAGCCAATGATGTGGCACAGGTTATCTATGTGAAGGACATGTCTACCAGACCGAGGAAAAGAAAAGATAAGGAAGCGAATACATCATACGATGAGCCAAAGCGCCACATAGTTGTTTCAGGAAAAAGGGACATTGTGGGAGTGGAGGGCAAGACAGACATGTCTGAAGATTATGAAAAGTTTCATGAAATTCCTCCCTTCAAAGTCAAGGCCGACCCAAGCATCCCGATAAACGATGAAGATTATCCATGGTTACGGCGCAATAAGCAAATGACACAAGCGAAGAAAAAGTGAAGACTTTCTCCCGCAACTATTATGATGATACCATGCCAACTTTGTAATAGACGAGTATGATACCATTGTCCGTTTTGTACAAGAAGTGCATCTAGTTTTTGCCGTAACCCTCTCAACTTTCTTGCACATGCTATGTGGATGAAATGATGATACCATGCCAACTTTCAACCTTTTCAGAGTTCATTTGAAATGCTTTTCAATTTTAGGGTCTTATAGCTCAAAATAATTAGTAAATGCATGAAAAATAATAGGCCAAAATTTAAAAATTATGCCACCTACTGGGCCACCACGGCCTGAATACGATTAGAAACCCATCCATGGGCCAGGATTCAGGCCCGCGGAAGGCCCAGTAGGCCCACAGGCATGTACAGAGAGGTTAGGCCCGTAAGCCTGCTTTAGAGAGGAGCTCGACAGCTCAGGCGCACCGCACCTTATAAACAGGTGCGGCTCTCTCTTAGCTAGCGAGGTGGGACTAAACTCACCACCACGCCGCTGTGCAAGCCATTGGTCCCAGTTGGTGGCACGAACCGGGACCAATTCCACCCTTTGGTCCCTGTTGGTGCCACGAACCGGTACTAATGAGGCTGTGGCCCCACGAGCACCTTTAGTACCTGTTCGTGGCACAAACCGGTACTAGAGTTTCTTACTAAGCAGTTTTTTAGTCCCACCTCGCTAGCTGAGAGGCACTAGGAGCGGTTTATAAGCCCTGAGTGCAGAGACGATGAAGAAGAGGCGCAATGCTCACGTTGCTTAGCTTCAAGCCTTGAGGAATAAGGTAGACTGCATCGAGCTATGTGCAGTGCAGTCTACACTATTCCGAAAGGCTTGAAGCAAATCAACGAGCATTGTGCCTCTTTTTTATTTTTAATCATTAAAAGCAAAAAGAATTTTCATAAAGAACTTTTTTTGATAGAAACTTTAATAGCAAAAAGAATTATCATAAAGGAAAATAAATAAGTAATTAGAAACAAAATAAAATAAAATAAATAAGTTTTTTGTTGTAAGTAGAAACAAAACAAAATAATTATAGCAAAAAAGAAAACAAAAAAAATAAATACAGCAAAAAGAATTTTCATAAAGAACTAATGGCACTAATAGAAAGTTTATATTTTTTCTAAAACTAATGGCACTAACAGACAGTTTATAATTTTGCTGACCTAAAAGCAAAAAGAATTAAAAAATAAAGCAAAAACAAAAGAAAATAAATAATGCAAAAAATAGAACCAAAAAACTGGAATTTTTTTTAAAAAAGCTGCCACCTATTGGGCCACCACGGCCTGAATACGACTAGAAACCCAACCTGGGCCAGGATTCAGGCCCGCAGAAGGCCCAATAGGCCCACAGACAGCACAGTGTGACATTAGGCCCGTAAGCCTACATTTGAGAGGAGCTCGAGAGGGCAACCGCAGTGGGGCTTATAAACAACTCCGAGCCCCTCTCAACTAGCGAGGTGGGACTAAACTTTTGGCCGCGGGCAGCGCAAGGCCTTTGGTCCCGGTTGGTGGCACCAACCGGGACCAATGCCACCCTTTAGTCCCGGTTGGTGCCACCAACCGGCACCAAAGGCCGCCGCTTCCCGCCCTTTGCGCTGCTGAAAAGGGACCTTTGGTCCCGGTTGGTGGCACCAACCGGGACTAAAGGGTGGTATTGGTCCCGGTTGGTGCCACCAACCGGGACCAAAGGTGTCCCTATATAAGCCAACACTTGGGAAATTTTCAGATCCCTCGCCAGTTGCCCCCGACGCCGCCAGGCTGCCCGTGCTCGCCGTCGCCGCCCGCTCCTCGTCGCCGTCGCCCAGCGCCCTTGCCTCGACAGGTCGCCGCCTGGTGCTCGTCGCTGTCGCCCTGCCCCCACGCGCCGCCCTGCGTCGTGCTCCTCTGCTCGCGCGCGCCGCCTCGGCGCCCCGAGCCCCCTGCCCGGCCCGCGCGTGCTCGCCGGCGCCCTCGCCGCCCCTGCCCCCGCGCGCCGGCGCCCTCGCCGCCCCCGCCGTCGCCATCGTCCTAGCCGCCCCCGCTGTGAGAGCCGCCGCCCCGGCTCTGTTTTTTTAGTTTAATTGTTTTTTGATCATATATATATAATGTATATGTGTATGTATGTGGCTATATGTTTTTGTTCATATGTGGCTATATGTTTTTTATTTTTATTAGTTTAATTTTTTGTTCATATGTGATGTATATGTGTATGTGGCTATAATGTATATGTGAACAAAAAAAAATTGTATGTATGTAGATGTTCAAAATGTATGAATATATATGTCAAAATTGTTTTTTTGTTCATAGAAAGTTTTTTGTTCATATATAGAAAGTTTTTATATATGACAATGGATATATATTCGATATATATGAGAAATGATGATCCATGGAAAAGTTTTATATATGCAGAAGTTACAATTTTAGAAAAGTTTTATATATCTAGCTAGGAAGGGAAGAAGAAGAAAAAGAAGGATAGGAAAGAAGAAAATAAGAAGAGGAAGGAAAGAAGAAGAGGAGAGGAAGAAGAGGAGAAATAAATAAGAAGAGGAAAAAAGAAGAAAAAGAAGAGGAGAAGAAGAAAGGAAGAATAGAGGAGAAGAAGAAAAAATAGAATATTTTCTTCTTCTCCTCTATTCCATTCTTCTTCTCCTCTTTTTTTTCTTCTTTTTTTTTCTTCAATCCTCTCCTCTATTCCTTTCTTCTTCTCCTCTTTTTATTTCTTCTTCGTTTTCTTATGTTTTATCGGGTCTGTCGTCGTCGATATATACCCCTCCCGATAACTTTAACACGAGGGGGGATAACTTCAACACGAGGGGGGGTCGATATACCCCCTCCCCGATAACATTATTTTCCCGTGTATATATGTCGTCGTTGTCGATATAACCCCCTCCTGATAACTTCAACATGTGGGGGGGGGGGTCGATATACCCCCTCCCCGATAACATTATTTTCCCGTGTATGTATGTCGTCTTTGTCGATATTACCCCCTCCCGATAACTTCAACACGAGGGGGGATAACTTCAACACGAGGGGGGGTCGATATACCCCCTCCTCGATAAAATTATTTTCCCGTGTATGTATGTCGTCGTTGTCCATATAACCCCCTCCCGATAACTTCAACACGTGGGGGGGGGTCGATATACCCCCTCCCCAATAACATTATTTTCCCGTGTATGTATGTCGTCGTTGTCGATATATATAACTCCGTCCCAGATAACTTCGACATGATGGACGGTCGATATGTATACCCCCTCTCGACCGTGATAACTTATACCACGGGAGCACCCCCCGGCCCTCTCGCTCGACCAAAACTCTCGAGGACACCCAAACCCTAGAAAAAAATGATGTCGGTCTCCTACCCCCTCCCGCCGTGCCCCTACCCTTGAAGCGTTGCCTAGGCCACCCCAAACCCGGAATACGCTAGGTCTATGTTTGCACTAATATATCCACCTGCTGTCATGTTTGTGTAATAATTGCCATGTTGTAATATTTGCAGAAACAATGGAGCACGGATGAGATGAGCAAGCAGAAGAGGTGTTGGGGGACATAATCTTAGCCGGAGGTGATATCTTGTCGTATCTTAACGACAATGATGGTCTGGAAGAACATGGTGAAGAAGCAGGCTCCGGTGATCGAAGAGTGGAGGTGGGAAGACATGATTATGATGGCTCCGGTGACCCAATGCTGGTGCAAGAAGGAGCCCATGGTGACGGCTCCGGTGACCGTACAGAGTCCGGCCAGGTAAATATATTAGTTAAGCCTATGCTGACTAGCTAATTAATGCATTCATTGTTTTGGTATGTACACATATTAATTAACACTCGTCTTTCTTCTTTTTTCTAGCCCTCCGGATCGAGTACAACTTCGATAAAGAGACGAGGCCCGAAGAGAAAGTTGCGCTCGGATGAAAGGTTTGAGATCACACCAATCGCGCGCGACGGCCAACCGATTGAACCCCTCCGGACAAAGGATGCTTTTGCTGCTTAGTGCGGGGTTCTAGTTAGGGACAAGATCCCGATCAGCATCCACCAATGGTATAAGCCTAAGAAGGAAGACCCTGAGGTGTCTTATGTCAATGATATGCAGAAAGATGATCTTTGGACTGAGCTGAAGGTAAATTTCACCCTACCGCCAGAGGAGGATCCGGAGAAGCTAGTTATAGAGCAATTAATCAAGTCTCATGCTCTTAAGAAGATGGCAGACCTATTCAGGAGGTGGAAGAATGAGCTGAAAATGTTTGTCGACAAAGAAGAGACACCAGAATTCATCGGCCGGTATGAGAAGATCAGAGATCACTGGCCCGCAGTTGTGGCCCACAAGACATCGGAAAAGAGTAAGAAGATGTCAGCAACAAACAAGAAGAATGCTGCGAAGAAGAAGCTTCACCATCGCACGGGGTCAGGTGGCTACCTCAAAGCCCGGCCTAAGTGGGCCAAGTCTGAGAGGGATCTGCTTGATAAAGGGATCGAACCAGAGACAATGAACTGGCCAGATCGTTGCCGGACTTGGTTCTTCGGGGCTGGCGGAACCTTGGACCCTGTATCAGGGAGGTGTCGTTGGACGGACGAGCAACTTGCAATACCCGTCAAGAAGCTTAAGCACATATCGATGCAGCGCAGCAAGGGACGTTCGTTCCAGACAGAGAGAATGACGAGCTCACAATGGCCCTCGGGAATCCTGAGAACCCTGGACGCACAAGAGGCACGCCAGGCTCCGTTCCGTGGAAGGCTAGTTTTCCGGACGCGGGCGGTTACAAAACCTAGGAGAGGAGGAAAAAAGTGGAGCAGATCCAAATTCAGAAGCTGCATGAAAGGGTTCAAGCGCTAGAGGAACGAGACGGCAATCGAGATGCCGTAACTGCCCCCGAAGCTACACCGCCATCTCAGCGGAGAAGCAGCATGGCTTCCACCGAGCAGCTTCATCTGGAGCATGCGGCTCCTGCTAGCTACCCCGTGGATGCTATCACGGAGTCTCAACATTGCCACCTTATGGCGGAATGGCAGAACTTCAAAGTCAAGGCGGCTGTTGGCTCTGTTTTACCTCCTGAACCCGGCGCAACCTACCACTGCCGGCCGATTCCAGAAGGATATGCTAGGGTGATTGTGGATGAAATAACGGAGGGATTTGAGGACCTCCAGCTTGACCACCCTACCGGTGAAGGGGAGACTCGGCTGGGTTTAGCTCTGAAGACTCCGTGCCTATGGCGGAAGGAGCTCATCAAGCTTCCGAACTGGACGGCTCCGGCGAGTAAGGGCACTCCGCCTCCTCCTCCGCCTCCTCCTCCGACGAGTGATCAGGGCACTCAGCCTCCTTCTCCGGCGCATGGCGGCACTCGGCCTCCTTCTCCGCCAACGGCGGCGCGCCAGAGCAGCCAGCCTCCTCCTTCTCCGCCTCGTCAGCAAGGGCGGAAGAGACCCGCCGCCGCTGCGGCTGCTCTGGCGCGTCGTAGTCCTTCTCGTCCGCCTCGTAAGCAAGGAAAGAAGACAGCCGCAGCCGCTCCGTCTGCTCTGCCGGCGTCTAGCAGTACAGCTGCCAGAGGCGGGAGGCAATACAGATTCGGTCCTTCTTTGAAGACTCCAGAGAGTTACCATACGAGAGGACCGAGGAGGAGAACGCGAAGATCGTGCGAGCCGAAGTGAAGAACTTCTTTGAAGGGGTGAAAGCAAAGAAACATCCACCTCCGAAGGAGAAGGTAGATCCGGTGAAAGCAAAGCGCACTCTGGCTGCCCTGACAAAACCACCAAAGTCTCCGCCGAGAGGCAACTATGAGCGCGTTCTTGCAAAGACATATGCGGAAGCGGAGCGGTCGGGAAGTACTTTCAGTGATAAAAGGATGAAAGAATGACGAGCTGGGAAATAAATTGCCCAGCTCGGCGAACAAGCGAACCAATCGTGCCCCCCGCTCAAGGTGTCAAAAGACATCGTCGCTAATGATCCGAGTATGGTGCCCGGTTATAGCAATCTTGGAGATTACCTGCCCGATGATGTACATTATGAAATCATGGAGGTGGACGAACACAAATACCATCACTAGTAGAAAACGGGGCAAAGGTCACAGGGCAGTTTTCACATTAGCCCCGGTTCAGTCACGAACCGGGACCCATGGGGGCATTCGTCCCGGTTCGTGAGCCCAGGGGGGCGGCCGGGGCCTCGTGGGCATTGGTCCTGGTTCGTATGGAACCATTTGTCCCGGTTCGAGCCACGAACCGGGACTAATGGTCCTCGCTCCTGGCCCACAACCATTTGTCCCGGTTCTTGGCATGAACCGGGACAGAAGGCCCGGATTTAGTACCGGTTCATGCCACGAACCGGGACCAATGAGGTGCCTATATATACCCCATCGCCACGGCAGAGCACTCCATAGTGCTCTGTTTTTCTCTGGCCGACGAGGGGAGGGCTTTGTGGTGCTCTAGCTCACCTCCTATGCACATGAGGTGTTCGATGAAATGCCCGAGCCACACTAGTTAATCTTTCTCCTCTCGAAACTCGACCTCCGAACTCCATTTTCCTCGAGATTTGTCTAGGTTTAGCGGCCCGTCACGTCCCATTCCCGTCTTCACCGCCGTCGACCGCCCGCGCCGATCTCGTCGCCGGCAACACCGTGGTGAGCCTCTTGTTCTTATCTTCTTTTTGAAAGAAAAAAATTCTTACTTTAGATAGATACTTGTCTAATTTTCTTACTATTTTATTCCTTCTTATTACATAGTGCGATGGTTTTGGTATCCGCCCCCGTCGGCCCTCGTCCTGTCTAGGATTCGGATGTGGTATATATTATCTTTTTATAACTATTTGATTCATTTATTGTTTATGACAAATATACCGACCAGCGTGACATAGATTTTATTTATCTAGGAGGTGGTTGAACCGGAAATTCTAACCGACCCTATTGTCGAGAGGTTAAATTTAGTTGAAGAAGAAAACAATTACTTGAAGGAAAAAATAAAAAAAATTGAGGAGGAGAAGATGATATTGGAGTTGCATGTTGCGGATGTCGTCGATGATCACAAGATCAAGATGGATGCAATGCGCTTGAAGATTAGAAAGATTAGAAAATATGCCATTCATACCAAGGCTTGGTATCATTATGCCGTTGGATCAATTGTTACCTTGGTTGCGATTATGATCACATTTGTTTTCGCATTGAAATGTTTTACATAGTTTCAATGTATGGTTTAATTAATTAGATGCTCTGGAGAGCTATATATATGTTGTTAGATGAGAACTATGTATGTACTTTGGTTCTAATGTGATGATGAACTTCTATTAATTTGGTCACTTAATTATCTATTCATGATGTTCTGTAATGGTTTTTGACACACTTAATTATATATAATGCACGCAGATGAACCGGCAATGGATGTACGGTGACAGACACACCTCCGAGTACATTAAGGGCGTGCATGATTTTCTCGAAGTGGCTGAGGCAAACAAGCAGAATGGTTTTATGTGTTGTCCATGCCCTACATGTGGGAATACGAAGTCTTACTCTGACCGGAAAATCCTTCATGCCCACCTGCTTTACAAGGGTTTCATGCCACACTATAATGTTTGGACGAGGCACGGAGAAATGGGGGTTATGATGGAAGACAGCGAAGAAGAAGAGGACGATGACAACTATGTGCCCCCATACGGTGATGCTGCAACGGGGGAAGCTGCTGAAGATCAAGAGGAACCAGACGATGTGCCCAATGATGCTGCAAGGGGGGAAGCTGCTGAAGATGAAGAGGAACCAGTGCCCGATGATGATGATCTCCGCCGGGTCATTGTCGATGCAAGGACGCAATGCGAAAGTCAAAAGGAGAAGCTGAAGTTCGATCGCATGTTAGAGGATCACAAAAAAGGGTTGTACCCCAATTGCGAAGATGGCAACACAAAGCTCGGTGCCGTACTGGAATTGCTGCAGTGGAAGGCAGAGAATGCTGTGCCTGACAAAGAATTTGAGAAGCTATTGAAAATATTGAAGAAGAAGCTTCCAAAGGATAACGAATTGCCCGACAGTACATACGCAGCAAAGAAGGTCGTATGCCCTCTAGGATTGGAGGTGCAGAAGATACATGCATGTCCTAATGACTGCATCCTCTACCGCGGTGCGTACAAGGATCTGAACGCATGCCCGGTATGCGGTGCATTGCGGTATAAGATCAGACGAAATGACCCTGGTGATGTTGACGGCGAGCCCCCCAGGAAGAGGGTTCCTGCGAAGGTGATGTGGTATGCTCCTATAATACCACGGTTGAAACGTCTGTTCAGAAACGAAGAGCATGCCAAGTTGATGCGATGGAACAGTGAGGACCGTAAGAAAGACGGGAAGTTGAGAGCACCCGCTGACGGGTCGCAGTGGAGAAAAATCGAGAGAAAGTACTGGGCTGAGTTTGCAGCTGACCCAAGGAACGTACGGTTTGGTTTAAGCGCGGATGGCATTAATCCTTTCGGGGAGCAGAGCAGCAATCACAGCACCTGGCCCGTGACTCTATGTATGTATAACATTCCTCCTTGGATGTGCATGAAGCAGAAGTTCATTATGATGCCAGTTCTCATCCAAGGCCCTAAGCAACCCGGCAACGACATTGATGTGTACCTAAGGCCATTAGTTGAAGAACTTTTACAGCTGTGGACTGGAAACGGTGTACGTACGTGGGATGAGCACAAACAGGAGGAATTTAACCTGCACGCGTTGCTGTTTGTAACCATCAATGATTGGCCCGCTCTCAGTAACCTTTCAGGACAGACAAACAAGGGATACCACGCATGCACGCACTATTTAGATGACACTGAAAGTATATACCTGGACAAAAGCAGGAAGAATGTGTACCTGGGCCATCATCGATTTCTTCCGACCAACCATCAATGTCGAAAGAAAGGCAAGCATTTCAAAGGCGAGGCAGATCACCGGAAGAAGCCCGCCATGCGTACCGGTGATCACGTACTTGCTATGGTCAATGATTTACACGTAATCTTTGGAAAGGGTCCTGGCGGACTAGCTGTTCCGAATGACGTTGAGGGACACGCACCCATGTGGAAGAAGAAATCTATATTTTGGGACCTACCCTACTGGAAAGAGCTAGAGGTCCGCTCTTCAATCAACGTGATGCACGTGACGAAGAACCTTTGCGTGAACCTGCTAGGCTTCTTGGGCGTGTATGGGAAGACAAAAGATACACCTGAGGCACGGGAGGACCTGCAACGTTTGCACGAAAAAGACGGCATGCCTCCGAAGCAGTATGAAGGTCCTACCAGCTACGCTCTTACGAAAGAAGAGAAAGAAATCTTCTTTGAATGCCTGCTCAGTATGAAGGACCCGACTGGCTTCTCGTTGAATATAAAGGGAATAATAAATATGCCAGAGAAAAAGTTCCGGAACCTAAAGTCTCATGACTGCCACGTGATTATGACGCAACTGCTTCCGGTTGCATTGAGGGGGCTTCTACCGGAAAACGTCCGATTAGCCATTGTGAAGCTATGTGCATTCCTCAATGCAATCTCTCAGAAGGTGATCGATCCAGAAATCATACCAAGGCTAAGGAGTGATGTGGCGCAATGTCTTGTCAGTTTCGAGCTGGTGTTCCCACCATCCTTCTTCAATATCATGACGCACGTCCTAGTTCATCTAGTCGATGAGATTGTCATTCTGGGGCCCGTATTTCTACACAATATATTCCCCTTTGAGAGGTTCATGGGAGTCCTAAAGAAATATGTCCATGGGCCATCAAACAGAGGATGTCATTGGGTTTTGTGTTGACTTCATTCCTGGCCTTGAGAAGATAGGTCTCCCTAAATCGCGGTATGAGGGGAGACTGACTGGAAAAGGCACGCTTGGAGGGGGAACTCAATAATATGCAGGGACGGATATCCTTGGTCTGAAGCACACTACATAGTTCTACAGAACTCTACCTTGGTGACCCCGTATGTCGATGAACACAAGAACAGTCTGCGCTCCAAACACCCGGAGCAGTGTGACGACTGGATTACATGTGAACACATCAGGACTTTCAGCAGTTGGTTGGAAACACGTCTCAGAGGTGACACCACTGTTTGTGATGAGTTGTACTCGTTGTCCAGGGGACCATCTTCGACTGTGTTGACTTACAAAGGATACGAGATAAATGGGAATACATTTTACACGATCGCCCAAGATCAAAAGAGCACCAACCAAAACAGCGGTGTCCGCTTTGATGCAGCAACCGAGAGGGGAAAGGACACATATTATGGTTACATAATGGACATATGGGAACTTGACTACGGGCATGATTTTAAGGTCCCTTTGTTTAAGTGCCAATGGGTCAATCTGTCAGGAGGCAGGGTACAGGTAGACCCACAGTACGGAATGACAACAGTGGATCTGAACAATCTTGGGTACACTGACGAACCGTTCGTCCTAGCCAATGATGTGGCACAGGTTATCTATGTGAAGGACATGTCTACCAGACCGAGGAAAAGAAAAGATAAGGAAGCGAATACATCATACGATGAGCCAAAGCGGCACATAGTTCTTTCAGGAAAAAGGGACATTGTGGGAGTGGAGGGCAAGACAGACATGTCTGAAGATTATGAAAAGTTTCATGAAATTCCTCCCTTCAAAGTCAAGGCTAACCCAAGCATCCTGATAAACGATGAAGATTATCCATGGTTACGGCGCAATAAGCAAATGACACAAGCGAAGAAAAAGTGAAGACTTTCTCCCGCAACTATTATGATGATAGCATGCCAACTTTGTAATAGACGAGTATGATACCATTGTCCGTTTTGTACAAGAAGTGCATCTAGTTTTTGCCGTAACCCTCTCAACTTTCTTGCACATGCTATGTGGATGAAATGATGATACCATGCCAACTTTCAACCTTTTCAGAGTTCATTTGAAATGCTTTATAAGCCCTGAGTGCAGAGAGGTTAGGCCCGTAAGCCTGCTTTAGAGAGGAGCTCGACAGCTCAGGCGCACCGCACCTTATAAACAGGTGCGGCTCTCTCTTAGCTAGCGAGGTGGGACTAAACTCACCACCACGCCGCTGTGCAAGGCCATTGGTCCCGGTTGGTGGCACGAACCGGGACCAATTCCACCCTTTGGTCCCTGTTGGTGCCACGAACCGGTACTAATGAGGCTGTGGCCCACGAGCACCTTTAGTACCTGTTCGTGGCACGAACCGGTACTAGAGTTTCTTACTAGCTAAGCAGTTTTTTAGTCCCACCTCGCTAGCTGAGAGGCACTAGGAGCAGTTTATAAGCCCTGAGTGCAGAGACGATGAAGAAGAGGCGCAATGCTCACGTTGCTTAGCTTCAAGCCTTGAGGAATAAGGTAGACTGCATCGAGCTATGTGCAGTGCAGTCTACACTATTCCAAAAGGCTTGAAGCAAATCAACGTGCATTGCGCCTCTTTTTTATTTTTAATCATTAAAAGCAAAAAAGAATTTTCATAAAGAACTTTTTTTGATAGAAACTTTAATACCAGAAAGAATTATCATAAAGTAAAATAAATAAGTAATTAGAAACAAAATAAAATAAAATAAATAAGTTTTTTGTTGTAAGTAGAAATAAAACAAAATAAATATAGCAAAAAAGAAAATTCAAAAACTAAATACAGCAAAAAGAATTTTTATAAAGAACTAATGGCACTAATAGAAAGTAAAATAAATAAGTAATTAGAAACAAAATAAAATAAAATAAATAAGTTTTTTGTTGTAAGTAGAAATAAAACAAAATAAATATAGCAAAAAAGAAAATAAAAAAACTAAATACAGCAAAAAGAATTTTCATAAAGAACTAATGGCACTAATAGAAAGTTTATATGTTTTCTAAAACTAATGGCACTAACACACAGTTTATAATTTTGCTGACCTAAAAGCAAAAAGAATTAAAAAATAAAGCAAAAAACAAAAGAAAATAAATAATGCAAAAAATTTAAAAAACTGCCACCTATTGGGCCACCACAGCCTGAATACGACTAGAAACCCAACCTGGGCCAGGATTCAGGCCCGCAGAAGGCCCAATAGGCCAACAGACAGCATAGTGTGAGATTAGGCCCGTAAGCCTGCATTTGAGAGGAGCTCGAGAGGGCAGCTGCAGCGGGGCTTGTAAACCACTCCGAGCCCCTCTCAACTAGCGAGGTGGGACTAAACTTTTGGCTGCGACGCGGGCAGCAAGAGGCCTTTGGTCCCGGTTGGTGGCACCAACCGGGACCAATGCCCCCCCCTTTAGTCCCGGTTGGTGCCACCAACCGGGACCGAAGGCCGCCGCTTCCCGCCCTTTGGGCTGCTGAAAAGAGGCCTTTGGTCCCGGTTGGTGGCACCAACCGGGACTAATGCCTACCTTTAGTCCCGGTTGGTGCCACGAACCGGGACTAAAGGATTTGCTATATAAGTCCACACTTAGGAAATTTTCGACATACCTCGCCAGTTGCCCCCGACGCCGCCAGGCTGCCCGTGCTCGCCGTCGCTGCCCGCTCCTCATCGCCGTTGCCCCGCGCCCTTGCCTCGACGGGTCGCCGCCCGGTGCTCGTCGCCGTCGCCCTGCCCCCACGCGCCGCCCCGCCTCGTGCTCCCCTGCTCGCGCGCGCCGCCTCGGCGCCCCGAGCCCCCCTGCCCGGCCCGCGCGTGCTCGCCGGCGCCCTCGCCGCCCCCGCCCCGTCCCGGCCCCGTGCGCCGGCGCCCTCGCTGCCCCCGCCCCCGCTGTCGCCATCGTCCTAGCCGCCCCCGCTGTGAGAGCCGCCCCCCGGGCTCTGTTTTTTTATTTTTATTAGTTTAATTTTTTTGTTCATATGTGATGTATATGTGTATGTGGCTATAATGTATATGTGAACAAAAAAAATTGTATGTATGTAGATGTTCAAAATGTATGAATATATATGTCAAAAATGTTTTTTGTTCATAGAAAGTTTTTTGTTCATATATAGAAAGTTTTTATATATGACAATGGATATATATTCGTTATATATGAGAAATGATGATCCACATGGAAAAGTTTTATATATGCAAAAGTTACAATTTTAGAAAAGTTGTATATATCTAGCTAGGAAGGGAAGAAGAAGAAAAAGAAGGATAGGAAAGAAGAAAATAAGAAGAGGAAAGAAAGAAGAAGAGGAGAGGAAGAAGAGGAGATAATAAATAAGAAGAGGAAAAAAGAAGAAAAAGAAGAGGAGAAGAAGAAAAAATAGAAAATATTCTATTTTTTCTTCTTCTCCTCTATTCCTTTCTTCTTCTCCTCTTTTTTTTCTTCTTTTTTTTCTTCAATCCTCTCCTCTATTCCTTTCTTCTTCTCTCCTCTTTTTATTTCTTCTTCGTTTTCTTATGTTTTATCGGGTCTGTCGTCGTCGATATATACCCCTCCCGATAACTTCAACACGAGGGGGGTCGATATACCCCCTCCCCGATAACATTATTTTCCCGTGTATATATGTCGTCGTTGTCGATATAACCCCCTCCTGATAACTTCAACACGTGGGGGGGGGTCGATATACCCCCTCCCCGATAACATTATTTCCCCGTGTATGTATGTTGTCGTTGTCGATATTACCCCCTCCCGATAACTTCAACACGAGGGGGGATAACTTTAACACGAGGGGGGGTCGATATACCCCCTCCCCGATAACATTATTTTCCCATGTATATATGTCATCGTTGTCGATATAACCCCCTCCTGATAACTTCAACACGTGGGGGGGTCGATATACGCCCTCCCCGATAACATTATTTTCCCGTGTATGTATGTTGTCGTTGTCGATATTACCCCCTCCCGATAACTTCAACACGAGGGGGGATAACTTCAACACGAGGGGGGTCGATATACCCCCTCCTCGATAACATTAGTTTCCCGTGTATGTATGTCGTCGTTGTCGATATAAAACCCCCTCCCGGTAACTTCAACACGTGGGGGGGGTCGATATATACCCCCTCCCCGATAACATTATTTTCCCGTGTATGTATGTCGTCGTTGTCGATATATATAACTTCGACATGATGGACGGTCGATATGTATACCCCCTCTCGACCATGGTAACTTATACCACGGGAGCACCCCCCGGCTCTCTCGCTCGACCAAAACTCTCGAGGGCACCCAAACCCTAGAAAAAAAACGATGTCGGTCTCCTACCCCCTCCCGCCGCGCCCCTACCCTTGAAGCGTTGCCTAGGCCACCTCAAACCCGGAATAAGCTAGGTCTACGTTTGCACTAATATATCCACCTGTTGTCATGTTTGTGTAATAATTGCCATGTTGTAATATTTGCAGAAACAATGGAGCACGGACGAGATGAGCAAGCAGAACAGGTGTTGGGGGACATAATCTTAGCCGGAGGTGATATCTTGTCGTATCTTAACGACAATGATGGTCTGGAAGAACATCGTGAAGAAGCTGGCTGCGGTGATCGAAGAGTGGAGGAGGAAAGACATGATTATGATGGCTCCGGTGACCCAATGCTGGTGCAAGAAGGAGCCCGTGGTGACGGCTCCGGTGACCGAACAGAGTCCGGCCAGGTAAATATATTAGTTAAGCCTGTGCTGACTAGCTAATTGATGCATTCATTGTTTTGGTATGTACACATATTAATTAACACTCGTGTTTCTTCTTTTTTCTAGACCTCCGGATCGAGCACAACTGCGGTAAAGAGACGAGGCCCGAAGAGAAAGTTGCGCTCGGATGAAAGGTTTGAGATCACAGCAATCGCGCGCGACGGACAACCGATTGAACCCCTCCGGACAAAGGATGCTTTTGCTGCTCAGTGCGGGGTTCTAGTTAGGGACAAGATCCCGATCAGCATCCACCAATGGTATAAGCCTAAGAAGGAAGACCCTGAGGTGTCTTATGTCAATGATATGCAGAAAGATGATCTTTGGACTGAGCTGAAGGCAAATTTCACCCTACCGCCAGAGGAGGATCCGGAGAAGCCAGTTAAAGAGCAATTAATCAAGTCTCATGCTCTTAAGAAGATGGCAGACCTATTCAGGAGGTGGAAGAATGAGCTGAAAACGTTTGTCGACAAAGAAGAGACACCTGAATTCATCGGCCGGTATGAGAAGATCAGAGATCACTGGCCCGCATTTGTGGCCCACAAGACATCGGAAAAGAGTAAGAAGATGTCAACGACAAACAAGATGAATGGTGCGAAGAAGAAGCTTCACCATCGCACGGGGTCAGGTGGCTACCTCAAAGCCCGGCCTAAGTGGGCCAAGTCTGAGAGGGATCTGCTTGATAAAGGGATCGAACCACAGACAATGAACTAGCCAGACCGTTGCCGCACTTGGTTCTTCGGGGCTGGCGGAACCTTGGACCCTGTATCAGGGAGGTGTCGTTGGACGGACGAGCAACTTGCAATACCCGTCAAGAATATTCAGCAGTATATCGATGCAGCGCAGCAAGGGACGTTCGTTCCAGACAGAGAGAACGACGAGCTCACAATGGCCCTCGGGAATCCTGAGCACCCTGGACGCACACGAGGCACGCCAGGCTCCGTTCCGTGGAAGGCTGGTTTTCCGGACGCGGGCGGTTACAAAACCCAGGAGAGGAGGAAAAAAGTGGAGCAGATCCAAATTCAGCGTCTGCACGAAAGGGTTCAAGTGCTAGAGGAACGAGACAGCAATAGAGATGCCGAAATTGCCCCCGAAGCTACACCGCCATCTCAGCATAGAAGCAGCGTGGCTTCCACCGAGCTGCCTCAGCTGGAGCATGTGGCTACTCCTAGCTACCCCATGGATGCTATCACGGAGTCTCAACATTGCCACCTTATGGCGGAATGGCAGAACTTGAAAGTCAAGGCGGCTGTTGGCTCTGTTTTACCTACTGAACCCGGCGCAACCTACCACTGCCGGCAGATTCCAGATGGATATGCTAGGGTGATGGTGGATGAAATAACGGAGGGATTTGAGGACCTCCAGCTTGACCACCCTACCGGTGAAGGGGAGACTCAGCTGGGTTTAGCTCTAAAGACTCCATGCCTATGGCGGAAGGAGCTCATCAAGCTTCCGAACTGGACGGCTCCGGCGAGTAAGGGCACTCCGCCTCCTCCTCCGCCTCCTCCTCCGACGAGTGATCAGGGCACTCAGCCTCCTTCTCCGGCGCGTGGCGGCACTCCGCCTCCTTCTCCGCCAGCGCCGGCTCGCCAGAGCAGCCAACCTCCTCCTTCTCCGCCTCGACAGCAAGGGCGGAAGAGACCCGCCGCTACTGCGGCTGCTCCGGCGCGTCGTAGTCCTTCTCCTCCAAGACAGCCGCAGCCGCTCCATCTGCTCTGCCGGCGTCTTGCAGTATAGCTGCCAGAGGCGGGAGGCAATACAGATTCGGTCCTTCTCTGAAGACTCCAGAGAAGTTATCATATGAGAGGACCGAGGAGGAGAACGCGATGATCGTGCGAGCCGAAGTGAAGAACTTCTTTGAAGGGGTCAAAGCAAAGAAACATCCACCTCCGGAGGAGAAGGTAGGTCCGGTGAAAGCAAAGCGCACTCTGGCTGCCCTGACAAAACCACCAAAGTCTCCGCCAAAAGGCAACTATGAGCGCGTTCTTGCAAAGGCATATGCCGAAGCGGAGCGGTCGGGAAGTACTGTCAGTGATAAAAGGATGAAAGAACGACGAGCTGAGAAAAAAATTGCCCAGCTCGGCGAACAAGAGAACCAATCGTGCCCCCCGCTCAAGGTGTCAAAAGACATCGTCGCTAATGATCCGGGTATGGTGCCCGGTTATACCGATCTTGGAGATTACCTGCCGACGATGTACATTATGAAATCATGGAGGTGGACGAACACAAATACCATTACGGGAAGCCTCTCGTCAAAGATCTCAAATCTCTAAGCACGATGATGCGAAGACTACATGATTGGTACATTAAAACCTGCAGAGAGTCTGATGGGATGAGTACTTTAACGCTGAGAGTTAAACCGGAGAATGACCTCGTTGGAATTGAACTGCTGAATGTTCCATTTGAGGATTTCTTCCAGTTTTACAATCTAATGTCCCTCGATAAAACAACGATCACTTGCTACTGTCTGTAAGTAGTACTACTTCTGTCATTAAGTCTCTCTATATAGGTCAGCTCTTTCATTGCATGTATTTATACTTATCCTCACTATATTATGCAGATTGAAGATCGCCGAATTGAAGAAAAGACAAATCGGTGATATTGGGTTCATTAACACAAATCTCATAGATGATTATCAGGTTAAATTCATGCCAAAGAAGCCGAGGCCAACTTGCTACAATCGTTGGTAATAAATCAAAACAAAGATATAATACTCTTTCCTTACAACTTCAAGTGAGTGTTACTGTCTTCTGCATATTCGGTTTCCCTTTATTAGTCCAGGTTATGGTAATGTAATTGATGACTTATGCATGCATGCGCAGCTTCCACTATATTCTCCTAGAGATTAAGCTTGAGCCGGGAGTAGTAACCGTCTTAGACTCGAGACGAAAAGATCCCCAGGACTATGCGAACATGACTCAAATGCTCCAGAAGTAAGTTAAATCGATCATTATCCACCATATCAGCAACTTTGTTCATTTCCTGATATCAAGTAATTGTTTTCTTTGTCTGGCAGGGTTTGGAGAAAATTCACCTCAAAAGCCCCGGGACTGCCGAACCAGCTGCAATTTAGACACCCAAAAGTAAGTACTATAGTAGCATGTTCCGCGCATCTCCTAGTGATTCAAGCGCTAGTTTGATCAATACCATTTAGCATGCTTGCTTATCAGTTTGATTGACCTCTATTTCTTGTAAAGTGGTTGTGGCAGCAACCCGGGAATAATTACTGTGGATAGTACATTTGCAAGTCCATCCGCTACCATACCTGTGAGCGGGGCTACACTGAAGAACAATATGAAGTGCGTAAGCAATAATATTCACAATTTTATTTTATTACCATCATTTGTGTTGAGTTTCATTTATTCATATATATATGTATTGACCCCCTTCTTCAAATTAGATTTTCGGAAGCGGGATGAACTCCTAGCACCAGATCGTATGCGAGGAATTCAAGAGGAATTGGCGGCATTCTTCCTTGACCACGTGATCGCTGAAAACGGAGAATACTATGTGGACCCTGTGTTCCTACAATATAATTAGGAGATTGTATTGTAAGAGATAATTATTGTATATATGTAGCCGGTAGTGTCGGATAGATATACGAGAACTTGTTGTTCGACCAATATCTCGGAGAAGGAGAGGTGGTCGATATCACTTCTCTCTGTATGCATATATATATATGTTCATGACGATCTTCTGTTTCCTTCATTTGCTTACTAGCTAGCGTGTCTACTCCTCTCCATACGTATATAGTACATAGCGTCGACCAAGCACGGAGATAAGAGAGGACACTTCTCTCTATTAATTAGCTAGCTAACACAATATATGAAACACCTAAATTAACCCCCCAAAACCCCTAAACCACCCCCTTTCAAAAAAACAAAAACCTCAGCTCCTGCCAGGTGCTGACGCGTGGATGCCTATTGGTCCCGGTTGGTGGCACCAACTGGGACCAAAGGCCCTCCTGCCTGGGCTCCCCGCACCGGCCACGTGGACGGCCTTTAGTCCCGGTTCATGTAAGAACCGGGACTAAAGGGCTAGGGCATTAGTAACGACCCTTTAGTCCCGATTCCAGAACCGGGACTAAAGGCCCTTATGAACCGGGGTAAAAGCCCCTTTTCCTACTAGTGCATTACGGGAAGCCTCTCGTCAAAGGTGAAAGATCTCTATCAACAATGATGCGAAGACTACATGATTGGTACATGAAAACCTGCAGACAGTCTGATGGGATTGGTACTTTGACGCTGAGAGTTAAACCGGAGCATGACCTCGTTGGAATTGATCTGCTGAATGTTCCATTTGAGGATTTCTTCCAGTTTTACAATCCAAAGGCCCTCGATAAAACAACAATCACTTGCTACTGTCTGTAAGTAGTACTACTTCTGTCATTAAGTCTCTCTATATAGGTCAGCTCTTTCATTGCATGTATTTATACTTATCCTCACTATATTATGCAGATTGAAGATCGCCGAATTGAAGAAAAAACAAATCGGTGATATTGGGTTCATTAACACAAATCTCATAGATGCATATACGGTTGAAAAACATCAATAAGAAGCCGAGGCCAACTTGCCACAATCGTTAGTATTAAATCAAAACAAAGATATAATATTCTTTCCTTACAACTTCAAGTGAGTGTTACTGTCTTGTGCATATTCGGTTTCCCTTATTAGTCCAGGTTATGGTAATGTAATTGATGACTTATGCATGCATGCGCAGCTTCCACTATATTCTCCTAGAGATTAAGCTGGAGCAGGGAGTAGTAACCGTCTTAGACTCGAGATGAAAAGATCCCCAAGACTATGCGAACATGACTCAAATGCTCCAGAAGTAAGTTAAATCGATCAATATCCACCATATCAGCAACTTTGTTCATTTCCTGATATCAAGTAATTGTTTTCTTTGTCTGGCAGGGTTTGGAGAAAATTCACCTCAAAAGCTCCGGGACTGCCGAAGAAGCTGCAATTTAATCACCCGAAAGTAAGTACTATAGTAGCATGTTCCGCGCATCTCCTACTGATTCAAGCGCTAGTTTCATCAATACCATTTAGCATGCTTGCTTATCAGTTAGATTGACCTCTATTTCTTGTAAAGTGGTTGTGGCAGGAACCCGGGAATAATTACTGTGGATACTACGTTTGCGAGTCCATCCGCTACACGACCTGTGGGCGGGGCCACACTTAAGAACAATATGAAGTGCGTAAGCAATAATATTCACAATTTTATTTTATTACCATCATTTGTGTTGAGTTTCATTTATTTGTATATATATGTATTGACCCCCTTCTTCAAATTAGATGTTTCGGAAGCGGGATGAACTCCTAGCAGAAGATCGTATGCGAGGAATTCAAGAGGAATTGGCGGCATTCTTCCTTGACCACGTGATCGCTGAAAACGGAGAATACTATGTGGACCCTGTGTTCCTACAATTTAATTAGGAGATTGTATTGTAAGAGATAATTATTGTATATATGTAGCCGGTAGTGTAGGATAGATATACGAGAACTTGTTGTTCGACCAATATCTCGGAGAAGGAGAGGTGGTCGATATCACTTCTCTCTGTATGCATATGTTCATGACGATCTTCTGTTTCCTTCATTTGTTTACTAGCTAGCGTGTCTACTCCTCTCCATACGTATATAGTACATAGCGTCGACCAAGCACGGAGATAAGAGAGGACACTTCTCTCTATTAATTAGCTATCTAACACAATATATGAAACACCTAAATTAACCCCCCAAAACCCCTAAACCACCCCATTTCAAAAAAAACAAAAACCTCAGCTCCTGCCAGCTGCTGACGCGTGGATGCCTATTGGTACCGGTTGGTGACACCAACCGGGACAAAAGGCCCTGCCTATTGGTCCCGGTTGGTGGCACCAACCGGGACCAAAGGCCCTCCTACCTAGGCTCCCCGCACCGGCCACATGGACGGCCTTTAGTCCCGGTTCGTGTACGAACCGGGACTAAAGGGCTAGGGCATTAGTAACGACCCTTTAGTCCCGGTTCCAGAACCGGGACTAAAGGCTCTTATGAACCGGGGTAAAAGCCCCTTTTTCCTACTAGTGATAGAGATTATATTAACAATAAAATTCGTTAAACATGTAATTTGCTTTTAACTGTGGCATTGCATCAATTTTCTAGCGGCATTATTAGAGGGTGTTTGTTTACAGGGACATTTTGGTGTAGGGACTAAAAAAACTCCGTGTCAGTCCCATCTAAACCAAACAGGAGGGACTTTTAGGGACTAAAAGTGGGCATTTGGGACTAAAGAAAGAAGACCCCGAGGGAGTCTTTTTGGGAATTTTTCCAATAGTTTCCCCTGCCACGCATCGCACCTTGTCTCTATTAGTTCATTACTAGGGGTAACATGGTCTTTTAGCATGTCATTTAATTACCTCTAGTCCATGTTTAGTCCCTGGAACCAAGCAGGTAGAGACTAGGGAGTTTTTAACCAAACAGGGCCTTAGATTAACAACAGCTAATGAGTTGCACGGGACAGTGGACGCACCAGCACCATGTGCATCTACCGATGTACTGTGGTCATGCATAGTCTGTTGCAACAAAGAACAAACAACCAAGGAGCACATTTGTGTTGGTCCCAGTTTTGTTATCTTTAGACACCTTTCCCTATGTGAGCGCAGCAAATCTAGTCCTGCTCAAACTCTACAGCCTTGTCCCTTCCTTTCCTTTTTGAACTAGTACTTTCACCCCTTCCCTTCCTCTTTGAACCACGTCCTAGATTTATGCGATACAACTTTCCCCACTACTTTCCCCCATTCCTTTCCTCTTTGAACCACGTCCTAGATTCATGCTATACAACTTTCCCCCTTCATTTCCTCTTTGAACCACGTCCTAGATTCATGCTATATACAACTTTTCCCACTACTTTCCCCCACTCCTTTCCTCTTTGAACCACGTCCTAGATTCATGGTATACAGGCAGCTAGAGCAATGCAATTGGAGTAAGTAAATTATACCTTAAGGTTCTTGGGGCGTGGTTTGGTGGGCGATGGGACGGCGGCGAAGAAGAAGGGGTCGGAGGCCCTCTCGCACTGCCGCTGGGTGGAAAGTGAACAGCTGCGCCGGTAGTCCCTCGCCGACGGCGACAGCGTTAAGCCTCCTTCCCTTCTCGGCGGACGGATCCTGCCGGCTCTTTGAGCATCAGTGAGGGGAGAGAGAGGCCAACGAAGTCTTGTTTAGATCTGGAGAGGGCGAGAGAGTGTGAAGAGAGTAACTACAAGCGCTGAGGCTCCAGCGGGAGAGGGCGAGAGAGTGTGAAGAGAGCAACTACAAGCGCTGAGGCTCCAGCGTGTATATATATACTAGAGAGAGAGTGTGAAGCGTGCAAACCCTAGAAAACATTTTGACCAGTCAAAGAATCCACCCGAGACCTCAAGTTTGACGAGCGAACAGGCTAACCAGCTACACAACCCTCCCGTTATGTTCAACGAGAGAGAAATAACCTTTTATACATTCCGGCATTCGTGTGACAAGCATGCCGTGTTTTTTTTGTGTGGGAGTCATTGGGATTTCAATCATAATCGTGTCATGTGGCTTTGGTGGTAAGACTATCCACATTGGTGCAGAAATAATGCAGCCTTAGTCACCTTACCTCTCTCCATGTAGTATGTTGGGTCCCACCAGTCAGAGGGTGAAACAAACAAATTAATAAGAAAAATTAAAAGCGCCAGCGGTGTATCTTACCTCGCACATCTCGCTACTGCTCGGGAACACTGTCCAATTGATCCCTCTGTTCGCTCACGTACTATTTTAAGTGAATCCTTATTATAACATGCACACAAATTTTGGGCACTTGTATTCGACTTAAGTCAGTGTGCCACTGTATCTCGTATACTTACTACTCCCTCCGTCTAGGTGTAATAAGTCATGTTAGAAGGTGCAACGGGACCAAGGTGCGTGCGTGTGTGTGTGTGTGTGTTAGAGAGAGCGACAGATCGAACTACTCCTACAGAGAGATGTTGTGTAGTGTAGTATGATTTTAGCCGCGAGAGTCGGTGCATCCTCTCGTTTCCGGGCGTGTCCGGTAGGGACATGTGGATAGCTGCCACGCCCGCTCCTGACCAGCCAGGCCACCCAAAGCCCCTCCATCGCCCGTGCGCGCTTCCCGCCCGAAATGGTCAGCGCCGCTCCAAAGAATCGGTGCCGCATTCATGCCCGGGCAGAGCGGACGCGGCCTCTCACTGGCGCAAGAGTGATGGTTGCTTCGTCCGTCCAACTTACTGCTGGTCTATGTGATTTGACGGCTCATTGGTCTTTATTACTGAGGTGGTAGGACTGCTGGATGTCCCACGCTTTCCGCGAAAGGAGGTACTACTACTAGATTACAATTTTCACCATTCTTACAGCAGAGGCGTGCAAGAGCAGTGAAAACACACAGGCTCAGTGATTACATGGCCCACCTCACACTATCACCGTGCGACACCTAACTCTTTACATAGTACTTCCTCCATTCCTAAATATTACTAGATGAGTCCCCGCGCGTTGCCGCGGAACATCGGTATATCTCTCTACGCAAAATCATCGATTTCATAGAACTAAAAAAAACTCTATAACCGCATGACAAATGTGGTAGCCAATCTAAATAAACTCCCATCATCATTTAGATCATCCCACGTAAGGAAAAAAGATCAGCCAACTCCTACTGCATAATGGGATTATATTTTTCTTTTTGACATGTTAATGGGACTTAAAAGCTCACTTACATGCATGCTACCGGTGCATGCTTGCATGCAGACATGTTGATGTGATTTAAAACCCACTCACATGCATGTGCCACGGTATTTCTGCATGCTTGCATGTGGCTTAGTGCGGAGCCTCTCAACGTCTAGATCAGACGGCTATTGTGGACTGATTTACTTCATCTAACGGCTACATCAATTTTGATGATGTGGCTCAAGGAGAGGATAGAGAATTCCTAGTAGTGGGGGCTAGCTATTACTAGTAGATAAGTCTTTGTAGAGATTCCACTACATACGGAACAAAATGAATGAATCTACACTTAAAATACATCTATATACATCCGCATGTGGTTCATGGTGAAATCTCTACAAAGACTTTTAGAAGGGAAATAGCGTACTTATTCAGGATAATTTGTACAATGCTATGAAGCTTCCAGCTTCTGTTACATGTATCTTGCGTCCAAGGTTGCCCGTTGCAACATTTCATCACATACAAAGGAGACTAACATGCATGCTATTGCATCTCAATGATTGACAGATCATAGCAAATATGTACTCCCTCCGTTCCAAAATAAGTGTCTCAACTTTGTGCAAACTTTAGTTCAAAGTTGCACTACTACTAAAGTTGACACTTATTTTGGAACAGAGGCAGCTAAAGAAAAAAACGATCCATGCAGTCCCTAGCCCTTGAACCGTGAACCCTGACCAGGCTTCAATTTGCTGGCAACGTTCGAGCTTCCTAATAAATGAAGTTTGAAACCTTTTGACCATCGGATCATTTTGTGCAGTTTCACCAAAATCGAGATGAGCATCCCTGTGGCAAAGAAATTGAAGAAGCGTGATTACAATAAAATTACTGGGACTAGTTGATGAGACATAAACTCATCACAAATACAGTACGTAGAAGGCAGTAGAGGTATGTGCGGGGCAAAGAAGTAGAGAAATATCCACAAGGAGTGATGTGGGCAGCTGGAGCAGTGGTGCAAGCCGGCTGTAAAGGGAGTTGTACCTGAGGGACGTAGCTCAACCTTGAGGAGGGCGGCGGGAGGCAGCAATTGCCCACGTCACGGCAGTGAGCAAGGGACGAAGGCAACCTCACCGGCTTTGTGAGAGAGAATGGCGGGGACCCCTGATCGGGACATGCCGACAGTGGGTTTTCGCCGTCGGCGACGGCCACCGCATCTACACTAAGCATCCACCCCTTCCCCAAGCGGACGTGATCCACCGGGATGTTAGAGATGTGGCCACAGTCGTTTTGTGCGAGAGAGTGTGAAGAGAGCAACCCCAGCAAGCAACCGTGTAGGCTGGCCCGTCCTGACTATGTATATAGTGGAGCGGTTTCCTTTTCTCTCCATATGAACCTATCATATTGCGTATGTGCCACTGAAGAAAAAAACTTTATTTATAAATGACGCGGAACCTACTACTCGTTCTCCTATAACCTCGCGCTTGGCATCTCCAAAATATTAACCTTGCGATTGGCTCTTCGCCTCTTCGGGGAGTCGAGCAATAATGGTAGTGCAGTATATATCGTTTTGGCTATATGAGACCGAATGAATTGCTGCACGTCCACCACATGGGCGAGGGTCGAGGGGCGTGGGAGAGTGCTACATACGGAGCAAAATGAGTGAATCTACACTCTAAAATACTTCTATATACATCAGTGTTTGGAGTATGTACTAGTAGTTCATATTGAAATCTACTAAAGGACGTATATATTCCAAACAATATGATATAAACTCTATAACCAAGGTAGTAGGGACGAGGAGTAAACGGAGGGAGTAGTAAATTTTTCTCCTCGTCCTGCGAGCCACCGCGCGCATGGGCGAGGGAGCGGGCGTAAGGCAGAGCAAGCTTCACCTCATCCTACGAGCCACCGCGCCTGTGGGCGGGGGAGATGGCGTACTAAGCAAGCTTCTCCTCGTTCTACGAGTTGACGGGACACATCAAAAGTACTCCAGTGTATAGAGCCTTGCCTCTAAGGTAGGCCCCACATGGTTTGCCTCTTTTTTAACATAACACGTCAAGTCGCAATTTGTTTGTTCACCCGTGCTAGACGATCCTCCCTCCACCAAGTGGACAACCAGTACACGTGCCAAATTACCACGTGGGCTGCCTTTTTCGTACATAAATGAGCTCCACCGTGTACCTGCGCGGGTGTGGTTGGGAAAGAGACGGGAGTACGTGCGCCGTGCATGCACCTCTTCTCTTCGTGCACGTCCCCCACCTACGTGGGTGTGTGTGAGAGATACAAACCGCATTCGTGAGTGTTTTTTGTTTTGGGGTGGGGGTGGGGTGGGGGTTGATTTCGTGAATTATTTGTGGGAATATGTGTCGATGACATCTCAAACAAAATTTTGCATGCAATGTGTGTGAAATGGAGGCCTATCCATATCATACATAGAGGGTCGGGCAATCCACGAGAAGAGAGGGAGGGGTCATAGCTATCGATAGAGTCGAAGAGAGGATCAAGTGGGTGGGTGCGAGATCGATGAAGAGAGCCATCGAAATTGTGTGTGTGTGCAAGTCAAAGATATAGGGCGACTGGCCTACCGGAACGTTAGAGGGCACATGTCAAGTTTGTGTGTGGCAGGGAGACATGACTAGAGCGCTCGATGTATCGGTGTGTGTGGGGGGAGGGGTGGGGGAGGGGTAGGCAGAGGCCTAACTATAGAGGTAGAACGACTCGTATATGTGTTGAGAAGGAGAGACCCAGCTATGTCTTGAGGGAGATCGGTCGACATCCATACATAACTGAAGGACGGGAAATATGATGGGACAGAGAGAGAGAGAGGAGAGAGAGAGGGAGGGAGAGGGAGGGAGAGGGGTAGAGTGCTGGATGGGTGATGGAGTTGCTTCTCGAAGATGGTGGGAGAGGCCTACTAGACAAACTGAGGGTGGAACTGCAATGTTATCAATAAGAGTGGGGATGTGTTTCTGTGTGTGCCTGTGCGTGATAGATCTGTCGGGACGCATCCATGGATGATGAAGGGGAACCATGTGTTTGGTAAGCAAACCTAACTAGATCGGTAGATCAATTGTTGTTTGTCGGAGGAAGGGAGAGACACAACTAATGAGGTAGATCGATTGACGTGTGGGTAAAAACGAGTTATAAGGACCTAGCTAGCTATATGTATAGCGAGAGATCGGTCGGTGTACGTCCATTTGTTAGAGGCAAATAAGGCCCAGCGAGACGGATAGACAGAGAGAATGGAGCTAGGAGGTGGTGCGAGAGGCCCAACTACTAGCTAGATAGGGGGAGGAGTGTGCGGTTGTGAGATCGATGAAAAGAGGGGCGAGAGTTTACACGTGTGTCTGACCGTATGAGAGACACGAGGCAAGGACACATAAAGGAGGAGATTGAAGGTGTGTGTGTATGTTGTAGGCAGGCATCGCTGGAGAGGTTTATCGATCGGTGTGTGTCGGAAAGGAGTTGTGGAGACTCTGGGAGAACGACCTAAAGAAAAAATCGAATGTGCCCGGTGGATAGAATGCCGAGGGAGGGGAGGGCGAGGAGGGCGTGTGCATGCACGAGAGAAAGTTAGTGGTAGCTACAAAGGTTAGAGGATTGTGTGGGTGTAAGAGACTAACAAAGATCATAATTTGATATGAAAGCGGATTCATATATTTGAATAGGAGATCATAGTGTTTTAAACATTGCATGCATGAATATAGCGGTGATACACGTGTTGTGCACATGTTATACCATAATGTGATAATGCATGGCGTTTGCAACTCACAGCTAAATGCCGAACAATCTAAACCATACTATACATCAAACAATCTCACATTTTATTTGAATTTGTGATAATGTGTGGCGTTTGCAGCTTACAACTAAATATCGAACAATCTAAACAATACTATATATCGAACATTCTCACATTTTATTTGAATTTGTGGTAATGTGTGGTGTTTGCAACTCACATCTAAATACTTGTAGGCGTAGGGGGCGGGGCACCATACATAATGTGATAAACACATTATACATATGAGACATGGTTTAGATTATGAAGATCTAGCTAGAGCTAGAAATGTAATGTGATTTGAAATCAAAATAAAGTGGATTCAAAAAATCTAGTTCGAGTTCATATAGTACACATAGTTCATATGTAACTCGAGACTAATCATGTGGTGTGCTGTGAAGATAATACACAAACGATGGTTTAACTTGACAATAATGATGATTGTAGATCTTATTAAAACAGAGAAACGAATTCAAATGCTTTGACTTCACAACAATCATTACTGTAGATCTTATTCAAATAGAGAAACGAATTCAAATTTAGTTCATATTGAAGCGGTAGTATATACGTTTGGAATGCACTAAAACGTTCATTTGAGTAGTAGGTTGCATGCATTATACACGTAGCGAAATATTTTAATTGAACATAACATGAATTCAAAGTTTTGAATGACATTTGTAGTGCGCATTGATTTGGTACAGTACACGTTAGGCTTGTCCGGAAATTTCAACCCGCGCCTTGTTAGCCCGAAATATTTAAGATATATCTTTGTCTCGTTGTGCTCCGACAACTCCCTCCATCTCAACCCGCGCCTTGCTATTCCGAAATTACAACGCGCGCGAAAACTCCCACCTCCTGTGAAATCCCGACACGCGAAATGCCCGTGGTACCCCTGAACCGAAAGAACCGCCTCAAATCGGTGGGGGTACTTTCGTAACTTACCCCACATTTCGGACAAGCGCGTCTCTAAGCCATGGTTCCCCACTGCCATCCCATCCGCCCACCCATTCGTACACCGAGGCCGCGAAAACCCGCGACGAAACCCCACACCCTGCTCCGTCCGCCACCCAGCCGGAGCCTCTTCCCCGACGACGTCGTCCACAGCAACACCTCGACGTCCCTCATCCACCGTACCGGATGAGGATCCGTCGTCGATCTCATCGTCCCGCCGGTTCAGCCACCCCGTCCTCCACCTCCAAGGAGCTGCCCCGACGTTCCCCTCGTCTTTCGCGCCACCTCCATTCCCACACCGCCGTCTTCACCTGCACCACCGGAAGAGCATCATCATCACCGTTTCCTCGGATGAAGCTGCGGCCTAATCGGCGCCACCAAAGAGGTTGTACACTAATCGCCGCATTTTCTTCTTGATTCGATCTCACGGTGCTGCCGGCGCTCGGTCCCGAGCCGACACGGCGCGGCTCCATCCACGGCGGCGTCGCCGGCCACTTCCTCCACGGCGTCGCTCCCTCGGCGGCGACGTCCACATCAGTAGGAGCTGCTGCTGCTTTAGCTCTCGCTCGCGCTGCTGCTCTGCTCTTGCTCTCGGTCCCCTGCCTGGTCTGCTCTTGCTATTGCTCTTGCTCGCGCTGCTGCTCTCGCTCTTGCTCTTGCTTGCGATGCTGCTCCGATTTAGCTACACTTCAGTCGACTGAATCGACTTTTGGGTCAGTCGATTTTCAGGGGGTGGGGGGGGCTCGCCGGGGTGAAGGAAGAACCAGCCGCAGCGGGGAGGGGGGCTCGCCGGAGAGGTACCCCACTATCTATCTTAGGGTTCAGGATGGGGGCGGTGGTCGCCGGCGGTGGCGGGCGTGGGGCGGTGGCGTGGGGATCGCCGGAGAAAAAGCTCGGCACGGGGGGGGCCTAGAGGGATGGCCGGGGCGGCGGCGGACCGGCGGTGGGAGTGTTTTCGGGGCGGGCGGGGCGGCGCACCGCCGGCCGCGGGCGGCGGGGGGCTGCTGTTTGGCCGGTGGTGGCTGGCGGCTCAGGGGGGTGGAGGTTGAAGATGAACCGCAGGCCCTTGATTTCGTATCCAACGGCTGCAAAATCGACTGACCAGAGATGAAAAAGTCAGTCGACCGACGTGTAGCCTCACCTTGCTAGTGCGTTCAGTTTCGACAGCAAAATTCAGTTTCGACAGCAAATTCAGTTTCGACAGTTAAGTTCAGTTTCGACAGTTAAGTTCAGAGATGAGCGGCTGATGTATTTTACATCTAGCACTTTGTGGTTATGTATTTTACGTCATGTATTGGAGATGCTATTAGAATTCCACTCAGGTTAACGTTGTTCGTTGTCTCTCTTGTCCTGCCTCAGCCTCGGCGTCGTACAGCTCACCGGAGCTGCTCCAACGACGAAACCCTCCATCACTGCGGAGCAGTCCCTCGGGCTCCATCTCTAGACGCCTAAGATCTTCTTCCCCTCCTCCGACAGCAAAGTCAGCCGGAGCATCCTCACCGGCCAACCCAATCACGCTGAGATCGACATGGCTTCGCCAAAGAGGTTGTACACTTGTTGCATCTCTTTTTTACTCTCCATGTTATATATATTGTCCACTGAGCACACGGATTTGTTCCTTTAGTGTCTCTTGAAAGAAAAAACGTAGGAATTTTAATTTTCACTTGTCCTCCTTTTCAAATTCCTATTCATGAAGCACAAGACTAAGAGATAGTAGCATAATAGCATTATAACCGTACATTTTCTTGTGGTTTGACTTAATCTCACCATGCTTCTTTGCATCCTGTGATCTTCCAATTGTTGTGAATCAAACACCCAGATTGGCAGAAATCCTGTGTTTTTAAATTCTCTGTTTTGCACGTGCATTCCTATCCTATTCCTGTCTATTTCCTATCCCTGCATTGTTGGAATCCTCCAATTCAAACGAGCCCTTACAGAATTACTTCTCTTACAGATAGTTGTCAAAGAAAACCTTGCGTGGTTTGTCCCGCTCCTGCTGCGCCGTCGTCCACCCCAGCTCAGCTGCTCCAACGACAGAAGGGTCCAGCACAGCAGGGATCCGGCCTCCAGACTGTCTTTCGCCGCCTCAGATCTTCTTCCCCGCCGCTGGCAGCCATGAAAACTGCATTACCATCATCAACCGAGCAGATGACCTCGAGGACTACACGGGTCCGCAAGAGAGGTCACACTCTTTCGTGTCTGCTTACGTTATGCATCGCTTAATATTACATGCTACTTTATCGTCCTGTTCACCGATTAGACTCTGAGTCAGCTCCAAACTAATGGTCAAACTTGAGTTTTTAAATGGTTGTGGGGTACATATCGGGGCCGCTATCAATAGTATCTATCTACTATCTGGTTAATCTCCGGTGTCTACTATGAGTTTCATGTTGGGTGGGAAACAAACAGTAAAGAAGCCATTATCTGCATTTTTAACTAAGCCATTATCTACCTGCTATTATTGGTTTTGGGTCTATCCACAGGTTGCTACCATCACTCTGGATTTCTGCATGCACTCCTTACATAATCTCACTATGTTTTATTCCTATGCATGACAGTTATTGTAAACAATGGAACTGGACATGTAGAGCAAAAGAGACGAGCCTTGCGTGGCAATAAAATTTCATGCAGACGTCGCTCCATGGTAGGCGCAAAGGCAGCCCCCCCTCCACGCATTTCGGATTGTAATCGAGAGGAAGATATCTGTTCTGAGGGGGATTCAGAAGGAGAAGACAACTCCTATTTACCCCCTGAGGTCTTCGCTCTAACTTGGCATGCTGATGTTGGTTATATCATGCATATGGTGTCTTGCATTGCTTACTTTATACATCAAATATGTCATCTGCTTAGTTTAGACATCCTTTGTGTGAATGCCATTTGTTTAGTTTATTCATCGTTTATGTGAATTATGCAACGGCATCTTGTTTAGCCAGGCATCATATATGGGAATTTTGCAATGCCATCCTACTTAGCCAGTCATCTTATATGTAAATTATATCAGGCCATCCTTTTTTTCGTTACATATTACATTTGTCAACAATGTTAGTATATTTAACTGCTCTTCGTGTGCATCAGCCATTTGACACGGCGATGGCAAATTCTGGAGTGAAAACAAGGTCTTCAGAGCAGACTATGCTATCTGACGAAGCGCATATCTCGCTGGTTACGGATAGCTCCTCAGGGGACCCCAGAGGATTCAGAGACTGATGACCAGTCCTATTTCCCCCCTGAGGTCTATGCTCAAACTTGGCAGGTTATATTACCCATGTCATGCATGTTGTCTTGCATTGCTTAGTTTTTACATCATATATGGATTGTCATCTGCTTACTTGCTTACTATATAAATCATATATTTGAATTATATCATGCCATCATGTTTACATAGTACATACACATCATCTATCTGAATTATGGCATGGCAACCCATTTAATAAAGACATCATATAGTTATATCATCTCATCCTGTTTAGTGTTTACAGTCATCATATTTTGAATTATGGCATTCTATCCGTGAATGTATGTGAATTATGGCATGCCAACCTATTTAATAAACACATTATATAGTTATGTCATGTCATCCTGTTTACATAGTCTCATATTTTGAACTATGTCTTTCCATCTTTTTTAGTTAGCCATCATAATGTGAAATTGTGTCATGCTATCCTGTTTAGTTAGCCATCATATATGTGAAATTGTGTCATGCTATCCTGTTTGGTTAGACAACATAAATATGAATTATTTCAAGCCCTCTTTTATTCCCCACTATCCATTGCACCTGTCTATCATACAATGTCTATACTTTCAATTACTTTTCTTGTTTATCAGCCATTTGAATTGGAGAGCGTGACGGCAGTATCTAAGGGAGTAACAACACGGTCTTCAGAAAAGATAGGGCTACCAATTGATGCAGATAGAACCACGGTTGTACTTGCCCAAGGACCAGATCCACCACACATAACCCAGACTCTCGCAAATTGTACCCCTACCCAGTTGGACAGAGAACCAGCTACACCCCTTCTAACCCCAACCCCGGCAGATAGTAACCCAGTTCCAGTTGACACAGCACCGTCTCCACCACAGAGCACCCAAACACGAGAAGTTAGTAAGGGAACTGCAGTGCCCAAAGCACGAGGACCACCACTCCGAATCCCAACTCAACGCTTAAAGGAGAAGAAGATTTGTTCTCAGGTCAGGTTCTGTAGCTATGGTTCATACTCCTTTGCTCTTGCATTACTGTATTTACTCATACCAACTATTTTCAAATTTGAAGGATGAAATTGAAACTCCAATGGCGCAACAGGTATGTTTTAAACCTGTTTCTTTAACTAGTTTGCTGTTGTAACTTGCTCTATGTTGATTTCAGTTTCAATTGAATAAACAGTTATGTTCTCATGTCATGCACATTACAAGTGTTATTATTGCTCTATAGTTACCCACACTTATATTCTGTCTATTCTGCTTTGTCTTGAACAAATATTATTTGAACTGTGTCTCTATCTTGATTTGGCAACAAAAACTAGAATGATATAGACCATAAAGTGACCATGGTACATAGATATATGTTTGTTTCATGTTGTTATCTTGTCCACTTTACTACTGAACTCATTTACCAAAATGAGTTTCATATACAACATGGTAAACATGTGATGTGTCTGCTTGTTTCTCTTTTAGAATGCGGACAAAATATTGGAGAACAGTACCGCGTTATCCAATGGTAAAGGAAGTAATGCAGATAAGGTTCAAGATAGTGAGACATCCCTGTTGGTCTCCAAGAAAGCTGATAAAAACTATCTTGACGACAGTGAGGGAACCCAAGAGTCCTGTCTTGATGTAGTGTTCGAGTTACTGGCTACTACTGCTGGCACAAGCTCTTCGAACTCGCTGCCTGAATCAGTTCGTCTTCTTGAGTCTCAACTTCAAGTTGAAAGACATCGATCTGATGTGCTGCGACAGGAAGCTGAAGGACCGAGGAAGTCCCTGCAGAATTCAGATGCATATTTTCTGGTGCAACAGCAAGCGCTGGAGGATTTAAGCGCCAAACAAGAGAAAGTTAATAAGCTTGCTAAACATCTTGCCAGCATTATGGGTACCCAGGATATTGTTTCTTGAGATCTTCTGAATTGGTTTCAGTTCTGGATTTGTTTTGCTGCGGCGTTTATTTGCGCTGGTCGCCAACTTTGACAACCAGTGTATATGATATGCTGCTTTGTTCCCTATATTTGCACTGGTGGCGAACTTTGATGCCCAGTGGATGTAATATGTGTAATAGCCGTGATAGCCTAGCGTTAGTTGCTTGCTTATTTATTTCCTTGTTGTCTTGTTTATTTTTTTGCTTGTAGTCATTGCAGTTCTTTTTCCGCGGTTAGCTAGTGGCTGCAATAACCTATTTTTTAAAACTAGGCCATAATAACCATGGGCTAATATTTATTGTAGTGACACTGGGCCTCTTACTGGCCGTAGAAACAGTGGGCTTTCTACGGGCCGTAGAAACATGGGCCTTCTACGGGCCGTAGAAACAATGGGCCTTCTGCGGGCCGTAAATGGGCCTACGGGCCGTATCATCAATGGGCCTTATACGGGCCGTATGATCGATTGGCCAAACATGGGCCAAACAGACCGCATTATGGCCGTAAATGGGCTAGAGTTGGAATCGTCCGTTCATGGGCCGACCATAACGGGCCATCGTTAATAGGCCATATTTGATGACGCTATGAAAACGGCCCAACGTATTAACGGACCACAAACGGGCCGACTGTAACCACGGGCTGAATTTGGCCCACAAGCAGAAAATTACAGTAACGGGCCGTTAGTAAACGAATGCTGGAAATGAGCCCAAGAATAAATGGGCTCTGAGAAGGCCGAAAGATAACATGGGCTGGAAACGGCCCAACGGAATAACGGGCCGTTAATGGGTATAAAGTGATACACTGTTCATTACGGGCCAGTTTCACCACGGGCCGTTAATGGGTGTAAAGTGATACACTATTCATTACGGGCCAGTTTCACCACGAGCCGTTAATAGGCCAAGAGTTACATAGGGCCTCATATGGGTCAAAAGACGTCATGGACCATACATGGGCCAGAAGTGAAAACGGGCTGGAATCATATTGGATGGCCCAGATGACGCTATTGGGCCTAATTCGGATAGGGCGTAACGGGCCTTGGGTTAGCGGGCTGTAAATGGGCTATATGCGAACAGGCCGTTAACAGGCTTTCCATGGGCCGGCCCGCCACCTTTTGACCAAGTCAAATGGGCCAGCCTTTTCACAGGAATGGGCCTCTATTGGGCCGTGCCACGTGTCGACGTATCATAGGCGCCTTCTGTCCAATGAGTGGATGACATCTGTCCCAACGATGAGCCGACACGTGTTTCCTCCAGCCAATGATGATTTTACACGTGGAAAATCCCCATTGGTCGGGGCTGTTAACGGGTTATCGGATCCAAAACTCGACCCGATAGCTTAACGGCGTTCCGTTACGGTGGATGCCACGTGTCGGTCACCCTTGACGAAAGCACTTCTGTGACGCGCGATTTATCGTCATGGAAGTGGACACTTCCGTGATGATAATTTTGGTAATGTCATGGAACACTTCTACGACAGCACAGGTATGACTATCTTGATTCTGTCATAAATTTGTCATGGATGTACATGCATGACAAAAAACGTGACCTACTATGACAAACACGTATCATCACGGAAGTGTATTTATTTTGTAGTGACTCAAATTGCTAACCCCTCGTGTTTTTCATTTCATGGTTAAACAGAGCCATATCGCATTGGAGCTATTGTTGGCTTCAAAGACGTCGCATCACAGCCATTCATTCGAACTACGTCGCACTCCTTCCAATTCGCTTCAAAGACGTCACACAGGAGTTACTGGCCCGCGCAAGTTCTCATAGTAGGGGTAACATAAGTGGTATCATGCACTTGGGACTCGCAAACATGCTTATGTGGCAAACAATTAAAGAAGAGAGAGCGCGTTATAGTAACATTTGTAGATACCGTATCATAATTAATGATATGCTACTATGTGTCTTGCATGGCAATAAATGAGACCATATATGATACTAATCTATGATACTATGCACTATAGATGCAGTATCATACACTAGTATCATATGCATGATACTAGTGTATGATACATGCATTACATGCTTGGTGACGCATGCATTTGGAGCAGCCATTCGGATGTACGTGCTTCTCCAGCCAGCCTAGAACTAGAAGCCATGCAAATGATTGCACAGAAAGATCACGTGCATGTGCATTTATCAGTCAAGGTCGTTCATGACCACCTGTTTTTCAGGGATCTGCTTTGATTGATCTAAATAGGCGTTTTGGGGTCATCCAGCTCTTACATGACTCAAATTGATGATGATTAAGAGGGAGGTAAATTTTGTGGCTCTTGAGTTAGCGAAATTTGCTCCAATGTTAAAACTGAGAGTGTGTTAGTACTGGGTGGTATGTTGGCGCACGCGAGGAGTTGGTTCTTTCTGATTGTAAGAATATTTCTTGAGTAATATATGTGGTTTTGAAAAAAAATAGGGTGTATTAGTTTATCCTAAGTCAAATTATTGTAAAGGTTGCCAAATTGAGAGAGTAAATATTAACAGCTAATATACCTTAATAATAATATATTTGATGATGAATGTAATGATATTAATTGGGTATTATAGTTGTATATAATTTTTCTGTGAACTTGATCAAAATTTACAAAGTTTGGCTAAAAAAATTGACATGCACTATATTTTAATATAGAGGGAGTAATGTTTATTATCTTATAGTTTAGGTGTGTATCTATGAAAAGCGATTCCTTAACCTTTTCTACTAGTACGTCTTTTTGGTCGTGTTGTAATGTTCATATTATCTTTTTGCTTAGGTGTATAACCACATCAAAAAGGGATTGTCTAACCTCTTCTACATCCCCGCAAAAAAAAAAAACCTCTTCTACATGCAATGTCACATGTAACATGGCACGTGCAAATGACATCTACTACATAGAATCACCATTAAGCTTAGCATCTCGAACATGGAATGACACATGCAACATGCAACAATTCACATGTGCCATACCATTAAATGGACAAAAGATCATGTGCATGCAGACACTAAATGCCCAATTCTTCCTCGGTAGGTTCAGCATTTTCGTGCGCAAGGTTAGCATAGGTAGCTAGAGAGCAATAAAGAGTTAGGCAGAATTCAACTTTTGTTTTCCCGATTCTTTAATTAAGGGCTTTATTTATTGCTCATGAGGATTATAAGAGATATAAATACAATCATGAAAGATGGGAGGAATAAATTTCATCCAGAGACACCTCCTATCGTCAGAAGCTTGCTTTGAGCACCTATGTGGCAGCCTCATTGGCTTCAAACCTAACATGTACCAAAGCAAAGCTCTCAAAGTCCATACTCAAATATGTGATTTCATGACAGATAGATGCCATGTCCTCTCTTTCATAACAACTAGAGTTCCACAAATTAAGCAGAATCTAGGTGTCACTTTTCACTATAATGCAATGGAAGCACACATCAATAGCCAACTTGACACCATCTCGCATTGCAATTCTTCAACACTGCAAAGAGGAAGCCGAACAGAAGCCCCCGAGCTCAGATTTGCAAGAGGAAAGTCCACTTTACAGTCCTGGACTTTTCACTCGGTTTAGTATTCAACTCTCAACTCCAATGTCTGTGGTCCCACACCCTCGACTTGCCACTTGGTTCAGAAATCACGTGGAGGCGGACAAGTTCACTTCCTGGGTCTCAGGAGGTGGAGATTACGGAGGCGGAGCTGGAGAGCGCCGAGGCGGAACTGGAGAAGACGAAGCTTCAGTTCTCGGGACTCCTGGGCCGACACGGGGAACGGGTACCGGCGACCATTTAGATTAGGTATTAGGTATACCTCCAGAGCCAGACTAGCACCGCTTAGTTGATGTAAATGGAATGAAATTCATCATATTTAGATTAAATCCGGCCGTGCTTGAACGAACTTCGTCCGGTCGGTTCAAACTGTTGTTAAAATGTATGCAGCTATTGTTGGATGGCGACTTTCCCCATCCATGTCCGCGGACTAGTCCCGGTCCGCAGACGAATGGGGGAAACATTTACGGGTCGCCCTTGGAGATGCCCTTACAAACTAAATTTGGCATGCATGCGCCAACATAAATTACCTTAAAAAAATCCGATTTACCATACTTGAATATCTCATGTCAGATTTTTAACTTTACCGTCAAAAAAGTGTACGATAATAAAAATCACAAGTCCTCATTTTTATATATAGAGCTACCTACGTCTTTATTTGTCTTGACCACACCTCCACATTTACGAAGAGATAATATAAACCTCAGATAACGATGCGCGAGTTCCTTAGAGTACGTGGTCTGCTACATATCCATACATATATACATTCAGCTTGGTGACGCATGCATTTGGACCATCCATTCAGCCAGGCTAGAAGCCATGCAAGTGCATGCATGTGCATGCGCCCATCCTGTGATCCTATTACAAACGATTGCTCGTAGTAATATGTGTCTGCACGTGTATGCATGTGCATTTATCAGTCAAGGGCGTCCATGACCACCTATTTTTCAGGGATCTGGTTTGATTGATCTGAGAGAGGCGTTTGGGGGTCATCCAGCTCTTACAGCATCTACAGCCGGCCCTTTTATTTTCTTCCCAAATGTTCGTAATGTCTGCCCGGTAAAAAAAATTAATCCAACAAGACCCCTCACTTAGTCCCTAAATATCAAGACTGACTAGCACCCCTCAATCGGGACCAAATGTAGGGACGATATGAGGGCGACCGGACGTGACCGGGCACCCTGCTCCAGGTCATAGCGGTCCCACCTGCAGCCACCCGAAGCTCCTTCCTCTCTCATCTCTGCACATCGTGAAGGATGCAACGGCGTTGCAAGTTGGCGTGCTTCTGCTCCGGCGCGCGCGTCGGAGAGGAGCTGGTTTTTAGCTTCACCTCGCCACGCGAAGCGGACGCCGACCAGCTTAAATAGCCGCGCCGGCGGATGGCGGCAAGCTTCTCTCTTGTTGCATAGGTCGATCAATTCCTGCTCTGTGAACAAGGTAGCTTGACACTAGATTGCATTTAATAAACTGATGATTGTTCATCGAGTGTCAAGTTCACCTCGTTCATATACGTTGATATCCCTACTATAACGAAAGAAACTTTTAAATTTTTTATATACATTTTTTGGTGGGTGAAATTGTTCATATACGTTGATAGCCCGTTCGACACATGGTGATTCAAAAAGAGCCGTGGGAATATCAATGTTCTGTTTTTGAAGGAGATAGACCATGACTGTTAATATTCTCTCTGATAAGCAGAGAAGACTAATAGTAACAGTCCATCTCCTTAACAAAGGGTGCAATGATGACTGAAGCTTATCACTTCTCGACGACCCCGCTATTTAAGCCGGTCGACTAGCTCCACACGCGACGAGGTGGGACTAATTAAACTCCGAAACCCGCCAACCCAATACGGACGTGGAAATCTTAAGTACAAGGTGTGACTAAACGTACGAAACCCTCCGTATTCGTGAGTTCTTGTGGGAGAGAGGAAGGCGAACGAGGGCGAGTGACCAGAGATCAAGACATCCCAGTTCGTGGTCAATCCAGAGAGAGGGGTATGTTTGACATTTGTTCCAGGACCCACCTGACTGAGGCCAAGATAGCAAAGTTCCATGTAACAGATGGCAATGGACCAATTACAATCTAGGGGTGGCAAATTGTCAAAGCGCAAAGAAAGTTGTGGAAAAAAAATCAGAAAGTACGACATTAAATGCCCAATTCTTCCCCAGTAGGTCCAGCATTTTCGCGCGCAAGTTTAGCATACATAGCTAGAGAGTAATAAAGAGTTAGGAGGAATTTAATTTTAGTTTTCCTGATTTTTAAATCAAGGGATTTATTTATCACTCATGAGGATTACAAGAGATATAAATACAATCACAAAAGATGGGAGGAATAAATTTCAACCAGAGACACCTCCTTCTTCCTCATAAGCTTGCTTTGAGCACCTATGGGGCAGCCTCATCAGCTTCACACCTAATATGTACCAAATCAAAACTCTTAAATTCCATACTTAGATATGTTATTTCACGACAGATAGATACCATGTCCTATCTTTCATAACAAGTAGAGTTCCACAAACTAAGCAGAATCTGGGTGTCACTATTCACTATAAATGAATGGAAGCACACATCAATAGCCAGTTTGACACCATCTCGCATCGCAAATTCTTCCATTGTATGAAGAGGAAGTCAAACAGAAAGCTCACGAGCTCAGATTTGCTAGAGAAAAGTCCACTTTACAGTCCTGGACTTGCCACTCGATTTAGGATTCAACTCTCAACTCCAAGGCCGGTTGTCCCACCCTCGACTTGCCACTTGGTTCAGAAATCGCCCCTCCCCCTCACTCAATTAATTGAACCCGGGTTTGACTCGGTTGACCAGCTTTGACCGTGTTGATTGCTGACTAGGCAACCCCAGCTAGCTTTTGAGTACCCAATTAGCTCTAACTGTTTTGTCTTGTTTGTGTCTTTTACATTTTATTGATCATAATAGTAATCCAAGTATATAACTCAAAACTAACTTCATCATATCGCAATTGGACTCACTAGTGATCTTTTCGGAATATTACTATCACACTCTTCTTTCGTTTATCCTCTTCATATCTTACTTTTGTTGTGTATGAACCCAACTACCATTAACAGTCTAATGCAACACAGATTCAGCTAGCAATTGAAGAAGGGAATATAGTAGATTGCAAAGTTATATATTTTAAGTGTATACCTCCAGGAGTGGGTTTTTAGGGGATAGGGACGTTTTGAGTGTTCAATAAGAACAAGGGAGATTACATATTGATCTATTTTATCATATGGCTTGATTCTCAAGCTAGATACATACAAGGGAGTAGATCCCAAACGAATAAGTTAACTCAATACTTACGTGGTTAATAGCACAAACTCTAGTAGCCCCCATAAATAGTACTCCCTCCGTCCGAAAAAGCTTGTCCCTCAAATGGATGTATCTAGCACCAAGTTAGTGCTAGATACATTCATTTGAGGGATAAGCTTGGGACAAGCTTTTCCAGACGGAGGGAGTAACTTATAAGTTAGCTATGTGCAGATTGTGGAGGTCTTTAGAGGGTTATATAGACAAGTGTTATGACGATTGTAGGTGACTATGACTTGTATTTCTTTGAGCCAACTTGGTTCCTGGGCATATAATTTATGTGGAGTAGATAGCATTGGATGGTTAGTGGCAGAAAAAGTAAAGATACCCATGAGGTGGGTTTGCTGCTTAGTTCCATTATCGTTTTTTGTCTTGTTGCGTTGTTGCAGAGACTTGGTGGACTTTGTTTATTGATTGCTGATTGTTTTGGCTATATGTTTGTGTTGTTTCTTTTATCGATCATAACACAATGAGCCATGTACACAACTCGCAAACCAGCTTAATTATAGTGCAATTAAACTCATCTTGATCTTTACGGAATTTATCCTCCTTAATTATACTACTACCTCCGTCGGGAAATACTTGTTGGAGAAATGAATAAAAACTAATAAATCTAGAACTAAAATACATCTAGATACATCCATTTCCCAGACAAGTAAACGTAACTAGTATTAGCAGTCTAATGCAACAAAAAGGTTATGTATAACTATTATACATAATATGTTAGTATCATCATTAAATAAATACATATGTTTTCACATTATGGGGGTGACTGACTGGATGTGGATGAATGAGCGGCATGGCAGTGGCACGGGAATGACTAGGGACCAGTCGACTGAATTTGTTTCTGGGGTCAGTCGATTTTTTTCCCTGCCGTTGAATGCAAAAGGAATGGCCAGGTCTTCTGCTTCTTCTACCTCTGAAAATATTGTTCATCATCTTCCTCCTCCTGGTCTCGATCTGAACCACCCACAAACATCGGCCGGACTGCCTGCCTCCTCCGCCTGCGGTCGGCGACGCTCCCGCGACCGCCTTGCCGCACCACCCTCCCCTCAACCTCTCCCCACCGCCGCCCCTGGCCATCCCTCTAGCCCCGCCCCTGGCCATCTTTTTTCTCCAGCGGAGCCCCACCACCGCCGCCACCCTAAACCCTAAAATAGATAATGGGGCGATGGCGGCGAGCCCCTTCTCTCTGGCGAGGCCCTTCCTCCTCCTTCCTTCATTCAAAATCAACTGACCCGTATTCGAAATTCAGCTTGACTGACATGTAGCTAAACTGCAGTGGCACACACAATAAAATATATTTTGCACTCGATAATGTGGGTACAATTAATGCAAGGAAAACAAAACACACTCGATGGATCGGTTCTGGTGATAGACACAGATGCATATTGGCACCCACGCATGCACAGGGGTAGGAATAGGGAAGGAGCAGCTGGATGGATCAGAAGGAGAAGGAGGAGCAACGCTGGTGGAGGTAGACGGTGCAGTCGTCCTTGGGCACGATGGTGGGCATGTAGACCGGCTCGTCGCAGCCGTGGGTGGTGTGGCGCTTGAAGTGGACGACGGAGACGAAGAGCGCGAGGAAGAGGGCGAGGTGGTTGAGGGCGTAGCGCTGGCCTATGCACTGGTGCGCGCCGGCGCCGAAGGCCAGGAAGTTGCGCTTGAACGCCTCGTCCTCCCGCCGCGCCTCCGAGAAGAAGCGGTCCGGGTCGAACGCCTCCGCCTCCGTGAACCCCTGGAACGACGACTCGTACACCGACGGGAACACGATGGCGCCCTTGGGCACCGTGTACCACTCCGTCAGCTTGAACGGCTCCGCGGCGATGTGCGGCACCAACGTCGCCGGTGGCCGGTACCGGACCACCTCGCGCGCCACCGCGTGGGTGTACTTGAGCTGCATGAACTTGTCCGGCGTGATGGGCTCCCCTGACTCCGGCGACCAGACCGCGGACACCTCGGCGCGCATGCGGGCCACCACGTCAGGGTGGGACCCCAGGGCGGCCACGGCCCAGCAGAGCGAGGAGGTGGACGCGTCCTGGGCGGCGAAGAGGAAGTCGAACAGGTAGCCCCCAAGATCCTCGTCCGCGGTGTGCTTGGGAAGCGGCCGCCCCGCCGCCGCGGCTTCGTCCATCTCCTTCACCAGGCCCTGCATCCAGTAGTCGACGAGGCACTCCGGCTCACCGCCGGCGCGCATCCGCGCCTTGCTCTGACCCACGCACTCGGCGAGGGTGCGCACCAGCCGCCCCACGGCCAGCCTCGCGCGCCGGAACGCGAAGCCGGGCAGGTCAACCGGCAAGGCGATGACGCCCACGTTGAAGACCGCGTAGTCCTCGCCGAACCTCGCCCTCGCCTCCTGGGTGAGGTACGGGCCTACGAACACCGTCTGCGAGGTCTCGAGGTTCATGTCGCGGCAGGCCACCCGTATGGGCGCCGGCGTGGCCGGAGATGTCTCATCGAGCAGCCTGCGGATGTGGGCGAGGACGATCCGCTGCTGGATGGCGGCGTAGGTGGAGAGGGCGCGCGGCGTGAAGGTGGGCGCCATCCGGCGGCGCAGGTCCTTGTGCTCGTCGCCGAAGAGGTAGATGAAGTTGTGCTCGCCGAAGAGCTTCTTGCCGAAGGGGTGGCCGACGAAGTGGAAGGCGTCGGGGCGGACGTTGGCGAAGACGCGGTGGGACAGCTCCGAGTCGCGGACGAAGAGGATGAAGCGGCCGACGAGGAAGTCGGCGGCCAGGCCGGCGCCGGAGTCCCTCGCCCGCGCGGCTTGTACCTCCCAGAAGCCGGTGGGGTCGCGGATCATGGGCACGATGCTGCCGAGGAAGGGCACCACCAAGGAGGGGCCTGGCAGGACGCCCTTGTTGCGGTGGTAGGACAGCTGCTCCACCAAAAAGTAGAAGGCCACCGCCGCCGCCACCAACGGCGCCGCCGCCCGCACGTAGCCCATGAAACCCACACCCAGAGGCACAGGGAGCAACTCCATCATCGCCCACCACAACACAATGCCTGCACGTAACGTACCTACGTATTATTGATTTGTGATTGGCAGCTGAGAGTGTGTATTTGTATTTGTTTAACGGAGCTACTATAATATAGGAGTACTCTATATGGGGAGAAGGACAGGTTGGAGTGGTCGAAGAACACATCTGTTCAATCTTTGAAACAGGCTCTCGCCCCGCTTTATATATAAAAAAAAACATCAAGAATACATGGCCGAACGATACAATGCGGTAAGAAGGTTCTCTGAGACAGCAGATCCCTAGATAACAGGCCAACATAAACGCACGCAAACATATTACAATGCCATGACACGGCCTAGGACACCTAGCCTCCATGACAACGCCCTCAAGAGGGGAACCCGAGCACCGCCGCTGCCGAGTTCGAGGGGACAAAGGTTTTCACCCGGAGACAGTGACACAGAGAGAAGAACCACGATGACGTCTTCAAGAAGATAACAGTACCCGCAGATCTCGTCGTCGCCTGTGCCAAAGCACTGAGCTTTCGCTCGGCAGCTCACCCGTGCCACCACGGGGCACCCAGACCAGACATGGCAAGAACCGGCCTCCAGATCCGGAGCTGGGCAACAATAGGTTTGCCCGGACCACCCTCCGCTACATCCCTCGCCGCCTAGGTGACCGAGAGACGCAGCCACCGCTGCCGTCATGGAGCTTGCCGAAAAGCCACCATACGGAGCACCATCCGGGCCGTCGCCCCGGCATCCATGTCCCGAGTCACCGCCAGCCATCACCATCGCAAGACGCAGACCACGGTGGGAAGAGTGGAAGACAGTTCTTCTACTCCTAGCCAGGCATCAGCCACCGGGCCTGGGTGATCGCCTCCACTGTAGGAGGCGTCCACGCTCATCAATGATCTTTTTGTGTAGAATCTAAATTGTCAATAGGAATCTTCCCCGGTTTAAGATCCTACACATAGTGTTCAATGAAGACCAAGTGGTTGTGATGGTTTGAGAAGTAACGTATTTAAGGTCGTAAACACCCTGTTCGCGGAGCGAGGTGGGACTAAACTTAATTAGAGACTAAACTTAGCAGTAGCGATGGTGGGAGAAAAGCGTTGCTGCTAAGTTCATTGTCAGTAGTGCCTTTGCGAAACCGGCGCTACTACTATACCTAGTCTGGCGGCTACGTCGTGGAAATTGTAGTAGTAGCGCTGTTTTAACCTAGCGCACTACTGCTACGCGGCTAGCAGTAGCGCAGTTTGTATCCGCGCGCTACTGCTAAGTAGCAGTAGCACCTTGTTTTATATCGCGCTGCTGGTAAGATTCTGTGTATAAGCTTTGAAGGAAATATGCCCTAGAGGCAATAATAAAGTTGTTATTTATATTTCCTTATATCGTGATAAATGTTTATTATTCATGCTAGAATTGTATTAAAAGGAAACTTAGTACATGTGTGAATATATAGAAAAACAGAGTGTCCCTAGTATGCCTCTACTTGACTAGCTCGTTAATCAAAGATGGTTAAGTTTCCTAGCCATAGACATGTGTTGTCATTTGATGAATGGGGTCACATCATTAGAGAATGATGTGGTGGACAAGACCCATCCGTTAGCTTAGCACTATGATCGTTTAGTTTATTGCTATTGCTTTCTTCGTGACTTATACACGTTCCTATGAGTACGAGATTATGCAACTCCCGAATACCGGAGGAACACTTAGTGTGCTATCAAATGTCACAATGTAACTGGGTGATTATAAAGATGGTCTACAGGTGTCTCCGATGGTGTTTGTTGAGTTGGCATAGATCGAGATTAGGATTTGTCACTACGATTTTCAGAGAGGTATCTCTGGGCCCTCTCGGTAATGCACATCACTATAAACCTTGCAAGCAATGTGACTAATGAGTTAGTTACGGGATGGTGCATTACGGAACAAGTAAAGAGACTTGCCGGTAACGAGATTGAACTAGGTATGATGATACCGACGATCGAATCTCGGGCAAGTAACATACCGATGACAAAGGGAACAACGTATGTTGTTGTGCGGTTTGACCGATAAAGATCTTCGTAGAATATGTAGGAACCAATATGATCATCCAGGTTCCGCTATTGGTTATTGACCAGAGAGGAGTCTCGGTCATGTCTACATAGTTCTCGAACCCGTAGGATCCGCATGCTTAACGTTCGATGACGATATGTATTATGAGTTATGTGATTTTATGTACCGAAGGTAGTTCGGAGTCCCGGATGTGATCACGGACATGACGAGGAGTCTCGAAATGGTCGAGACATAAAGAATGATATATTGGACAATGTTATTCGGACACCGGATGAGTTCCGGGGGCCACCGGATAAATATCCGAGTGCCGGAAGGGTTATCGGAACCACCAGAGAAGTAATGGGCCTTATTGAGCCGAGGGGAGAGAGAGAGAGGGGCAGCCAAGGGCTGGCCGCGCGCCCCCCATGGGCCTAGTCCGAATTGGACTAGGTGTAGGGGCGGCGCCCTCTCCTTCCTTCTCTTTCCCCTCTCCTTCCTTCTTCTCCTAGTAGGACTAGGAAAGGAGGGAATCCAACTCCTACTAGGAGTAGGATTGCCCCCCTTGGGTGCGCCCTATAGGGCCAGCCGGCCTCCCCCTTGCTCCTTTATATACAGGGGCAGGGGGCACCCTAGAACACACAAGTTGACAATTGTTTTAGCCGTGTGCGGTGCCCCCGTCCACAGATTACCACCTCGGTCATATTGTCGTAGTGCTTAGGCGAAGCCCTGCGTCGGTAACTTCATCATCACTGTCACCACGGTGTCGTGCTGACGAAACTCTTCCTCGGCCTCAGCTGGATCTAGAGTTCGTGGGACGTCACTGAGCTGAACGTGTGCAGATCGCGGAGGTGTCGTGCGTTCGGTACTTGATCGGTTGGATCGCGAAGACGTTCGACTACATCAACCGCGTTACTTAACGCTTTCTCTTTCGGTCTACGAGGGTACGTGGACACACTCTCCCCGCTTGTTGCTATGCTTCTCCTAGATAGATCTTGAGTGATCATAGGAATTTTTTTGAAATACTATGTTCCCCAACAGTGGCATCCAAGCCAGGTCTATGTGTAGATGTTATTTGCACGAGTAGAACACAAAGGAGTTGTGGGCCTGGGTATATACATATTGCTTGCCATCACTATTTGCATCTTGATTCGACGGTATTGTTGGATGAAGCGGCCCAGACCGACATTACATGACCGCGTTCATGAGACTGGTTCTACCGACGTGCTTTGCACACTGGTGGCTGGCGGGTGTCTGTTTCTCCAACTTTAGTTGAATCAGATTCAATGAACAGGGTTCTTTCTGAAGAACAAAAAACAATCACTATACCACGTTGTGGTTTTTATGTCGTAGGTAAGAACGGTTCTTGCTAAGCCCGTAGCCGCCACGTAAAACTTGCAACAACAAAGTAGAGAACGTCTAACTTGTTTTTCAGGGCATGTTGTGATGTGATATGGTCAAGACGTGATGATATATAATTTGTTGTATGAGATGATCATGTTTTGTAATAGCTATCGGCAACTGGCAGGAGCCATATGGTTGTCGCTTTATTTATGAAATGCAATCGCCATGTAATTGCTTTACTTTATCACTAAGCGGTAGCGATAGTCGTAGAAGCAATAGTCTATGGAGATCAAGGTGTCAAGCCGGTGACAATGATGATCATGATGGTGCTTTGAAGATGGAGATTAAAGGCACAAGATGATGATGGCCATATCATATCACTTATTTGATTGCATGTGATGTTTATCTTTTTATGCATCTTATTTTGCTTAGTACGGTGGTAGCATCACTACTAGGAAAAGGCAAATTAGTGGCGCACCTGTTTTGGCCATTAATGGCGCACTACAGGTGCGCCACTATCATCACGCCACTTGTAACTAATACTAATGGCGCGCCCCTGGTGCGCCATTAGTATACCAGACAATAGTGGCGCACCAGGGAGTGCGCCATCAGTATGTCAAACGGTGCGCCATTAATGTGCCTCTCAGGGGGCCATATTTACCTTGTGCTATGGGTTACTAATGGCGCACTACTAGATAGTGCGCCACTAGTGTGTTTATTGCAGTGCGCCACTAAAGTGCAGTGTGGTGCGCCACTAGTATGAATATTAGGATTTTTTTTCTTTTCTGATATTTGCGCAGGTTACAAAATATATTACTGCACAGAATATAGACAGCACAACATATAAACAGCAGATTTATCAAATACAATAGAAGATTAGTCTCCGAATACAATTCATCATATTATTCTCCGAATTCAAAAGACCGAACAAAGTTAGAACATTACAAGTCTCGAGACCGCGAGTAGCGAGTTTGTCTTCACATTACAAGTCGATATCGATCATCTAAACTACCCTCACATAGAAGAGAGCTGCGGTCATCACGATGAGCATCATCGCGATGAAACTGGTCTTCATCCGGTTCCTCCTCCGCTCCCTCCTCTCTCTCGCTAGATAGCGCGCGTATCTAGGTTCCGCCTCCGCCCTAGTGGTGTACCCTTTGTAACTGTTACCGCTGAAATCGTGAACCTGTCTCCGACACTCCTCCCAGTCGTCGTAGACTTCGGGAACCTTACCCTTGTACACGACATACGACGACATCTCTATGCACTAGCCAAACAAAACGTTAGTAGCAATTCACAGACAATACATAAGCAACATATAAATATGCAACAAAAGGATCGGAAGAGAAAAGCAAGACATTAATAGCACAATTCATGGTCCTACTAATAAATAGCATCGATTACATATAAGTTGAACGACTGTCCAAACCAAAGAGACATACAAGTTCATTAAAGTTTAATTACAACATGAGCTAATCGATATTTCAGAACTACATAGCATCACTACTTTCGACTCGACTCAGGGATCGGAGCGTGGATGAAGCCGCCGTCTGTCGTGATGGTCATGAAATCACGGGCGTTGTCAGCCTGCATTTGTAGTGTTGTTTCTATCTCACTGTTGGACGGTTGATATCTGAGGTAGAACTGCCCCAAGGTGCGAAGGACATCTTGATGGATGATTTCCGCAAACTCCGACTGGATGCGAAAGAATTCTTGTCTGATGTCTGCGTCCTGGATTGCCGACAAGCTTGCGGCCCAATCTTTGAGATTATTTGGTAGCAGAAGGTGATTATGGTCCCCTATGATCGCCCGCATGTGATGGAGGGCGTAGTAGGCATCCTTCTGACCGCCAGGCGGCTGCTTGACGCAGGGGAACGTCGTATTGTGGGTGAACACGTGCTTGCCGTACCTACGAACTGGCCTACTGAAGGTGCCTCCAGATCTAGCGTAGCGAGGGAGAACACCATCAAGAACTTTCTTGATATTTGTGTAGTCTTTCTTCGGCTGACGGTCCGAGTCGAAATACGTGGCCATGGAATATTTCGGGCTTAAGAGGATGAGTGTGCAATGTGTGTCACTGCACAAAACACGGAATGTTAGAAAAAAGAAAGAACGATCGAAATCTAAGAAATCATATGTTACGGGGCGGTGAGGGGATGGCTTACTCGGGAAAGTAAGGCACGAGGAAGTTATCCTTATCTGGGTTTGCCAGAATGACGCCTTCGAGGTATGAACTCGCGACTTGCCGGTCCCCAGCGCTGCCCAAGATCTTGGCACACATGTAGAAGGGGTCGACTATCACGATGTCCGGGGTCTTGTGTCTAATGATCCGCATCTCCATACTCAGCGAAAATAGCCGAACGAAGGAGTAGTGCAGCGGATGAAGGTTAAACATAGTGAAGATGTCATCAAACCGCAGGACGATCGTACCCCCGATGGCGCTATCCACAAAGCCCTTGCCCTCTGACACCTTGGCCACGAAAACCGGGTATGCCACATCATTCTCGGAGAGACGCCGCTTCTCCAAAGAAAGAACACTGTCATGCAGACTCCGCATAGCACCGGTTGCAGCATTGAGCTGTTTACTCGGTAGCATCGGCCTACCCGCCACATGCACCCTCCTCGAGATATCCTTAGGTGAAGGTGGCCCGTCCTGAGCACGTATCGTACTCGGTGCCGGCTGGCTCGCACCCTTGTTACTCTTTCTTTTCCGTCCCTTCTTCTTCTGCTGTAATGGGATCAAGTTCTGCTCACAGACCGCCTCCTTGAGTGTGTTGGGGCTGATAATATTTCGCACCTCGGCTATCTGAGGCTCGGTGAAGGCGGCAGCTAGAGGCGTCTCCTGAGAACTGAACGCCAGACGACGCCTGTTGCAATTGGGTTTCTCCGCGGTACCAGCTAGATCGTCTTTTGCAGGGTTGGGTTATTGAGAAGGAGGCCCCAAGAATTCGTCACCGTACCCATGCTCGTTGAAGTACTTATCGACGTTGGTAAATGTACCGTCGTCGTCGTCGTCCGGATCCTGTGCCATATGCATGTCCGGATCCTGCGCCATATGCATGTCCGGCATGTCCGGTAGCGTTGCGGCGGTCTTGCCATGGCTTGGCGCCGGCATGACTGGCGGTGTTGTCTCTGGGGTGGTGTCCCCCGCCCCCAAACGAATCTGGCTCTTCGGCCAAAGCATGGGCCAGCTTATGTAGGCGCTGAGGGTCATCACATCATCTTCGTCGACCCCATGGGGTCGATACGGAGGTAATATGTCGTCGAAGCCCGGCAGCACCCGAACCAGTTGAACCCTATAAACGGTGGGTGGCATCTGATTACCGTGGAACACACGGCTGCCCGGTTGAACGATTCTGCCCTTGGCGACATCGACCAACTCATCGTTCACGAAGTGCAGGAGAGTATCACAGGCACACACATATATGGTGACAGATAGAGTAATAACTATGAGTTGATATCACACTTCTATATGTATAACACAAGAGGCAGTTGATCCTACTTAATTAAGTACTAAGATACCCCGGCCCATGCATTAGTCGCAAGTACCCCATATGTCCTATTTTTAGCAAAGTCATGCTAAATTTCACGGAAAATTTCAGCATGACCTTTGCTGAAAATAGGACATATGGAGTACCCGAATTTGCCAGAACGGAAGTTAATCGACATTCCGGCAAACTCAAGGGCCTCTCGGGGTACCTGCAAAATCATTATCCCCGCGTAATGAAGTCGCCAATGGGTCATTTCAGAAGATCACAAGTAGCATCATCACAAGTACAACATCATCACAAGTACAGCAGCAGCAGCAGCGAATACAGGCATAACAGCTACAGCAGCAGGTTTATTCTTCTTCTTCATAAACACTAATTGTCTAATTGAGCAATACAGCGACAGTGTGCAAAAATAAAAACACAAACTACACCTACATATTTGGGTACCTCTATGGTAGTTACATGCCATGCTCTGCCTAGAGCTACTGCAGCACGATGAACCCCTCAAACGGTATACTATGAGAACCCAGCGACCATATAAACATCTAAATTTATATATACTGAGCATTCATGGCAGTTCTAGCTACAACATCAAAATCAAGGAGAGATAGGTCAGATTACACAAACAGGTTCCATATTCTGAGAGAAAAGAACAAGTGATAAAATGTATAGCTGGAGCTTTTAAGAAAAAGTTGCAGAAGCTTGTAAAACTATACTTTGAAGTTGAAGCTTTTAAGAAGAAGAAAATCCAGCCGGATAACAGTAAGGTAATGATGTTCAGAAGATGGCAGATAATGATTTCCTCCTTAAATCACTACACTGTTGACTGTTGGTTCACCAAATTTACCATACAAAATTGACTCTACTCCATGCTTGAGAACTTTCTTCTGCACTGTCAGACACGAGGAGGGTAAAACCCTTTGATATAATTCGAACCAAGTGACAAACTGACACCACATGATTGGGGAACACCCAGAATAAATCCAGTCGCCAATACATGGTACGTTGGCTATCTGTCGTTCAGCAAAGAGATACCTTCAGAAAACAAATAGGAGTACTGTACTAGAGTACTCTGAATATCACCACTCTCATATCCTAGATAAAACCAAAATGACATATCCTTGTTCAGTTCGGCTAGCAGAATTTGTTGCCTAGCTAGTCACATTCTCACATCTGGACATCAATCCCCTCACTCACATCTACACCTACCAATATCATACGGTTACGGTAGCAGATGATTGCTAGACTACACTCTTAAACTCATTTTGGGATCAGTGGAAAACAGTTAGTGCCAAATTCCTGCTCCACTTTTCTGTCTTGTTTTTTCACTAAAAACTGATATGGGAAAAGTAGTAAATAATTAGCACTAGTTGGCTGGTACAGTAATAGATGGCAACCAATTGACAATGTGGAGCAGAATTTTGTCTCAGACTCATTTGTGCACCGGTAACTAGTTTTTTACAGCAACCAACAACAACACTGATCAGGGAGCTGCCTGCATATTTCTAAAAGAGAAGGAAAATTCTGCTTGCTCGTAAACTTGCTAGAGGCTACAAAACTAGTGTAAGTTGTCGCTGTTCTACACACACTTAGTTCCAATTCATGAAAATTTCAGGTTAAATGTTCTTCCTGTCTTCCAGGCCCATCTAAGCATGTCCGTCCACTCAATAACTCTACGACTACTTCTAATGGAGGAGAGGAGGAACAGCAGAGGTGGCTACTCACATCTGCTTCTGGTGGGTGTTGAGGTAGGACTTCTCGCAGTACTCGGAGGCGGGGTAGAGCTGCGGCCGCAGGTTCTTGAGCTCCTGCATCAAGCATGGCCACAACGCGTCAAGAAGGGGAACATGCCGGATCCTCGAAAGGTCCTAAAACAATTTATAGCTTAAAAAAGAAGAACATGGAGTTGGAAGAGAGAGGATGGCTCACCATGGAGGAGTGGAGGAATGGATGATCTGCAGCTTCGGGCGGAGGCATCGTGGGCAGCCGGTGCAGAGGGGTGCGGCGGCGGCTTCCCGTTGTCCCGGCTATGGCAGAGGGCAGAGGGGCAGACGGGCTGTGCAGGAAGCTGGGCTGCGGCAGGAGTGGGTCCCGATGGCGGCGAGGACCGAGACGGCAAGGCGGGGCTGGCGGCAGCGCTGGAACCCTAGCGCTAGCCCTGCTCGAGTTCGAGCCGAGCGAAGGAGGGTTGTTCGCCTGTTCGGTCGGAGCACCTCGTCGGAGCGGGCGCGGGGGTCGTCGGAGCGGGTGTGGAGCGGGCGCGGGGGTCGTCGGAGCGGGCGCGGGGGTCGTCGAAGCGGGTGTGGCGAGGGAGGGAAGGGGGATCTGGCGAGGGAGGGAAGGGGGATCGGGCGAAGGGGGATCTAGCTAGAGGGGGGAAGGTTAGTAATGGCGCACCATCTAGGGTGCGCCATAAAAACACTGATAGCAATGGCGCACCCTCCTCTGGTGCGCCATTAGTAACTTTTTTTCTGATAGCAATGGCGCACCCTCCTTCGGTGCACCATTAGTAACTTTTTTTTCATTATTTTTTGTTGCATCTAATAATTTGTTTTTTTATCAAATTTGTTATTTTCATGAGGACTAGAACAGAAGATATCATCAAATATCATCAAATTTTTCTTTTTTTAAATATCATCAAATTTGTTTTTTTATTTTTAATTGAAAATATCATCAAATTTGTTATTTGAAAATATCATCAAATTTGTTATTTAAAAATATCATCAATATTGTTTTTGGATTTTTAGTTGCATTCATTTGTGAATTGGTAAAACATTTATGAATATGAAAAAATATCATCAAATTTGAAAAAATATTCATGAATTTAAAAAGTGCCCATGAAATTTAAAAATATTCATGAGTTCAAAAAATATTAACAAATTCAATATTCATGAGGACTAGAACAGAAGAAATATCATTTCAAAATGTCCAAATACAATCGAGAAATGAAGACTACGATTTAAATACAATCGATCTTAGCTAGCTATCTTTTCACAATCTTCTTGCCCTTCTTTTTCGCAAATGGAGTTCTTCTGTTGAACAGACGTCCTTTAGGTAGGGTGGTCCTGCTTCTTCTTGTGGTGTCTGGCACTTCATCGTCGTCGTCATGTTCCATCTTCGGGTCTCCGTACTTGTTGAAGTCTTGCCCATTGGCGACTCCATCCATTCCGATGATCTTCCTTTTGCCTCTCGTCACGACAACACGACTGGGCTTTGACGAGTCGGTAATGAAGAAGCATTGGTCCACTTGGGAAGCCAGTACCCATGGCTCATTTTTCGCGATGACGTTTGCGCCCGCGGTCTTGGATTTGGCTTCGGGTATAACCATGGTGGTGAAATACCGGTCTTCTTTTAGGACGCTCTTGGCCCATCTAACACGGAACATCGGGACCTTCTCTCCAGCGTAGCTCAGCTCCCAGATCTCCTCGATCCTTCCATAGTATCTGTCCTTGTCGTTACCGGTGTAGGATTCCATCGTTACCCCGGAGTTCTGATAACCATCGCTCTTCATGTCCTTGTCCTCGGTGTAGAATGTGTAGCCGTTGATATCGTACGCCTCATAGGTCATCAGGTTGTGCTCGGCGCCCTGTGACAAGGCGAATATGAGTTTTCCTTCCGCGGAAGAATCCTCATGTAAAGGGTACGACAGAAGCTTCTCCTTGAACCAACGCGTGAAACATGAGTTGTGCTCTTTGATTATATCTCCATCCGTCCTCTGTTGGCCTCGGTCATTGTACGTCTTCTCAATAAAGGTTTTCTGCTCTACCACCCAAGGATCGACCACGTCTGTGTGTTGTAGCGCGACTAGGTTTGCTCTTTCAAAGTCGGCGAGTCGACCCTCGAAGTCGACATGCATTTCGCGGCGACCATCGCGGTGACCCCATCCAGCGAGCCTGCCGAGGTGCCTGTTGACAGGCAGACCAACGGGGTTCTCGATGCCTAGATAATTCGTGCAGTAGGAGATGCACTCTTCGGTCAGAAAGCCCCTGGCTATGCTTCCCTCTGGACGTGACCTGTTGCGAACGTATCCTTTGATGACACCATTCATCCTTTCGAACGGCATCATGCTGTGCAGGAACGTCGGCCCGAGTTGGATGATATCCTCCACGATATGGACCAGCAGATGCACCATAACATCGAAGAATGCGGGCGGGAAGTACATCTCAAGCTCGCATAGTATCACCACGATCTCTTCCTGTAGCCTTCTGAGTTGCCTCACGCCAACCGACTTCCGAGAGATGACGTCGAAAAAGTTGCATAGGCCAAATAGCGTTTCACGGACGTGCGCGTCCATGATCCCACGGATTGCAACTGGAAGTATCTGCGTCATCAGCACGTGACAGTCGTGAGACTTCATCCCGCTGAACTTCTGCTTCGCTGAGTCTAGGTATCTGCTTATCTTCCCCGCGTAACCGTAAGGAAGTTTTACTCCTACGAGGCAGGTGAAAAACTGCTCGATCTCCTCCTGACTTAGAGTGAAGCACGCGGGAGGGTAGTCATTTCCGGTCTTCTTGGCCTTTTTGCCTTTGCGACGACTTTCCGTGTCCTGCTTCGCCTCATCATCATCATCATTAGCGTGAAGCTCCTCCCTGATGCCCATTGATTTCAAGTCTGCCCTTGCTTTCGGCCCATCTTTGGTCCTCTCTGGCATGTTGAGCAGGGTACCAAGCAGACTCTCGCACACGTTCTTCGTGATATGCATGACATCAAGGCTGTGAGGCACACGGTGGATCTTCCAGTATGGCAAGTCCCAGAAAACAGACCTCGTTTTCCATACCTTCAGCAGCGGCTCTGGCGCCTTTCGCTTCTTTCCCGGCTCTGGCGCCTTTTGCTTCTTTCCCGGCAGTGGGCAATCTTTCCAATTTTTCAACAGCTCGTCTATTTCCTCGCCGCTCCTCGTACGCGGGCGTCTTCGGGGTTCGGTTTCACCATCGAACAGATCCTTGCGTTTTCTCCATGGGTCATCGTCGCGAAGCCACCTACGATGTCCCATGAACACGGTTTTCGAAGACCCGGGATCTCTATCTAGCTGGCGATACGTTGTGTCATCCATGCACCTGACGCATCTAGAAAATCCGTGGACCACCTGCCCCGCGAGATATCCGTAACCGAGATAGTCGTGCACCGTCGTGAGCAGTGCGGCTCTCATAGGGAAATATTCTTTCTCTGCGGTGTCCCACGTATTGGCTGGCGTTTTCCACAGCGTGTCTAGCTCCTCTTTCAGCAGCCCTAGATACAGATTGATGTCGTTCCCTGGTTGTTTCGGCCCTTCAATTAGCATACTCATGTGAATGTACTTCCTCTTCATGCACAACCAGGGGGAAGGTTGTACATCCACACAAACACAGGCCAGGTGCTATGTGTGCTTCTCTGGCTGCCAAACGGATTGACTCCATCGGTGCTCGCGCCCAGCACGATGTTCCTTGGATCATCCCCAAATTCTGGGTGTTCGAAGTTCAACGCTTGCCACTGGCTCGCATCCTTAGGGTGACTCAGCATCTTGTCTTTTTTATTTATCTCCGGATCATTTCCGTCATCTTCTCGCTTCTTCTCCTCCCTATCCGCGTGCCAACGCAGGAGCTTTGCTAGCTTAGGGTCCGTGAAATACCGCTGCAGACGAGGAGTGATCGGAAAGTACCACACCACTTTTCGAGGAGCTTTCTTCCTCTTCTTGTATCGAGTGACGCCGCACACCGGACATATGGTAGACTCCGCGTGCTCGTCCCGATAAATGATGCAATTGTTCATGCACACATGGTATTTCACGTGCGGTAAATCCAGAGGACACACGATTTTCTTCGCCTCCTCGAAACTGGTCGGGCACTTGTTCCCCTTGGGAAGACGTTCGTGCCAGAATGACATGTTCTCGTCGAAGCATGCGTCGGTCATTTTGTGTTTTACCTTCATCTCCAGAGCCATGAGCGTTACTTTCAGGCGGGTATCCTCGGGCCTGCATCCTTCATACAATGGAGTAACCGCGTCTATCTCCAGTTGATCCAGCTTGGCTTTCTCTCGGGCGGCAGCTCTTGCGTTATCCGTCTGCTTGAGAAGCAGCTCTTGAATATGAGGGTCCTGCACCCAGCCCATCGATGGTCCATCGTCGTCTGCTCCGGCATCTTCATCTTCATGATCATGCCCTTCGTCTTGATCTTCCTCATCATCATGTCCGCATCTTCTACATGATGACTGTGTACTGCATCACCGTCGTGATCATGTCCTGGAGATTCTTCGTCTTCTCGCCCGCCCTCGCCGCGGTGGTTGTCTTGCTGCCCTTCCTCATTTCTTGCCCGGCCCCCATGGACGACTTCATAGTCATCTTCATCACCTTGCCACCGATAGCCATCCATGAAACCACGCAAGAGCAGGTGGTCCCGCACCTGCCCGGAATCCGGGTCCGCAATAAGGCTCTTCAGCTTGCATCTTCGACACGGACATCTTATCTCCGTCTCGTTCTTTTGAAGCATCTCGGCCTTCGCGGAGCTCAAAAACCTATTCACGATGCCTTCGGTCATCGTGCGGACCATGGTCGCCTGCGGGGTAGAGCAAAACGATATTTTAGAACCAAGAAAAATTTGGCATGACTTTGCCTAAAAATAGGACCAAAAAGAATGCATAGTGCCAAATTCTCGCCGAAACGGAAATGAATCAACATTCCGGCAAAATATTGGCAACTATCGCATTTCAAATACCGATACCTGCAAACACAGACATATATGCAACACCACAAACATATGCAACACCACAAACATACGGAGATCTAGCTAGGCCATAAAATGTGCATGTGCACGTTGTTGGAGGGAGAAAAAAGTAGATCTACAACATAAAGAAAGCTTTCCCCTTACTTACCTATCAAAAAAAGGTAATTTAACCACTTAATTTGGGTGAATCTATGGTGCAAATGAGGTGAGGAGGAGGAGGCAGCCGAGACAAGCTTGGAGGAGGAGGTGGAGAGAATGAAGTGGGGAAAGTGAGTGTGGTAGGTGGCTGTCCAAAATATCTAGCTGGTCTCAGGTTACCAATGGCGCACCACCTAAAAATGCGCCATTAGTAACCCTGGTTACTAATGGCGCACCAGTTAGGGGTGCGCCATTACTAGTTTTGCAAAATATATATATATAATTGTTAGTAGTGGCGGACCGTGGTTGTGGTGCGCCATTACTAGTTTGAACTAGTAATGGCACACTTCACACAGGTGCGCCATTACTAGTTTTGAAAAAAAAGAAAAAAAAATTGTTAGTAGTGGCGCACAGAGCGTGTGGTGCGCCATTACTAGTTAAGACTAGTAATGGCGCACTGTGCCCTGGTGCACCATTAATAGTTTTGGAAAAATAAAAAAATAAAATTTGCTAGTAATGGCGCACCGTGTGTCTGGTGCGCCATTAGTAATGAGGACACTAATGGTGCACCTGTATCTGGTGCGCCACTGCTATATAGCAGTGGCGCACCACATACATGGTGCGCCATTAATGTCCATATTAGCTATAGCCCTTTTCCTAGTAGTGCATTATAAGATGATCTCTTATTAAAATTTCAAGGTATAAGTGTTCTCCCTGAGTGTGCACCATTGCGACAGTTCTTCGTGCTGAGACACCACGTGATGATCGGGTGTGATATGCTCTACATTCACATACAACGGGTGCAAGCCAGTTTTGCACACGCGGAATACTCGGGTTAAAGTTGACGAGCCTAGCATATGCAGATATGGCCTCGGAACACTGAGACCGAAAGGTCGAGCGTGAATCATATAGTAGATATGATCAACATAGTGATGTTCACCATTGAAAACTTCTCCATCTCACGTGATGATCGGACATGGTTTAGTTGATATGGATCACGTGATCATTTAGATGACTAGAGGGATGTCTATCTAAGTGAGAGTTCTTAAGTAATATGATTAATTGAACTTTAATTTATCATGAACTTAGTCCTCATAGTATTTTCATAACTATGTTGTAGATCTATAACTCGCGATGTAGCTCCCTGTTTATATTTTGATATGTTCCTAGAGAAAATATGTTGAAAGATGATAGTAGCAATGATGCGGACTTGGTCCGTGATCTGAGGATTATCCTCATTGCTGCACAGAAGAATTATGTCCTTGATGCACCGCTAGGTGACGGACCTATTGCAGGAGTAGATGCAGACGTTATGAACGTTTGGCAAGCTCGGTATGATAACTACTTGATAGTTTAGTGCGCCATGCTTTATGGCTTAGAACCGGGACTTCAAAAACATTTTGAACGCCACGGAGCATATAAGATGTTCCAAGAGCTGAAATTGGTATTTCAGACTTATGCCCGAGTCGAGAGGTATGAGACCTCTGACAAGTACTTTGCCTCCAAGATGGGGGAGAATAGCTCAACCAGTGAGCATGTGCTCAGATTATCGGAGTACTACAATCGCTTGAATCAAGTGGGAGTTAATCTTCCAGATAAAATACTGATTGACAGAGTTCTCTAGTCACTATGACCAAGTTACTGGAACTTCGTGATGAACTATAATATGCAAGGAATGACGAAAATGATTCCCGAGCTCTTTGTGATGCTGAAATCGACGAAGGTAGAAATCAAGAAAAGCATCAAATGTTGATGGTTGACAAGACCACTAGTTTCAAGTAAAAGAGCAAGGGAAAGAAAGGAACTTCAAGAAGAATGGCAAGCAAGTTGCCACTCCCATGAAGAAGCCCAAGCTAGACCCAAGCCTGAAACTGAGTGCTTCTACTGCAAAGGAATGGTCACTGGAAGTGGAACTGCCCTAGATACTTGGTGGATAAGAAGGATGGAAAAGTGAACAAAGGTATATTTGGTATACATGTTATTGATGTGTACTTCACTAGTGTTTATAGCAACCCCTCGGTATTTGATACTGGTTCAGTTGCTAAGAGTAGTGACTCAAAATGAGAGTTGCAAAATAAACAGAGACTAGTTAAGGGCGAGGTGATGATGTGTGTTGGAAGTGATTCCAAGGTTGATAAGATCACCATCGCACACTCCCTTTACCTTCGGGATTAGTGTTGAACCTAAAATAAAAGTTATTTTGTGTTTGCGTTGAGCATGAATATGATTGGATCATGTTTATTGCTATACAGTTATTCATTTAAGTCAAAGAATAATTGTTGTTCTATTTACATGAATAAAACCTTCTACGGTCATACACTCAATATAAACGGTTTATTGAATCTCGGTCGTAGTGATACACATATTCATAATATTGCTGCCAAAAGATGCAAAGTTGATAATGATAGTGCAACATATTTGTGGCACAGCCGTTTAAGTCATATTGGTGTAAAGCGCATCAAGAAACTCCATGTTGACGGGCTTTTCGAATCACTTGATTATAAATCACTTGATTCTTGCGAACCATGCCTCATGGGCAAGATGACTAAGACTCTGTTCTCCGGAACAAAGGAGCGAGCCACTGACTTATTGGAAATAATACATACCGATGTATGCGGTCCGATGAGTGTTGAGGCTCGTGGCGGGTATCATTATTTTTTGACCTTCAAAGATGATTTGAGCAGATATGGGTATATCTACTTAATGAAACATAAGTCTGAAACATTTGAAAAGTTCAAAGAATTTCAGAGTGAAGTGGAGAATCATCGTAATAAGAAAATAAAGTTTCTACGATCTGATCGCGTAGGCAAATATTTGAGTTACGAGTTTGGCCTTCAATTAAAACAATGTGGAATAGTTTGACAAACTCATGCCACCTGTAACACCATAGCATAATGGTGTGTCCAAACATCATAACCGTACTTTATTAGATATGGTGCGATTTATGATATCTCTTACCGATTTACCACTATCATTTTGAGGTTATGCATTAGAGACAGCTGCATTCACGTTAAATTGGGCACCATCTAAATCCGTTGAGACGACACCGTATGAACTGTGGTTTAGTAAGAACCTAAGCTGGCGTTTCTTAAAGTTTGGGGCTGCGATGCATATGTGAAAAAGCTTCAACCTGATAAGCTCGAACCCAAGTCGGAGAAATGTGTCTTCATAGGATACCCAAAGGAAACTATTGGGTACACCTTCTATCAAAGATCCGAAGGCAGGATATTCTTTGCTAAGAATGGATCCTTTCTGGAGAAGGAGTTTCTCTCGAAAGAAGTGAGTGGGAGGAAACTAGAACTTGATGAGGTAATTGTACCTGCTCCCTTATTGGAAAGTAGTTCATCACAGAAATCTGTTCGAGTGATTCCTACACCAATTAGTGAGGAAGCTAATGATAATGATCATGAAGCTTCTGATCAAGTTACTACCGAACCTCGTAGGTCAACCAGAGTAAGATCCGCACCAGAGTGGTACAGTAATCCTGTTCTGGAGGTCATGTTACTTGACTATGACGAACCTACGAACTATGAGGAGGCGATGATGAGCCCAGATTCCGCGAAATGGCTTGAGGCCATGAAATCTGAGATGGGATCCATGTATGAGAACAAAGTATGGACTTTGATTGACTTCCCCGATGATCGGCGAGCCATTGAGAATAAATGGATCTTCAAGAGGAAGACGGACGCTGATAGTAGTGTTACTATCTACAAAGCTCGAATTGTCGCAAAAAGGTTTTCGACAAGTTTAAGGTGTTGACTACGATAAGATTTTCTCACTCGTAGCGATGCTTAAGTCTATCTGAATCATGTTAGCAATTGCCATATTTTATGAAATATGGCAAATGGATGTCAAAACTACATTCCTTAATGGATTTCTTAAATAAGAGTTGTATATGATGCAACAAGAAGATTTTGTCAATCCTAAAGGTGCTAACAAAGTGTGCAAGCTCAATCGATCCATCTATGGACTGGTGCATGTTGGAAATATGCCCTAGAGGCAATAATAAAATGGTTATTATTGTATTTCCTTGTTCATGATAATTGTCTGTTGTTCATGCTATAATTGTATTAACTGGAAACATTAATACATGTGTGAATACATAGACCACAACATGTCCCTAGTAAGCCTCTAGTTGACTAGCTCGTTGATCAATAGATGGTTATGATTTCCTGACCATGGACATTGGATATCATTGATAACGGGATCACATCATTAGGAGAATGATGTGATGGACAAGACCCAATCCTAAGCATAGCACAAGATCGTGTAGTTCGTTTGCTAGAGCTTTTCTAATGTCAAGTATCATTTCCTTAGACCATGAGATTGTGCAACTCCCGGATACCGTAGGAATGCTTTGGGTGTTGTCACGACCGGTTTTTCAATAAAAATTATTTATTGAGAGACCAATCCCTTTTACGGACCAGTAAAGAAGAATTCCTTCTCACTGGTAGACAATATCTTGGTCACAGAAGAAAAATACCAGGAGTACTGAATATAATACAAGGTTGATCAGAGACTGCTCAACAATTTATTACATGAATGCCGATAAAACAGAACGGCGGATAGGGTGGCATAACTACTAACTCACGATAACAACGATGGTGGAAATATCACCGCGAAGTGGGTGATATGACTCCTGAAAACTACAGCTCTTCGAGCGTCGGAGTGAGGCTCGAGGAGACTTATTGCGGGTGGAGGAAGCGTATATAATACAAGTGACCAATATCCGGGATCGCACAGGACTGACTGGGCCTCCTCTAGGCGTCGGTCGCACTATCAAACTCTTCATCCAAGAGATCGCCTTCGTCAACATCTGGCCAAATCAACAAGCCAGGTGAGTACTATGAAAGTACTCGCAAGACAGTTCGGACATAAGATATAACAAATGTAAACATGAAGCATATGAACAGATTAACAAGTGCGCTCAGACATAGAGACAATAATGCATGGGGAATAAAAGAGAAGTCGGGCGGTAGTCCTCCCGAAATCCCAAAATAAATACTGGGTGCCAAACGAGGGTCTGAATGACTCCTCGAGAGGAAACTGCAAGAATAGCAATGCCGCAGTCGGGCGTCAGGGCGACACCACATAAAGGGCTTATAATAGAAAATAAAAGATAGTGCGTGCCACAGTCGGACGTCTGATCGACATCACATAAAGGGCTTATACGAAAGTAAATAACAAACATGCCACAGTCAGACGTCTGAGCGACATCACATAAAGGGCTTATATACATAACTTAGTAGCTCATGAATTTAAATCATGTCAAGAGAATAATCCGTCATGAGACAAATAACAGGGTTAGTCCATCCACAGGAATAACAATTAAACTGGGTTTACCACTTGAGCTTGTTCACCGGGGATAAATTTCCACGAGGATAGATATGGATATACTGATCACTCTACTTGATCATGGATACGATGACTTGGAAGGATTTGACTCTGCAGAGTTTGTACTTTAACCACAGCCAACGGATTTCAGTAGTCACGGGGACTAGTTCCGTTTACGGTGTTTTGGAAGAAACACGTCTAACCAGTACACACCCATTCAACATTCCGAAGCCAGGAATCACCCTCGGCAACGTTCAAGAAAAACCTTGAGACGGGGAGGCTACAACCTCGCGTGGCATGGGATCAAATTTCTATACGCGCGCTCTAAGGGGTGCCCCCCTCTCGGTCCCAACCGGAAACACCCATGCCCCCTGACCGGATGACTGGCTTTAATCCAGGGCCATGGAACCATCATCCCGGCCCCTCTGTTTGGTGTGTACAGGGAAAGAGGTTACCAACTTACTAAACCGCATTCTGGTAAAAAGACATGTCGTAGCACGGAAGGGGAAAGAACGATAACGTGACTCCGTCCACGTTAACCTCGGAATTTGACGGATGACGCAAGGCTGGCATGCTACAACAGTACCACCTTACTGCCCTCATGTCACCACATGACTAGGCCATCTCTCATCAGAGATCATGGTAACTTTGGAACACACGGGTAGTTGCCTCACACGCAACTAGATACTCATCGATACTCGTATGCCATGCACAACCTCTCACGCAAACATGCAGAACACCTATCATATCAAAGGTTCAAACATGCTTGCCTGGTTCGGAGAAGTCGGAGTCTAGCTCGGCGAAGTTCGCGGCTCCGTCACCTCTTCCGGAACCTACGGCATAACGAAAACGGGCGCTAACGTGAAAACCAACGCGTGCATAAAAATTGTTCCAAAATTTTTCCAAATAAATCCCATAAAAAACTAGACAAAATTATAAGATTCTCGGAAAAAGAATCACTCAAAAATCACTTTTTATTAAAAAGTTATAAGGGTTTCTGTCCAGGGACTCATCTGTAATGAAACAGAAAAGTTCTAGGGACTTAACTGAGAAAACAGAAAACGCTTCGAATAGAAATGCGCAAGCCCACAGAGAAAACGTACTCCGCCCGAAGGCGCCAACAGAAAATGGTTCGACAGGGGAAACAGAAGAGAGGCTGACAGGGGGTCCCACATGTCAGGTTTGAAAAGTTCGCCGGCGCCCGAAGACTGCGGTGGTCGCCGGCGTCGAACCACGGCGAGACAGGGAGATCGGAGTGTACCAAGAGCTTCAGCGTGTCCTTCCGCGTCGGTGGGTGGTGGACTCGACCGACGGAGGGCACCACGTCGACGGCGACACTTTCTCCGGCGGACGGCGGCTCGGGTGATGGTGGAGAACTCCGGTGGGTGCTGCAAACTCCGAATTGAAGCGCCGGTCAGAAGGAGGGATGCACTAGAGGGCTACTGGCAAGAGATGGGAGGCAGAGGTGCACGCACGGGAGCGAATCGAGCTGGATCCCGTGGCGGGTCGCGGCGGCCGGATTTGAGGAAGGAGACTTCCTCGGGGCTCTTCCAGTGGCTAGGCAGGGTCTAGGTGGAGTGCAGAGGTGGTGTGGGTTCGAGTTGAAGCTCGGGGCCTCTATTTATAGGCGGATCGAGGGGGTGGCCGTGAACGGAGAATCTCCGGCGAGCAATTACGGCGAGGCAGTGGATTGGCAGGGGGTTTAGGTGGCCAGGCAGCATCAGTGGGAGTTACTGGTGCTGTTCCCCTGCTAAGCTTGGTCGGTCTTGGCGTAATGGCGCCGGTCCACGGTGGGGTGGCTGCACGGGCACGACGGCGGCAGAGAGCGCGCTCCGCACCCTGCGGTTCACGACGAGGGTGGCAGCGTGTTCTGGGGGGTGGAGGGCCACGCGGCGATCTCCGGTGGCTGGGTGGCGCCGTCTGCGCCGCGCCTCTCTCTGGCGGCCGCAAAGCCGCCGCTGGCGTCGGTCACCGGGCGGCGCACCTCCTCCAGCACGTCGCCGACGCCCGCAAACATCCAGGCGCCCGTGCGGTGCAGGAACAAGGGGAGGGGAGACAGGGAGCCAGGCGCCAATGCGGTTACTGGCGAGATGGACAACGAACACTGAAGAAAACGACAGTGCACTGAAACTGTTCTCTGAACTTAACTGAACAATGACAGCAACAGTGTCCAGTAGGTGTTCGACAGAATGATTTGGCAATGAGAAAAAAATTTCTGGAGCTGGGACTTGGTGAGGTGACCTCTCAATGCACCCAGAGGCTGCCTGATTTTTCTCAGAATTTTTGGAGAAGGATTTGAATGAATTTCATCAAATTTGGCAAATCTGGTCCAAACTTGCAGCAAGGATAGTTTGAAAATTTTGAACTGAAGACCAGTGGATCTTCATGGATCTTGATTGAGGGCTCAAAGGACTAGGATGGGGAAAAGGTTTGGGGGCAAAAATCAAAACAGAAATGGTAGCTCCTTAGTAAATCTCCAAGGGCTAGAATAGAAGACAGAAATTGTTTTTGAATAGATTTAAATGGAAAATAATCATATGGGGAGGTTCAACTTGCTGGATTTGATACAAATCATGATCCAAAGATGAGGGAAGGTCTAGGAGAGTGGATTTGCACTAAGGCCATGGTAAGAGATAATTGTTGAAAGTGGTAAAGGATCATTCAAAAAGCCATAGAGTATTTTCAAAGGAATTTCCAAAAGGCATTTTTCCCAAGTGAAAAGTATTTTGGCTTGAGTCCAAAATAAAGAGCAAGAACCTCCAAGACCAAAAACAAGTCTTGGGTGAATCCAAATAAAACTCTTGCCATAAAGAAATTTTTTTGAAAGGGAGGGTTCTTTTGAAGAAAAATTTTAAATGACTTCCCTCAAGTCAAATAAATTTTTTGAAAAATCCAAATGAAATTTTGGGTGTCACAACACCTACCCCCTTAGGAAAAATCTCGTCCTCGAGATTTCAGCTGATCCTCGAATAGATATGGATATTCTGCCTGAAGAAAATCTTCCCTTTCCCATGTGGCTTCATCCTCAGTGTGGTTGCTCCACTGAACTCTGAAAATTTTTGTCGTTTTCTGACGGGTCCTCCGTTCAGACTCTTCCAGTATCTTTATCGGCCTCTCTCTGTAGGTGAGGTCTGGTTGTACATCAATGCTTTCATGAGATACATGCTTCTCCGGGTTACTCACACATTTTCTCAATTGTGAGACGTGGAATACGTCATGGACGTCTGACAGCTCCTTGGGTAAGTCTAGTTTGTAGGCTACTGTGCCTCTTCGTGCCTCTACACAAAATGGTCCGATAAATCTCGGGGCTAGCTTCCCCTTAATTTTGAATTGTTGCAGGCCCCTCATAGGAGACACTCGTAGGTACACGGAATGACCGGGTTCAAAGCTGACCTCACGATGCTTCTGATCATAGTAGCTCTTTTGTCGGCTCTGTGCTGTCTTGAGTCTGTCCCTGATCTGTTTAACTTTCTCCTCGGCCTATTTAAGCATGTCTGGGCCGAAGATACGGCTGTCCCCTGTTTCTGACCAATTCAGTGGGGTACGGCATCTCCGTCCGTACAATGCTTCAAAGGGTGCCATTTGCAAGCTGGCTTGGTAACTCTTGTTGTAAGCAAACTCGGCATACGGCAAACTCTCTTCCCAACTGGATCCATAGGTGAGCACACAGGCTCTTAGCATATCCTCTAGGATTTGGTTCACACGTTCCGTTTGTCCATCAGTCTGAGGGTGGTACGCTGTACTGAAAGCTAGCTGCGTGCCCAAAGCTTGTTGCAGGTGATCCCAAAATTTGGAGACAAATTGAGTGCCTCGGTCGGATATTATGGTCTTTGGGACTCCATGCAAACAAACTATACGGGAGAGATAAAGTTTGGCCAGTCTTTGTGTGGAGTAGGTAGTCTTCACGGGAATGAAATGAGCAACCTTGGTTAGTCGGTCTGTGATGACCCATATGGCGTCATTCCCGCGTTGTGATCGGGGTAGTCCGACGATGAAGTCCATTCCTATTTCATCCCATTTCCACTCCGGTATCCTGTTTGGCTGGAGTAGCCCTGCTGGCTTTTGATGCTCGGCCTTGATGCGCTGACATGAATCGCAACAAGCAATAAATGCGGCTATATCCCTTTTCATACGGTGCCACCAAAATCTTTCCTGAATGTCTTTGTACATTTTGGTTCCTCCAGGATGGATCGAGTACGGAGCGGTGTGGCTTTCGGTTAGGATTTGCTGCTTGAGTTCCTCAATGTTAGGTACGCAAAGTCTGTCTCCGTACCATAATATTCCTTCACTGTCTGTGACGAACTCTGAAGCCTTACCAAGGTTCATTTTCTTCTTTATACCTTCGATGCTGGGATGTCCCTGTTGAGCCTTCTTAATTTGTTCCACTAGGGTGGGTTGTATCTCCAGTTTTGATACGGTGCCCTCAGAGACTAACACCATGTTGAGCCTAGCGAACTCTTGCTGAAGCTCAGGCCTCAAGTTTTGCGGACCGTCGTTGTCCGGGCTGGGGTTTCGACTAAGGGCATCAGCCACTACATTGCTTTCCCTGGATGGTAGTGAATGCCGACATCATAGTCCTTGACCAGTTCCAACCATCGTCGTTGGCGTAAATTTAGCTCTGGCTGTGTGAAAATATATTTGAGGCTCTTATGGTCCGTATATATTTCACAGCGATTTCCCAATAGGAAGTGCCTCCACTCCTTGAGTGCATGTATGACTGCTGCTAGCTCCAAGTCATGTGTTGGGTAATTTTCCTCATGTTTTCGCAGCTGCCTGGAGGCATACGCGACAACTTTGCCATCCTGCATTAGTACACATCCGAGGCCTTTTCGGGACGCGTCACAATATACTTCAAAACTCTTGTGTATGTCTGGCACGGTTAATACCGGTGCGGTTGTTAGCTTCTTCTTAAGCTCTTGGAAGCTTCTCTCGCATGCTTCCGTCCATACAAATTTCTTGTCTTTCTTGAGCAACTGAGTTATTGGTTTTGCTACAGTGGAGAATCCTTCAATAAATCTTCTGTAATATCCGGCCATTCCCAGGAAACTCCGCACATCTGTCACGTTGGCGGGTGGCTTCCAGTCAAGTATGGCTTTGACTTTTTCTGGGTCTACGGCCACGCCTTCTTGGTTTAATATGTGGCCTATGAAACCAACTTGCCTTAGCCAAAATTCACACTTGCTAAATTTGGCGTACAACTGATGTTTCCTTAATTCTCCCAAAACAATTCTGAGATGCTCAGCATGCTCTTCTGGTGTCCTAGAATATACCAGAATATCGTCGATGAACACCACAACAAATTTGTCCATGAATTTCATGAACACTTTGTTCATGAGGTGGACGAAATATGCGGGGGCGTTTGTTAGACCAAAAGGCATCACTGTGAATTCATATAATCCGTATCTGGAGGTGAATGCTGTTTTAGGGATATCTTCTGTCCGTACTTTCAATTGATGATATCCCGATCTTAAATCAATTTTTGAGAACACCTTGGCTTGTGCGAGCTGGTCAAACAAATCATTTATCCGTGGCATCGGATATTTGTTTTTGATGGTGACCATATTGAGAGCTCGATAGTCTATACACAGTCTCAGGGTCCCATCCTTTTTCTTGGCGAACAACACTGGCGAACCCCATGGTGAGGAGCTGGCTCGAATAAATCCCTTGTCCAATAATTCCTTTATCTGCTTCTTCAACTCCACCAATTCTGAGGGTGCCATTCTATAAGGCTTCTTATAGATGGGAGCGGTGCCAGGTGCTAGTTCGATGCTGAACTCTATCTCTCGGTCTGGTGGCATGCCTGGTAGTTCTTCAGGAAATACGTCAGGAAACTCGCATACCACTGGAACTTTTCTCAGTTCTGAAATGTCCACTTTGTTCAGTTTTGGTTGCCGTGACCGTGGCCTTTCTTGAGCTATAACTTTTATTGTCTTGCCATGATGGTGAGTGAGAAGCACGGTCCGATTGAAACAGTCAATGAATCCTTTGTTGGTGGTTAACCAGTCCATCCCTAAAATGACATCCAGTCCTTTATTTTCCAACACGATGAGATTTGCTTGGAACTGTAGTCCTTCGAACTCCATGATTACTCCTTGGCAGTAACTCTGAGTGATTTGCTTATTTCCGGGGGACTTGATAATCATAGATTTTTCCAAGGGGAGTATCGGAAAACCATGTTGCAAAACAAAATTCTTCGAAACGAACGAATGGGAAGCTCCAGAATCAAACAAAACCGTGGCAGGTACTGTGTTGACAGGAAACGTACCGAGCACGATGTCTGGGGCATTCTGCGCTTCTTCCCTGGTCACATGGTTCAGGTGACCCTTCCTGTGGTTGTTGCTGGGATTGAAATTGTTGCGCTTGGGGGCTGGATTATTTCCACCATTGCTTGGCTTGGGGGCCGAGTTCCTCGGCTTTGGGCATTGTTTAGCATAGTCCCCCTCTTCACCACAAGCATAGCATGTGACCCCTGGATGGTACGTGAACTCTTTGTCCCTGGCATGAAACTGTCTGACGGGCCTTGGATCAGTAGTCGTGGATTTCCTTGCTTCTGTCCTTGGAACCTCAGTCTTGCTTCGGTTGTTGCGAGCAAGAGTCGTCTTGTCCCTCTTTCGCTTACGGAGATCTTCCAGACTACGGCGTTCATTCTCCAAGGTAATGGCCTTGTCAACCAGAGTTTTAAAATCCGGGAAAGTGTGTACAACCAGTTGGCATTTTAGTGCCGGTGCCAGGCCGTCCAGGAATTTTTCCATCTTCTTGTTCTCTGTCATGTGCTCGTCGTAGGCATAACGAGATAGCTGGGTAAACTGACCGTTGTATTCTGTCACTGACATGCCTCTTTGCTTGAGATCGTCAAATTCTTTCTTCTTGATTTTTATGATGCTCCTGGGGATGTGTGCCCCACGAAAGCCTTCCTTGAATTCTTCCCAGGTGATGTTGTGTTCACTGGGATGCATGTGTAAGAAGTTCTCCCACCATGCTGCAGCTGCTCCAGTAAGGTAGTGTGGTGCATAAAGCACCTTCTCATTATCTGAGCACTGAGCAATAATCAGCTTCCTCTCGATATCATGAAGCCAGTCATCGGCTTCCAGCGGCCTATCAGTGTGAGCGAAAGTTGAAGGGCGAGTCTTCTGTAACTCAGATAACTTGGAATGTGGTTGATAGGGTTCACGGTGGTTTCCCATATTGATGACGTGATTCATCATCTCTTGGTGCTGTTGCTGGCTTTGTTCGAAGAGAAGGCATACTTGAGACAAGGCTGCTTCGCTGTCTTGTTGACTGGACTGTCCCTGAGTGAAGTTGTTGCTAGTCTGTGTGCCATAAACTTCTTCTGGCTGATTGGGCATGGAGCGAGTCCACGGACGAGACATTTTTCCAGTCTGGGGTATTATTTTGTAAAACTCATGAGAAGAACTGTGTGGCACAAGGAAAATCTTGCAAAGGCAACAATTTTAAAAGATCTCAAGGTTTTCAAGAAAAACATAAACGATTTTGCATGGAGAAGAACAGCTTAGCAAATATCTTACACGCGAAAAGCAAACACACGATACAGCACTCAGGATGTGCGTACACAATCCTGACATGTTATTTAGACTAGCATACTCCTCCGGAAAGCAGCGAATACACTAATACAAACTAGCGTACAGATAAAACACATCATACAAGCAGACATAACGCGCGACTACTCAGCGCTCTCAGTCGGAGATGGTGACGATGTCCTTTCCCTTGCCGAGGGCAAGACTCAGCAGTGCAGGAGAATCAACCTCCACCTCCTCTCTAGCTGGCTCCTGGCGCGTAACACTGTGTTGCGGTGATGGCGCGGGGGCGACAGGTGGTAGTGCGGGTGCGACAGGTGGTGCAGCTCTGATGGGAGTAGGAGCAATGACCCTGTCGAACTCCTCAATGGTAGGCAGACGGCGAGCAGTGGCCAAAACGGCCGGTGCATAAGAGGCTGAAGATGAAACGAACGTCAGAGGCGGTGCTGTGTGGAGAAGCTCCTTCCTGCTGGCAGGACCGCCCCGGACTAAGTCCATGTGGGCAGCCACAAGATCATCTACGAGGTTGTCGAAGGATTCCTCTAGAGCCTTGAGGTACTCCACGACCATCTCGATGGCTTCATCTCGTTCTCCCCGATGGCAGGCGAATGCATAGTGACTGGTATATGGCACATGGCATGGGAGGTAGCGGTAGCGACGAGTCTTCATCATAGGAAGAATGTCCCGAAGACGAGCTATCGCCTCACGGGCAGCCATCTGCATGGCATGCCTCTCCGTAGGCATGGCCCTTCCCACAAAACGGAAGTGGCGAGCTGCAGAACGTCCTCCCTTGAATTGCACCACAGCTTGGTGCATAGACACGTCGTCACTGAGCTTGTGCTGGTAAAGCGTGAACTCCGGACGAGTCGCTGGCCCGATCGCGAGCTTGGTGATGGAGACGAGGAGCTTGACAAACCCCTCGGGCACGTTCGTGAACACTCGAGTCTCACAGCTGTTGCCAGCCATCTACGAAAGTAGGCAAAAATTCTGAGTAGTCAAGTCATAAATTTATGATGACCAACAGAAAATAGCTACAATTGCAAAATGCTGAAAAAGCACAAAAGACGCTAATAACCGATTAGCGATCGCACCTAGTGGCTTCCTACAGTCAGCCTGGCTCTGATACCAAGCTTGTCACGACCGGTTTTTCAATAAAAATTATTTATTGAGAGACCAATCCCTTTTACGGACCAGTAAAGAAGAATTCCTTCTCACTGGTAGACAATATCTTGGTCACAGAAGAAAAATACCAGGAGTACTGAATATAATACAAGGTTGATCGGAGACTGCTCAACAATTTATTACATGAATGCCGATAAAACAAAACGGCGGATAGGGTGGCATAACTACTAACTCACGATAACAACGATGGTGGAAATATCACCGCGAAGTGGGTGATATGACTCCTGAAAACTACAGCTCTTCGAGCGTCGGAGTGAGGCTCGAGGAGACTTATTGCGGGTGGCGGAAGCGTATATAATACAAGTGACCAATATCCGGGATCGCACAGGACTGACTGGGACTCCTCTAGGCGTCGGACGCACTATCAAACTCTTCATCCAAGAGATCGCCTTCGTCAACATCTGGCCAAATCAATAAGCCAGGTGAGTACTATGAAAGTACTCGCAAGACAGTTCGGACATAAGATATAACAAATGTAAACATGAAGCATATGAACAGATTAACAAGTGCGCTCAGACATAGAGACAATAATGCATGGGGAATAAAAGAGAAGTCGGGCGGTAGTCCTCCCGAAATCCCAAAATAAATACTGGGTGCCAAACGAGGGTCTGAATGACTCCTCGAGAGGAAACTGCAAGAATAGCAATGCCGCAGTCGGGCGTCAGGGCGACACCACATAAAGGGCTTATAATAGAAAATAAAAGATAGTGCGTGCCACAGTCGAACGTCTGAGCGACATCACATAAAGGGCTTATACGAAAGTAAATAACAAACATGCCACAGTCGGACGTCTGAGCGACATCACATAAAGGGCTTATATACATAACTTAGTAGCTCATGAATTTAAATCATGTCAAGAGAATAATCCGTCATGAGACAAATAACAGGGTTAGTCCATCCACAGGAATAACAATTAAACTGGGTTTACCACTTGAGCTTGTTCACCGGGGATAAATTTCCACGAGGATAGATATGGATATACTGATCACTCTACTTGATCATGGATACGATGACTTGGAAGGATTTGACTCTGCAGAGTTTGTACTTTAACCACAGCCAACGGATTTCAGTAGTCACGGGGACTAGTTCCATTTACGGTGTTTTGGAAGAAACACGTCTAACCAGTACACACCCATTCAACATTCCGAAGCCAGGAATCACCCTCGGCAACGTTCAAGAAAAACCTTGAGACGGGGAGGCTACAACCTCGCGTGGCATGGGATCAAATTTCTATACGCGCGCTCTAAGGGGTGCCCCCCTCTCGGTCCCAACCGGAAACACCCATGCCCCCCGACCGGATGACTGGCTTTAATCCAGGGCCATGGAACCATCATCCCGGCCCCTCTGTTTGGTGTGTACACGGAAAGAGGTTACCAACTTACTAAACCGCATTCTGGCAAAAAGACATGCGGTAGCACGGAAGGGGAAAGAACGATAACGTGACTCCGTCCACGTTAACGTCGGAATTTGACGGATGACGCAAGGCTGGCATGCTACAACAGTACCACCTTACTGCCCTCATGTCACCGCATGACTAGGCCATCTCTCATCAGAGATCATGGTAACTTTGGAACACACGGGTAGTTGCCTCACACGCAACTAGATACTCATCGATACTCGTATGCCATGCACAACCTCTCACGCAAACATGCAGAACACCTATCATATCAAAGGTTCAAACATGCTTGCCTGGTTCGGAGAAGTCGGAGTCTAGCTCGGCGAAGTTCGCGGCTCCGTCACCTCTTCCGGAACCTACGGCATAACGAAAACGGGCGCAAACGTGAAAACCAACGCGTGCATAAAAATTGTTCCAAATTTTTTCCAAATAAATCCCATAAAAAACTAGACAAAATTATAAGATTGTCAGAAAAAGAATCACTCAAAAATCACTTTTTATTAAAAAGTTATAAGGGTTTCTGTCCAGGGACTCATCTGTAATGAAACAGAAAAGTTCCAGGGACTTAACTGAGAAAACAGAAAACGCTTCGAATAGAAATGCGCAAGCCCACAGAGAAAACGTACTCCGCCCGAAGGCGCCAACAGAAAATGGTTCGACAGGGGAAACAGAAGAGAGGCTGACAGGGGGTCCCACATGTCAGGTTTGAAAAGTTCGCCGGCGCCCGAAGACTGCGGTGGTCGCCGGCGTCGAACCACGGCGAGACAGGGAGATCGGAGTGTACCAAGAGCTTCAGCGTGTCCTTCCGCGTCGGTGGGTGGTGGACTCGACCGACGGAGGGCACCACGTCGACGGCGACACTTTCTCCGGCGGACGGCGGCTCGGGTGATGGTGGAGAACTCCGGTGGGTGCTGCAAACTCCGAATTGAAGCGCGGGTCAGAAGGAGGGATGCACTAGAGGGCTACTGGCAAGAGATGGGAGGCAGAGGTGCACGCACGGGAGCGAATCGAGCTGGATCCCGTGGCGGGTCGCGGCGGCCGGAGTTGAGGAAGGAGACCTCCTCGGGGCTCTTCCAGTGGCTAGGCAGGGTCTAGGTGGAGTGCAGAGGTGGTGTGGGTTCGAGTTGAAGCTCGGGGCCTCTATTTATAGGCGGATCGAGGGGGTGGCCGTGAACGGAGAATCTCCGGCGAGCAATTACGGCGAGGCAGTGGATTGGCAGGGGGTTTAGGTGGCCAGGCAGCATCAGTGGGAGTTACTGGTGCTGTTCCCCTGCTAAGCTTGGTCGGTCTTGGCGTAATGGCGCCGGTCCACGGTGGGGTGGCCGCACGGGCACGACGGCGGCAGAGAGCGCGCTCCGCGCCCTGCGGTTCACGACGAGGGTGGCAGCATGTTCTGGGGGGTGGAGGGCCACGCGGCGATCTCCGGTGGCTTGGGCGGCGCTGGGTGGCGCCGTCTGCGCCGCGCCTCTCGCTGGCGGCCGCAAAGCCGCCGCTGGCATCGGCCACGGGGCGGCGCACCTCCTCAAGCACGTCGCCGACGCCTGCAAACATCTAGGCGCCCGTGCGGTACAGGAACAAGGGGGAGGAGACAGGGAGCAAGGCGCCAATGCGGTTACTGGCGAGATGGACAACGAACACTGAAGAAAACGACAGTGCACTGAAACTGTTCTCTGAACTTAACTGAACAATGACAGCAACAGTGTCCAGTAGGTGTTCGACAGAATGATTTGGCAATGAGAAAAAAAATTCTGGAGCTGGGACTTGGTGAGGTGACCTCTCAATGCACCCAGAGGCTGCCTGATTTTTCTCAGAATTTTTGGAGAAGGATTTGAATGAATTTCATCAAATTTGGCAAATCTGGTCCAAACTTGCAGCAAGGATAGTTTGAAAATTTTGAACTGAAGACCAGTGGATCTTCATGGATCTTGGTTGAGGGTTCAAAGGACTAGGATGGGGAAAAGGTTTGGGGGCAAAAATCAAAACGGAAATGGTAGCTCCTTAGTAAATCTCCAAGGGCTAGAATAGAAGACAGAAATTGTTTTTGAATAGATTTAAATGGAAAATAATCATATGGGGAGGTTCAACTTGCTGGATTTGATAAAAATAATGATCCAAAGATGAGGGAAGGTCTAGGAGAGTGGATTTGCACTAAGGCCATGGTAAGAGAGAATTGTTGAAAGTGGTAAAGGATCATTCAAAAAGCCATAGAGTATTTTCAAAGGAATTTCCAAAAGGCATTTTTCCCAAGTGAAAAGTATTTTGGCTTGAGTCCAAAATAAAGAGCAAGAACCTCCAAGACCAAAAACAATTCTTGGGTAAATCCAAATAAAACGCTTGCCATAAAGAAATTGAAAGGGAGGGTTCTTTTGAAGAAAATTTTTAAATCACCTCCCTCAAGTCAAATAAAAATTTTGAAAAATCCAAATGAAATTTTGGGTGTCACAGGTGTACCAAACGTCACAACGTAACTGGGTGGCTATAAAGGTGCACTACAGGTATCTCCGAAAGTGTCTGTTGGGTTGGCACGAATTGAGACTGGGATTTGTCACTCCGTATGACGGAGAGGTATCTCTGGGCCCAATCGGTAATGCATCATCATAATGAGCTCAATGTGACTAAGGAGTTAGCCACGGGATCATGCGTTACGGTACGAGTAAAGTGACTTGCCGGTAACGAGATTGAACAAGGTATTGGGATACCGACGATCGAATCTCGGGCAAGTAACGTACCGATTGACAAAGGGAATTGTATACGAGATTGATTGAATCCTCGACATCGTGGTTCATCCGATGAGATCATCGTGGAACATGTGGGAGCCAACATGGGTATCCAGATCCTGCTGTTGGTTATTGACCAGAGAGTCGTCTCGGTCATGTCTGCATGTCTCCCGAACCCGTAGGGTCTACACACTTAAGGTTCGGTGACGCTAGAGTTGTAGAGATATTAGTATGCGGTTAACCGAAAGTTGTTCGGAGTCCTGGATGAGATCCCGGACGTCACGAGGAGTTCCGGAATGGTCCGGAGGTAAAGATTTATATATGGGAAGTCCTATTTTGGCCACCGGAAAATGTTCGGGATTTTTCGGTATTGTACCGGGAAGGTTCTAGAAGGTTCCGAAGTGGGGCCCACCTGCATGGGGGGACCCACATGAACGTGGGTAGTGGGGGCAAGGCCCCACACCCCTGGTCAAGGCGCACCAAGATCCCACCTTAGAAGGAATAAGATCATATCCCGAAGGGATGAGATCAAGATCCCTAAAAAAGGGGGATAACAATCGGTGGGGAAGGGAAATGATGGGATTTCTTTCCCCCACCTTTGCCAACGCCCCAATGGACTTGGAGGGCAAGAAACCAGCCCCCTCCACCCCTATATATAGTGGGGAGGCGCATGGGAGCAGCACCCAAAGCCCTGACGCCTCCCTCCCTCCCGTGACACCTCTTCCTCCCCGCTTGCGCTTGGCGAAGCCCTGCCGGGATCCCGCTACTTCCACCACCACGCCGTCGTGCTGCTGGATCTCCATCAACTTCTCCTCCCCCCTTGCTGGATCAATAAGGAGGAGACGTCCCCGCTCCATACGTGTGTTGAACACGGAGGTGCCGTCCGTTCGGCGCTAGGATCATCGGTGATTTGGATCACGACGAGTATGACTCCATCGACCCCGTTCATTTGAACGCTTCCGCTCGCGATCTACAAGGGTATGTAGATGAAGTCCCCTCTCTCTCGTTGCTAGATGACTCCATAGATTGATCTTGGTGATGCGTAGAAAAAATTTGAATTATTGCTACGTTCCCCAACAGTGGTATCAGAGCCAGGTTTATGCGTAGATTCTATGCACGAGTAGAACACAAAATAGTTGTGGGCGACGATTTGTACAATTTGCTTACCGTTACTAGTCTTATCTTGATTCGGTGGCATTGCTTACCGACCTTACACGTACTCTTATGTGAGACAGGTTCCACCGACTGACATGCACTTGATGCATAAGGTGGCTAGCGGGTGTCTGTCTCTCCCACTTTAGCCGGATCGGATTCGATGAAAAGGGTCCTTATGAAGGGTAAATAGCAATTGGCATATCACCGTTGTGGCTTTTGCGTAGGTAAGAAACGTTCTTGCTAGAAACCCATAGCAGCCACGTAAAACATGCAACAACAATTAGAGGACGTCTAACTTGGTTTTTGCAGGGTATGCTATGTGATGTGATATGGCCAAAAGGATGTGATGAATGATATATGTGATGTATGAGATTGATCATGTTCTTGTAATAGGAATCACGACTTGCATGTCGATGAGTATGACAACCGGCAGGATCCATAGGAGTTGTCTTAATTTATTGTATGACCTGCGTCTCAATGAAAAACGCCATGTAATTACTTTACTTTATTGCTAACCGTTAGCCATAGTAGTAGAAGTAATAGTTGGCGAGACAACTTCATGAAGACACGATGATGGAGATCATGATGATGGAGATCATGGTGTCATGCCGGTGACGAAGGTGAATTGCCGTGCCTCGAAGATGGAGATCAAAAGGCGCAAGATGATATTGGCCATATCATGTCACTTTATGATTTGCATGTGATGTCTGTCATGTTTACATCTTATTTGCTTAGAACGACGGTAGCATAAATAAGATGATCCCTCACTAAAATTTCAAGAGATATGTTTCCCCTAACTGTGCACCGTTGCGAAGGTTCGTTGTTTCGAAGCACCACGTGATGATCGGGTGTGATAGATTCTAATGTTCGCATACAACAGGTGTTGACGAGCCTAGCATGTACAGACATGACCTCGGAACACAAGCAAAACACTTAGGTTGACTTGACGAGCCTAGCATGTACAGACATGGCCTCGGAACACAAGAGACCGAAAGGTCGAACATGAGTCGTATAGTAGATACGATCAACATGGAGATGTTCATCGATGATGTCCGTCTCACGTGATGATCGGACACGGCCTAGTTGATTCGGATCATGTATCACTTAGATGACTAGAGGATGTCTATCTAAGTGGGAGTTCATTAAATAATCAGATGAACTTAATTATCATGAACATAGTCAAAAGGTCTTTGCAAATAATGTCGTAGCTTACGCTTTAGTTCTACTAAGATATGTTCCTAGAGAAAATTTAGTTGAAAGTTGATAGTAGCAATTATGCGGACTGGGTCCGTAAACTGAGGATTGTCCTCATTGCTGCACAGAAGGCTTATGTCCTTAATGCACCGCTCGGTGTGCTGAACCTCGAGCGTCGTCTGTAGATGTTACGAAACATCTGACATACATGTTTTGATGACTACGTGATAGTTCAGTGTGTGATGCTAACGGTTTAAAATTGTGGCACCAAAGACGGTTTTGAAACGTCGCAGAACATATGAGATGTTCCAAAGACTGAAATTGGGATTTCAGACTAATGCCCACGTCAAGAGGTATGAGACCTCTGACAAGTTTCTTAAGCCTGCAAACTAAGGGAGAAAAGCTCAATCGTTGAGCATGTGCTCAGATTGTGTGAGTACTACAATCACTTGAATCGAGTGGGAGTTAATCTTCCAGATGAGATAGTGATGGTTCTCCATAGTCACTGCCACCAATCTATTAGAGCTTCGTGATGAACTATAACATATCAGGGATAGACATGATGATCCTTGAGCAACTCACGATGTTTGACACCGCGAAAGTAGAAATCAAGAAGGAGCATCAATTGTTGATGGTTAGTAAAACCACTAGTTTCTAGAAGGGCAAGGGTAAGAAGGGATACTTCATGAAACGGCAAATCAGTTGCTGCTCTAGTGAAGAAACCCAAGGTTGAACCCAAACCCGAGACTAAGTGCTTCTGAAATGAGGGGAACGGTCACTGAAGCAGAACTACCCTAGATACTTTGTAGATGAGAAGGCTGGCAAGGTCGACAGAAGTATATTGGATATACATTATATTAATGTGTACTTTACTAGTACTCCTAGTAGCACCAGGGTATTAGATACCGGTTCGGTTGCTAAGTGTTAGTAAGTCGAAATAAAAGCTGCAGAATAAACGGAGACTAGCTAAAGCTGAGATGACGATATCTGTTGGAAGTGTTTCCAAGGTTGATGTGATCAAGCATCGCATGCTCCCTCTACCATCAAGATTGGGGTTAAACCTGAATAATTATTATTTGGTGTTTGTGTTGAGCATAGACATGATTGGATTATGTTTATCGCAATACGGTTATTCATTAAAGGAGAATAATGGTTACTCTGTCTATTTGAATAATACCTTCAATGGTCTTGCACCTAAAATGAATGGTTTATTGAATCTCGATTGTAGTGATACACATGTTCATGCCAAAAGATATAAGATAGTAATGGTAGTACCACATACTTGTGGCACTGCCACTTGAGTCATATTGGTATAAAACGCATGAAGAAGCTCCATGTTGATGGATCTTTGGACTCACTCGTTTTTGAAAAGATTGAGACATGCGAACCATGTCTATTAGTATATATGCATGAAGAAAGTCCATACAGATGGATCATTTGGACTCACTTGATTTTGAATCACTTGAGACATGCAAATCATACCACATGGGCAAGATGACTGAAAGGCCTCGTTTTCAGTAAGATGGAACAAGAGAGCAACTTGTTGGAAGTAAAACATTTGATGTGTGCAGTCCAATGAGTGCTGACGCACGCAGTGGATATCGTTATGTTCTTACTTCACAGATGATTTGAGTAGATGCTGAGAATATTTACTTGATGAAACACAAGTCTGAAGTATTGAAAGGTTCAAGTAATTTCAGAGTGAAGTTGAAGATCGTCGTGACAAGAGGATAAAATGTCTGTGATATGATCATAGAGATGAATATCTGAGTTACGAGTTTGGCACACAATTAAGAAATTGTGGAAATTGTTTCACGACTAATACCGCCTGGAACACCATATTGTGATGGTGTGTCCGAACATCATAACTGCACCCTATTGGATATGGTGCATACCATGATGTCTCTTATCGAATTACAACTATCGTTTATGGGTTAGGCATTAGAGACAACCGCATTCACTTTAAATAGGGCACCACGCAATTCCGTTGAGACGACACCGTATGAACTATGGTTTAGAGAAACCTAAGCTGTCGTCTCTTAAAAGTTTGGCGCTCGACGCTTATGTGAAAAAGTTTCAGGCTGATAAGCTCGAACCCAAAGCGGATAAATGCATCTTCATGGAATACCCAAAACAGTTGGGTATACCTCCTGTTTCAGATCTGGAAGCAAAAGTGATTGTTTCTAGAAACGGGTCCTTTCTCGAGGAAAAGTTTCTCTCGAAAGAATTGAGTGGGAGGATGGTGGAGACTTGATGAGGTCATTGAACCGTCACTTTAACTAATGTGTAGCAGGGCACAGGAAGTTGTTCCTGTGGCACCTACACCAATTGAAGTGGAAGCTTATGATAGTGATCATGAAACTTCGGATCAAGTCACTACCAAAACTCGTAGGTCGACAAGGATACGTACTACTTCAGAATGGTACGTAATCCTGTCTTGGAGGTCATGTTGCTAGACAACAATGAACCTACGAGCTATGGAGAAGCGATGGTGGGCCCGGATTCCGACGAATGGCTCGAGGCCATAAAATCCGAGAGGATCCATGTATGAAAACAAAGTATAGACTTTGAAAGAACTACTTGATGGTCGTAAGGCTGTTGGGTACAGATGGATTTTAAAGGGAAGACAGACAATGATGGTAAGTGTCACCATTAAGAAAGCTCGACTTGTCGTTAAGATGTTTTCCGGCAAGTTCAAGGAGTTGACTGCGATGAGACTTTCTCACTCGTATCGATGCTAAGAGTCTGTTAGAATTATATTAGCAGTTACTGCATTATTTATGAAATCTTGCAGATAGGATGTCAAAACATTGTTTCCTCGACGATTTTCTTGAGGAAAGGTTGTATGTGATACAACCAGAAGGTTTTGTCAATCCTGAAAGATGCTAACAAGTATGCAAAGCTCCAGCAATCCTTCTAAGGATTGGAGTAAGCATCTCGGAGTTGGAATGAACGCTTTGATGAGATGATCAAAGATTTTGGGTTTATACAAAGTTCATGAGAAACTTGTATTTCCAAAGAAGTGAGTGGGAGCACTATAGAATTTCTGATGAGTATATGTTGGTAACATATTGTTGATCAGAAATGATGTAGAATTTCTGGAAAGCATATAGGGTTATTTGAAAAGTGTTTTTAATGGAAAACCTGGATTAAGCTACTTGAACATTCAGCATCAAGATCTATAAGGATAGATCAAAAACGCTTAATAGTACTTTCAAATGAATACATACCGTGACAAGATTTTGAAGGAGTTCAAAATAGATCAGCAAAGAAGGAGTTCTTGGTTGTATTACAAGGTGTGAGTATTGAGTAAGACTCAAGACCTGACCACGGCAGAAGAAAGAGAAAGGACGAAGGTCGTCCCCTATGCTTTAGACGTAGGCTCTACAATATGCTATGCTGTGTACCGCACCTGAAGTGTGCCTTGCCATGAGTTAGTCAAGGGGTACAATAGTAATCTAGGAAGGGATCACATGACAGCGGTCGAACTTATCCTTAGTATCTAGTGGACTAAGGAATTTTCTTGATTATGGAGGTGGAAAGGGGGTTCGTCGTAAAGGGTTACGTCGATGCAAACTTTGACACTAATCCGGATGACTCTGAGTAGTGAACCGGATTCGTTAGAGCAGTTATTTGGAACAGCTCCAAGTAGCGCGTGGTAGCTGCATCTACAAGATGACATAGAGATTTGTAAAGCACACACGGATCTGAATGTTGCAGACCCGTTGACTAAAACCTCTCTCGTAAGCATAACATGATCAAACCCTAGAACTCATTGAGTGTTAATCACATGGTGATGTGAACTAGATTATTGACTCTAGTAAACTCTTGGGTATTAGTCACATGGCGATGTGAACTTTGAGTGTTAATCACATGGTGATGTGAACTAGATTATTGACTCTAGTGCAAGTGGGAGACTGTTGGAAATATGCCCTAGAGGCAATAATAAAATGGTTATTATTGTATTTCCTTGTTCATGATAATTGTCTGTTGTTCATGCTATAATTGTATTAACTGGAAACCGTAATACATGTGTGAATACATAGACCACAACATGTCCCTAGTAAGCCTCTAGTTGACTAGCTCGTTGATCAATAGATGGTTATGGTTTCCTGACCATGGACATTGGATATCATTGATAACGGGATCACATCATTAGGAGAATGATGTGATGGACAAGACCCAATCCTAAGCATAGCACAAGATCGTGTAGTTCGTTTGCTAGAGCTTTTCTAATGTCAAGTATCATTTCCTTAGACCATGAGATTGTGCAACTCCCGGATACCGTAGGAATGCTTCGGGTGTACCAAACGTCACAACGTAACTGGGTGGCTATAAAGGTGCACTACAGGTATCTCCGAAAGTGTCTCTTGGGTTGACACGAATCGAGACTGGGATTTGTCACTCCGTATGACGGAGAGTTATCTCTGGGCCCACTCGGTAATGCATTATCATAATGAGCTCAATGTGACTAAGGAGTTAGCCACGGGATCATGCGTTACGGTACGAGTAAAGTGACTTGCCGGTAACGAGATTGAACAAGGTATTGGGATACCGACGATCGAATCTCGGGCAAGTAACGTACCGATTGACAAAGGGAATTGTATACGGGATTGATTGAATCCTCGACATCGTGGTTCATCCGATGAGATCATCGTGGAACATGTGGGAGCCAACATGGGTATCCAGATCCCGCTGTTGGTTATTGACCGGAGAGTCGTCTCGGTCATGTCTGCATGTCTCCCGAAACCGTAGGGTCTACACACTTAAGGTTCGGTGACGCTAGAGTTGTAGAGATATTAGTATGCGGTTAACCGAAAGTTGTTCGGAGTCCCGGATGAGATCCCGGACGTCACGAGGAGTTCCGGAATGGTCCGGAGGTAAAGATTTATATATGGGAAGTCCTATTTTGGCCACCGGAAAATGTTCGGGATTTTTCGGTATTGTACCGGTAAGGTTCTAGAAGGTTCCGAAGTGGGGCCCACCTGCATGGGGGGACCCACATGAACGTGGGTAGTGGGGGCAAGGCCCCACACCCCTGGTCAAGGCGCACCAAGATCCCACCTTAGAAGGAATAAGATCATATCCCGAAGGGATAAGATCAAGATCCCTAAAAAAGGGGGGATAACAATCGGTGGGGAAGGGAAATGATGGGATTTCTTTCCCCCACCTTTGCCAACGCCCCAATGGACTTGGAGGGCAAGAAACCAGCCCCCTCCACCCCTATATATAGTGGGGAGGCGCATGGGAGCAGCACCCGAAGCCCTGGCGCCTCCCTCCCTCCCGTGACACCTCTTCCTCCCCGCTTGCGCTTGGCGAAGCCCTGCCGGGATCCCGCTACTTCCACCACCACGCCGTCGTGCTGCTGGATATCCATCAACTTCTCCTCCCCCCTTGCTGGATCAAGAAGGAGGAGACGTCCCCGCTCCATACATGTGTTGAACGCGGAGGTGCCGTCTGTTCGGCGCTAGGATCATCGGTGATTTGGATCACGACGAGTACGACTCCATCAACCCCGTTCACTTGAACGCTTCCGCTCGTGATCTACAAGGGTATGTAGATGAACTCCCCTCTCTCTCGTTGCTAGATGACTCCATAGATTGATCTTGGTGATGCGTAGAAAAAATTTGAATTATTGCTACGTTCCCCAACAGTGCAAGCATCTCGGAGTTGGAATATATGCTTTGATAAAGTGATCAAAGCATATGGTTTTATACAGACTTGCGGTGAAGCCTGTATTTACAAGAAAGTGAGTGGGAGCACTACAGCATTTCTGATAAGTATATGTGAATGACATATTGTTGATCGGAAATAATGTAGAATTTTCTGGAAAGCATATAGGAGTGTTTGAAAGGCGTTTTTCAAAGAAAGACCTCGGTGAAGCTGCTTACATATTGGGCATCAAGATCTATAAAGATAGATCATGATGCTTGATAAGATTTTTTAATGAGTACATACCTTGACAAGATTTTTTGAAGTAGTTCAAAATGGAACAGTCAAAGAAGGAGTTCTTGCCTGTATTGCAAGGTGTAAAGTTGAGTAGGATTCAAAACACGACCATGGCAGAAAATAGAAAGAGAATGAAAATCATTCCCTATGCCTCAGCCATAGGTTCTATAAAGTATGTTATGCTGTGTACAAACCTATCGTGTACCTTGCCATGAGTTTGGCAAGGGAGTATGATATTGATCCAGGAGTTGATCACTAGACAGCGGTCAAAGTTATCCTTAGTTACCTAAGAGGACTATGGAAATATTTCTCGGTTATGGAGATGATAAAGAGTTCGTCGTAAAGAGTTACATCAATGCAAGCTTTTACATCAATCCAAATGACTCTGAATGTGGGAGCAATTAGCTAGAGTAACTCCGTGCAGAGCATTGTAGACATAGGAATTTTGCAAAATATATACGGCTCTGAATGTGGCAGACCCGTTGACTAAATTTCTCTCACAAGCAAAACATGATCACACCTTAGTACTCTTTGGGTGTTAATCACATAGCGATGTGAACTAGATTATTGACTCTAGTAAAACCTTTTGGGTGTTAGTCACATGGAGATGTGAACTAATCACATAAAGATGTGAACTATTGGTGTTAAATCACATGACGATGTGAACTAGATTATTGACTCTAGTGCAAGTGGGAGACTGAAGGAAATATGCCCTGGAGGCAATAATAAAGTTGTTGTTTATATTTCCTTATATCATGATAAATGTTTATTATTCATACTAGAATTGTATTGAAAGGAAATTTAGTACATGTGTGAATACATAGACAAACAGAGTGTCCCTAGTATGCCTCTACTTGACTAGCTCGTTAATCAAAGATGGTTAAGTTTCCTAGCCATAGACATGTGTTGTCATTTGATGAACGGAATCACATCATTAGAGAACGATGTGATGGACAAGACCCATCCGTTAGCTTAGCACTATGATCATTTAGTTTATTGCTATTGCTTTCTTCATGAACTATACATGTTCCTATGACTATGAGATTATGCAACTCCCGAATACCGGAGGAACACTTAGTGTGATATGAAACGTCACAACGTAACTGGGTGAATATAAAGATGCTCTACAGGTGTCTCCGATGGTGTTTGTTGAGTTGGCATAGATCGAGATTAGGATTTGTCACTCCGATTGTCGGAGAGGTATCTCTAGGCCCTCTCGGTAATGCACATCACTATAAGCCTTGCAAGCAATGTGAATAATGAGTTAGTTACGGGATGATGCATTAAGGAACAAGTAAAGAGACTTGTCGGTAACGAGATTGAACTAGGTATGATGATACCAACGATCGAATATCGGGCAAGTAATATACCGATGACAAAGGGAACAACGTATGTTGTTGTGCGGTTTGACCGATAAAGATCTTCGTAGAATATGTAGGAACCAATATGAGCATCCAGGTTCCGCTATTGGTTATTGACCGGAGATGAGTCTCGGTCATGTCTACATAGTTATCCAACCCATAGGGTCCGCACGCTTAACGTTCGATGACGATATGTATTATGAGTTATGTGATTTGATGTACCGAAGGTAGTTCAGAGTCCCGGATGTTATCACGGACATGACGAGGAGTCTTGAAATGGTCGACACATAAAGGATGATATATTGGACGATGTTATTCGGACACCGGATGAGTTCCGGGGGTCACCGGATAAATATCGGAGTGCCGGAAGGGTTATCGGAACCACCGGAGAAGTAATGGGCCTTACTGGGCCTAGGGAGAGAGAGGGGGCAGCCAAGGGCTGGCCGCACGCCCCCATGGGCCTAGTCCGAATTGGACTAGGGGGAGGGGCGGCGCCCCCTCCTTCCTTCTCTTTCCCCTCTCCTTCCTTCTTCTCCTAGTAGGACTAGGAAAGGGGGGAATCCAACTCCTACTAGGAGTAGGATTGCCCCCATTGGGCGCGCCCTATAGGGCCGGCCGGCCACCCCTTGCTCCTTTATATACAGGGGCAGGGGGCACCCTAGAACACACAAGTTGACAATTGTTTTAGCCGTGTGCGGTGCCCCCCTCCACAGATTTCCACCCCGGTCATATTGTCGTAGTGCTTAGGCGAAGCCCTGCATCGGTAACTTCATCATCACCATCAGCACGCCGTCGTGTTGACGAAACTCTCCCTCGGCCTCAGCTGGATCTAGAGTTCGTGGGACAGCACCGAGCTGAACGTGTGCAGATCGCGAAGGTGTCGTGCGTTTGGTACTTGATCGGTTGGATCGCGAAGAAGTTTGACTACATCAACCGCGTTACTTAACGCTTCCTCTTTCGGTCTATGAAGGTACGTGGACACACTCTCCCCGCTCGTTGCTATGCTTCTCCTAGATAGATCTTGCGTGATCGTAGGAATTTTTATGAAATACTACGTTCCCCAACAAGCTTTTCCCTAGTAGTGAGGCCACCGGCATCACTCTGACAAACGACACTGCAACAACACAGGCGCCAACTCGGACCGATGACACAACAGAGCCACAAAGCAGGAGGGCACAAACGCGATGGAAGCACCAACGCAGACTAGGTCGCCCTCGGCCTGCGTTCCGTCGGCCACCATCAACCACCACAACCCGAATCCATGCCGCCCGCCTGAGATAGCCCGCAATGGACCACGCCGACCGCCGCATACCTGGATCGGCTGCCGCCAACCAAGGTAGCAGCCCCGCCCCATTGCTGCCCGAGAAGCCCCGAGCCGCACCACCGCATCGGGCGCGCGTTGCCCCGCCAGATCTACGCCAGCCTACGCACCCGAGCCCCTGGCCCTGCGCCGTCCGCCTCCCCTGCTCGAGATCTGGCTAAGACGAGGGGACTCACCACCACCGAAGCAAGAAACCCCACGCCAAGGACGACACCGGAGAAACAACACAAGCAGCCCACCACGCCGCCACCACCAGCCACCGCCGTTGCCGGGGCGCCTGCTGGAGCCACGCCCTACCCAGCACCGCGCAACCACCCGAGGGAGCCGCCCCGCACCAGCTCGCCACACGCAAAGGGAGAGAAGGGCCAGCCACTGCCTACGCCGGCTGGGCTTTGCCCGACGGCGAGCTCAGGCGGCGTCGGGGGGGGAGGGAGATCGAGGGGGTGGGCACTACTAGGGAAAATCCTAGCGGTAGCGCTGGTTTTTGGCCTAGCAGTAGCGCGGGGTACCACGCTACTGCTACGACGCTACAGCTAAAGGTTAGCAGTAGAGTTGGTTTACACGCGCCACTGCTATACCTACTTAGTAGTAGCGCTTTTGTAGAAAGCGCTACTGATAATTACTAGCAGCGCGCCTCTCTGCCCACGCTACTACTATTATTACGTATTCTATTTATTTTTTATTTTATGTCGTATTCATACACCATTATACAAGTTTTCATACAGTAGTAATTTAGAGATTGTTTTTACATCATAATGAGTTATTACATCACTGGATGAAAGAACCGTGGATTAGTTTCAAGTGGATGGATCCTAAGTGATCAAGCCATGGGTTATCGTGATAATCCATGACTTGGTCACTTTGGATCCATCCACTTGAAACTAATCCGCGGTTCTTTTACTCAATGATATAATAACTCATCAACATCATCATCATCATCATCATATCATTAACAACTTATCATCATAATACATCATTGTCATATAACAACTCCTCATGAGCATCATTTTCGTCAATGAGACATCATATAACAACTTGGTCACTAGTCATAATCACAACTCCTCCTCCTAATCATCATCAACTCTAACACATTGTAGCACATAATAACACATTGTACCTAGGACCTACTCCTCTCTCATAGGACCTACTACCCTCTCTAAGGTAAAATAGCATAAAACAAGATAGACCCTGACTCTCCATTATGGAGAATGGAGACTATCTTGTCTTCAATTCTTGCGCTTTGCACAATGTTGCTTCCAAGTAGCTCCCTCTGATTGTTCATACATTTTTTTCATTCTTTGATTGTCATGTCTTCATCGGTTTTAGAAATCTGGTATGAACATTTGTGAAGCCTAGGCAGACTTGGCCGTAAGCTAATAACATCAAGCCGACCTTTCGGAAATATCAGATCAGGCACACAATCCTTCGGGATTTTTTGTTGAAAAACATAATAATAATATCATAGTTAGCAATGTAGTTTAGCTTTAGAAGAATATATACAAGAGATGCACAGATGTCGTAATAGTAAAATATCTTACCATGCCATCTCCATGGATGTTACCGTAGTTCAACACGTGCACTAGTGGCACGTATTGACCATAATGTGCAGGAGTTTCATAATTGATATTGTAATTCTCAACATCATTAATAAATGAGATAAGATGATCTTTCTCCTGATAAGTTAATTCTGCGCCATCGGTGTAGTAGGTTCTGTCTACCATCTTCCGTACATTTTTTGAAGAATGAAAATAAGTTGTTAATGGAAATAAGCTATCAACTATTTTAAAATAAGCAATATAAATTACTTAATAAATATGTTTTAGAAACTCACATAGCGGTAGAATTGGAAGCGTATCAACAAGGACCCAAATGTCCATATTCTCTTCGTCGATGTCAGGATCACCAAGATCCAAGGTGACAAGCATACCAGCATGAAAATCATATGTCTTGCAAAGTGCTTCCCGATTTGGGCAACCAAAATGGGATACGCTCTCAGAATTGTATAGATTTACAGCAAAATCATGACCATGATGGGTCCTTAGGTGAACTATCTTTGTCTCCATAGTTTCATGATCTTCAAAATCCAGCTTCTCCAAGACATAGCGTCTTGCATGGCATGGGATAAACTAGTCGAATTGTAAAAGACAAAAATTACACGTTGAAGAAGCATAAGTCATGCTTAATTACGAAAGAACACTTGTCGTCATTGCATACCGTTTCAACATCTCGTCGGGCTTATGAAGCGCCGAGCTTAATACTTAATCAATACTCCGTCTTAACATAGGCCACTCGGAGGTGTTCCCTGCAAACATGGCCACTTGGGCAAGCACATATCCTATTTGAGCAACACTAGATATACATGTTTATATCTACATCATATGAGCATCCAAACTTGATGGTCATTGCATTTCAATGGTTGAAAATGTGACCAAAAACATTTCAAAATATCTTATATATAATCCTAACATAACTAAATTTGCCAGTATAGGTCTCTCTCTAAACTAGTTCTATTAAGCACTTACTAAATAAACTAGTTCTATTAATTAAGTACTTACTAAATAAATTAGTTCTATTAACCACTTACTAAATAAACTAGTTCTATTACTTACTATAAATAAACTAGTTCTATTAACCACTTACTAAATAAACTATTTCTATTAAACACTTACTAAAAATTCTATTACCCTAGTTCTACCCTAAATTTTCTTACTTATATAGAACGAAGGGAGGGGTGAGTGAGGGTAGAAGGGAGGTGGCAGACGGATGAGGCAGGGAGGAGGAGGACGGATGAGGCAGGGATGAGAGGACGGACGAGGCAGGGAGGGAGGTGGGAGGAAGGAGGCGGGAGTGAGGAGGGAGAGGGGGGAAGGGAGGGATCAAGAGAGGGACGAGGAGGGGAGGGAGGTGGAAGGAGGAGGGAGAGGGAGGGAGGGATCGGGAGAGGGACGAGGAGGGGAGGGAGGTGGAAGGAGGAGGGATGGAGGAACTACCTCGGTGGAGAAGGAGCAGGAGCGTCGGCGGCGGCGGGCGACGACGGTGGTCGGGGAGGGCCGAACGTCAGCGGCGGCGGACGACGGGGTGCGGGGCAGAGTGAGAGTGGAGTGGAGAGGGGAGAGTGAGAGGGGCGGCTGATGGAGAAGATAGGATGCCTTTAGCAGTACCGCGCGTTAGGGTAAAGCGCTACTGTTAAACGCCATAGCCGTAGCGCCCTTTCTTCTTGCCGTGCTACTGCTATGCCGACAGCAGTAGCGCCTTCTCCGAAAACGGGCTACGGCTAAGGCTAAGCATGTAAAAAAAATCAAAAACACGTTGGTCATCAATGATTTTTTTGTGTAGAATCTAAATTGTCAGTATGAATCCTCACCAGTTTAGGAACGAGTGGAGATTCATATTGCGACCACAAATTCTACACATAGAGTTCAATGAATACTAAGTGGTTGTGATAGTTTGAGAAGTAACATATTTAAGGTGGTAAACACCTTGTTCGCGAAGCGAGGTGGGACTAAACTTAGTTGCAAGAACGAGACTAAACTTAGCAGCAGCGAGGGTTGGCGAAAAGCGCTACTGCCAAGTTCAGTATCAGTAGCGCGGTTACGAAAACGGCGCTACTACTATATACCTAGTCTGGCGGCAACGTCATGGCAATTATAGTAGTAGCGATGTTTCCTCCTGACGCACTACTGCTATGTGGATATCAATGGCGTTGTTTGTTGCCACGCGTTACTGCTAAGTAGCGGTAGCACCTTATTTTAAACCGCGCTGCTGGTAAGATTCTATATATAAGGTTTTCCCTAGTAGTGGGGGTTGACGGCGGAGAGAGGGTTTCGCCCCGCCCGCTCGCGGGAGCGGGTCGGGAGCGAGATGTAGGTCTCCTCTACCGTTCTTTCTTTTGGGAGAGAGGCACATCTGTTCAATCTGCCTTGTGATGATTTTCTTTCTAGTTTCTTCTTTTTCTTCTTTCTTACATGTTATGGCACTTGACTTATAGTTGGTTATAGTCTAACTTCACTGAGATCTAGACACACCCTTTTAAAATATATATGCATGTGATCAGGCTATATATATGGAAAAAAGAGCTCCCTCTTCGATTTCATTACTAGAGAAGAGATCCGTGACTGAAACATACTTAAATTTGTTTACAAGTACCTGTCCCTTTTGACCACCGCAAATCCTACATCCACTAACAGCTAGGAACGCTTTACGCATGGTCAAAGCCAGGAGAAAGAGCAAGAAAAATTAAGAAAGCATTAGCGTATTGGACTTGAAATCCAAATTGTGCGAACTGACAAACAAAAAACAGAATGTAACAGAGAAATATTGATTCTTACTGGTTGGTAAAAGGACTCTAAATCCTTCGAGTGGTTGGATTCCACAACAGAACAAAGAATGAAATGGTAAATTCCTAACTAACTAACTCTCTCCTCCCCCTAATTTCGGGGGCTTGGCCCCTTCCTCCCCCATCTCCAAGTTGCCGTCTGGCTAATCATGTAAGACTACATAAAATCCTTCGTTTTTCGATAAATGGCTCTTTTATTATCTCAAATGTAGCATCAAGCGAATACATATCATGATGACCGACACTCGGCCTCTACATTCATAAGATGCACACATCCACAAAAAGAACCATCCAAAGCAACCATAGTAAGGCAAATGCTCCCACCCTAATTAGCATACTAATCGTATTCGGTATTCCGTCAAGCAAGTGACCATATATGTTGGCAACACTTGTCAGCGGAGAAAAATTGGACGCTATTTGGATGACGGACCATGTAGTACGCGTAAACTTGCATTGAAAGAAGAGGTGTTTGATTGTTTTGTCGCGAGTACAAAAAGTACACTTTTTGCTTCCTTGCCAGTTGTGTCTAGCAAGATTGTCTCAACTCCTTCGTAGATGTAGCGTTGCTCTTTGACCACGTACCGGTTATAAAGCCGCGTTTTGTTCATGTAATTGTAATAATGTAGGCTTTGCCTGCTTGCCCGTATCTATCTAAAAGAACTGTGTCACTGACAATATCGCCGAGGATGAGGATAGCACCACCACCTGAGGTATGTCCAAGAGTAAATTACGTAAAACCACAGCCTTCACGGTCGAAGTCAGCCACCACCTGAGGTATGTCCAAGAGATACTTTCATAAATGTTTTCATTGCTTGCGAATTTTCATCATGGAATGATATTCGTGAAAGTCGTGGCAAAATATTAATTATTTTAATGTTCTAAAAAAGTTATTTTTGAGTGCTGGTTAATTTTTGGAGTGCTGAGAAGGGCACTTTCACCTAAGGATGGCAATGGGTAGGGTATGGGGCGGGTAGAACAATACCATACCCATACCCGTGCTGTCAATGGGTACAAAAAATTCTACCCATACCCGTACCCACGGGTATAAAACTTTACGCGTACCCATACCCGTTGGGTACCCAATGGGTAAATCAAACAGTACACAAATTATTCGCAATTTTACATTCATCTATAGCACATTTGATAAAAAAAAATTGACTCAACTCAATAACAGTTAGATGAGTACATGACAATTATCTCACTTCAAATTGACAATTGGTGACAATTTTAACATAGATTCATAAGCTCATGACACAACTTTAACATAGGTACACTTGTGAATCACGGGTAAAATTCACATGTAGTATAAATGGGTAGGTTATGGGTATATCCATGGGTAAAAGGCTATACCCGTACCCTACCCATGACTTAACGGGTAGGGTATGGGTACTACCCATGGGTATAAAATTGTGCTCATACCCTGCCCATGCGGATACGGTATCCGCAGCTATCCGTACCCATGGATAAAATTGCCATCCTTACTTTCACCATTACTCCATCTATGTTTACGTATAGTGTTAGCTGATCTGGTCAATCCTAACTTTGGAAATGTTTGACATTTTTGGCCCATATGTCATATGGGCAGGGTCTTCCTCCTATATACGTACTTCTCCAATATTTTCTGCTACCAATCGACCCTCACGCTCGTGCGTTCACCGCCTTCCACGCTCGTTTTCCCAATCCAGGGTTGTCATTGTGTTCATCTAGAGCGCCATTTATATTGTGATTGTGATTGATTCCCGCCGGGAGGTACACCTACTGTATGTACGAAGCTATAGCTGACTTGGACCATGGCTCACTGCTACACACGTGCATAACGCAACGCAAGAGCACTAGTGGATCTATAGCCAAATTAGGGTATGCCCAACGCGTGGCCTCAGCCTGCTGCTCCGCAGGACCAGGTAGACTCGGATGCCACCGTAGTGGTTCGGCTAGTGCTCCGCAGGTGTCCGGCTACTCATAGTGGGAAGTATTAAACTTGGATCTCAGGAAGTGCGGGTGCACTACATTGTCGAATGAAGGAAGTAGTACGTAGTATCATAGAGTAGTACTCTTTCTCTCTCAGTTTACAGGGTGTGCGCGTACCCCTAGGTCGTCAATTTGATCAACCTAATACAAGTCATATATTACAAAAAATATACCAATATAAACTTCAGATGTTTTATTTTTAAACGGTATAATTTTTGTGTTATATAGTTTATATTAGGGTGATAAAATTGGCAACCTAGGTATATGCGCAGGACTTGTAAGCTGAAACGGAGGGAGTAGCATATATGATCTTATTTATGGTCGTACATGAGAAAAAGTAGCATAACATTTATTATGATATTGGTTCTACCTACATTATTCTAATCCTTTCTCTTCTTTAATTCTCTGTCACATCAGCATGTTTACTATTCCTGAATGCATGATACCAACTAAGATACCATCACTATGGCCAGCCTCAAGGAATTTTGCAGAGGAGCCGGTCTCTCCAAGAGAAAAAGTATAAGCGAGATGAAAAGAAGAGGACAGAGGTAAGGAAAGGGAGGACGGCCACGCACAGTAGGATACATAAAGAATGGGAAAGAAAAATTGGCTCACGTCACGAAGCCACTGATGCGTTGAATGGCCATTAAATTAAACGGTGGTCTCACCTCTGTTGGCTGGCGTGGATGGCAAGGTGCTGCCATTATTGCTCATGCCCTTAACAAGGCACGTACCACGGATCAATTTGCGGTTAGAAGGACAGTGGTACCTTAGCCCTTTAAGATTTAAGTCTTAAATTTGACACTGATACTCATATTTTTCTGAAATTATTTCAGACCAGTCGACGATGTGTGTTAAGTGGGGGAGACATTACTATCAACTACGAATATGCCTGCCGGCTCATTCTCTCGGAAGTGCTCATAATGATAAGGTGCGTATGCGTTCTTTCATAAAGGTAGGTGTATTCATGTATCAATGTATGTACCGTGGTAAAAAAAAGTTACATACCTCAACGAGGCTATCTTTCTAGCTACATGGTGACTGATGGTAACGTCGATCAATCTAGACACGCAACGCTCGTATCGACAAAGCCACTATGTCGTGCGCTTGGCTCTCCCGGCCGAAGCCGGCTGGCCGGCGCTCACCATCCGCCCTGACATCAGATTCAATCAACCGACCCCGGTCTGGTGAGAGTCGACCACAATGAACGTTCAAGAGACGATTGATCCCCCCGACCCCCACGTCTGTCCCGCTATGCCGCCACCAGAGGAACGGCCAGTGAAGCCGCGTCGGGCCCTGGGATGGTGGCAGCGTGCCGGATTCTTTCCTTGCGTGACGCACATCCTCTCCCCGCCGCACCTGAGATCCCATCTCGGCATGTCGCAAGCGTCCTCTCCTCCCAGTTGCTACCCCCACTCCTTATAGTCCATTGGCGGATGTGGCATACCTTTGCCGCAGCCATGGGCGCCTTCCCTCTCCCCCTACTGCTCGCCAATGTTCGCAGCGGGATCAGCAGCTTGCGCACTCGCTCTGCCTTGGCTGGCAGCCCCCATGTCTCCGGCAGCCGTTCCTTCCCCCTCGACTCACAGTGGCGGCTCTCATGCGGCAGACAACAACTGTAGTGGCAAGTGCGGGGCGCCATGCGGCGGATCCTTGCTGGCGCTACTCTAGCCTTGGCGGCCTCAGTGTCACGCCTGCAGGGGCGACCCCATCGGCACAAGGCCAGCGAGAGGGAGTGGACCGGGTGGCAGTTAGAGAATGAGGCCAGTTGGCGTTTCCTGTTGGGCTTTAGTGTGTGCGTTGCGTATTGGGCTAACCGGGCCTGCATGCCTGTGAGTGTGGTTAAGTAGCTAGGCTACCAGAGAGTGAATTATCGAAGAATACAGAACTGGATCGGCATAGAGAAGTTGCTCTTCCTCTGATTACTACCTTTCCCCTTCCTCCAATCCCTACCTACCTCTTTCTTCATCCCCTCCCAGATCCAATCCTGAGCCTTCAGTAGATCGAGCCCGTTACAATTGCTATCAGAGCTCAGGTGATCTGGAGGACCCGTACCGCAAGCCCTGCAACACCACCAAGCAAGCGACCCAGGCGGCGGTGATGGAGTTGCAAATTGCCGCGCTAGCGAAGGCGGTCAACGATAGTCGCGTCGCCAACGACGCCAGGCTAGACGCCATCCAGACCTCCCTCGAGCTATGGCGACCGGTGTCGGTGTCAAAACCGGCGGATCTCGGGTAGGGGGTCCCGGACTGTGCGTCTAAGGCGGATGGTAACAGGAGGCGGGGGACACGATGGAGGTAATACCCTACTTCCTGCTTGATTGATCTTGATGATATGAGTATTACAAGAGTTGATCTACCATGAGATCGTAGAGAATAAACCCTAGAAGCTAGCCTATGGTATGATTGTTGTACTTGTCCTACGGACTAAATCCTCCGGTTTATATAGACCCCGGAGGGGGCTAGCGTTACACAGAGTCGGTCACAAGGGAGGAGATCTACATATCCGTATTGCCAAGCTTGCCTTCCACACCAAGTAGAGTCCCATCCGGACACGGGACGGAGTCTTCAATCTTGTGTCTTCATAGTCCAACAGTCCGACGAAAGGATATAATCCGGCTGTCCGAGGACCCCCTAATCCAGGACTCCCTCAGTAGCCCCTGAACCAGGCTTCAATGACGATGAGTCCGGCGCACAGATTGTCTTCGGCATTGCAAGGCGGGTTCTTCCTCCGAATACTCCATAGAAGATTTTGAACACAAGGATAGTGTCCGGCTCTGCAAAACAAATTCCACATACCACCGTAGAGAGAATAATATTTCCACAAATCTAATCTGCTGACACATTCTGCAACATGATATCACCCCGCGGCCCGGTCATTATTCGAACCGTTTCTTACAACCAGCCACTGCACATATTGCGAGGCGATTTTCTTGGCACGTCTTGTCGAAGCAGAGATCGTGTCCCCTTATCAGGGGGTTCTCATCAATACGGGTGCGGGTAACCCAACCGCGCCATCAATTACGGCGCTTAGGGCATAGGCGAGTTTACCTAGTAGGTGGGGAGGCGCATAGTTTCTTCCGCCCTTATAAAGGGACAAGGATTCATATTTTTCAGCCACGCCTTCTTCCCGATCCATTCCCCTTCGCTCGAGCTCCAGCGCCCAAGCGTTCATCTTCTCCGCCCACAAAGGCCTTCCGAAAATGTCCGGATCCGGAGCAGGAGGCAAGTGGATGGCCTCTACCGTCCGGGAGAAAGATATCAAAAAGCTTCGGGGGGGGGCGGGTATCTCGCCAAGAAAATCAGCCACCGTCTCCCGACGGCAGGACAGGTCGTCCCTACTCCGGAACCCCACGAGAGGGTCGTATTCCTCCCTCACTTTGTCCACGGGCTAGGGTTTCCCCTCCACCCGTTTGTTCGCGGAATTATGTATTATTACGGGATCTATCTTCACGATCTGTCCCCCAATTCCTTCCTCAACATCTCGACATTCATCGTCGTGTGCGAGGCTTTTCTCTGCATCCCGCCACATTTCGGCTTATGGCTGAAGATTTTTATGTGAAGCCCAAGGTAGTGGGCGGCGAGCACGCCGAGTGCGGGGGTGCCATGGTGAGCAAGATGCCCAACGTCACATGGCCAACCAGCACCTTCAATGATTCCGTCAAGGAGTGGCAACAGCAGTGGTTTTATATCACCGAGCCGCGTGGCACGGAATGGGCCGCTACTCCCGAGTTTCGATCTGGAGCCCCCCTGCGGCTTACATCCTGGGTCAAGAAAGGCCTGAACTGGTCTTCGTCCGACGAACTGTCGGTGCTACAGACGCGCATCAAAGATATGGAGGACAAAAACATCAAACTTGTCAATGTAGTCCAAGTGATGTTAGTTCGCCGGATCCTGCCTTGTCAACACCGGACTTGCAATCTATGGGAATTCGATCCGGCCAAGCACCAAACTCTACGAGAGCTCTTTGGCTCCTCGCACAAAGACATCTGGAAGGTGCTTTTCAAGTCCGGCAAATCATGGCCGGACTCAGCCGAGGACCGCGGGTACCAACTGTCTCGCCCTGCAAGCTCGGTAAGTCGTCATATATTTTATCCGCATAATACAAAGGAAATGCTTAATGTGTTCCTCACAACTCTCCTAGGGCTGGACGAAGAAGGCGGAGCGGATCCACTGTCCGGCCCCGCTGCCCGAAGAACCGGCCGTCCACTTCTGACGAAGATGCTGGTCCCGGCGCCTTACAAGGTGCCGAAGAAGACGGCCGAGAAGGAGGCCAAAAAGACCCGGGGTGGCCTTCGTCGCCGCCGCACTTCGGACGCAATATCCGAAGGCTCCAATGCCCGTTCCGACTCCGAAGAGGACGAGGAGGAGGAGGAAGACGAATCCCCTGCGAGGGGAAGAAAGAAGAGGACGGCCTCCGCACATTTGGAGGCCGAGTCGCCTAAGAGGGGAAAAGCTCCTCTTCCGGAGGAGTCCACTGCCGCCGCCGACAGTGGCCCGACGTGGGATTTCAAGGCCCAGCCCCTGGTGAACTCGTGAGTATATAAAGTCCGAATACGTTTATGCGCCCAGACTCATCATGGCATGATATTTTAACCTGAGTCATATTTTTGTAGTCCGGCGAGCTCCCGTACCAAACAATCCTCATCAGAGGATTTGCTGAGCTCGGATACTATGGAGAGCGGGACGCCCCCGAAGGCCCCTTCCCCCAAGCAGGTGAATAACACTGAGGCCTCGTCCCAGAAGGATCCCGGCCAAGCAGGGGAGGAAAAGACCGTGAAGGCGGCGCCTGGAGGTCAGACTTCAGGGGCCGGACACATCGGGGAGAAGATTCCCATGGGAGCTGACGGCGGGGGCCATCTTGAATTTGGCTCCCAGCCGGATACAATTCCGGAGACCAATACGGCTCCAGAATCAAGCAGGTAGACTCCCTCGGCTGGAGGGGGCGTGCCTGTTCCACCGGCAACCTCTGTCCAACCAGAAGTGTCGGATGCTTTGTTGGCGGCGCTGAAGAGCGCCTCCATCATCGATGAACACCGTGCCCTTATGGGTGCGGTGATTGAGAAGATTCAGTCTGCTGAGAGCGGACTGAATGAAGCCTGTTTCAGCCTTACAAAAGGTTTTGAGGTATGTTGTATGAGGTTTCGAAGAGTGTCATGGTATGGATAGTAGCCCCTGATACACTGTTCGGTGAAAAATAGAACCAGACAGAGGATCAAATATATGCTCGCAGGAAGACTCATTTGATGACATCTATCTCTCTTCTTTTATAAGCAGGCGTATGTAGCGACTGCTGCCTCTCATACTGCGGAGGTCTCAGAACTGAATCAAAGTCTGGAGCGGGCCAAAGAAGAACTCGGCCAGTTGAAAATGCAGCCGGGAGATAAACAAGGTATGCGCAGGTCTTGTTCGTGTTTATTGTGAACGATTTTTCAGTATGATAAAATATGTTTCATGATTTGCGCTAGGGACGATGACCAAAGTCGAGGCTCTTAAGAAGGCTATGGCCGAGGCCGAGAAAAAGGCAGCCACAGAGCAGGCTCTTCGTGAGGAGCACGAGGCCAGGGTTATTAAAGCTGAGGAGGAGCTGCAAGAGGCCGTGAGGAAATGCGAATCCTTGGAGCAGAGTTTAACGGAGAAAGAATCCGAACTCACCAAGGTGCATCAGGCCACGAGTGATGCCCGGGGGGAAACCCAAAGCGCCCTGCATGGGATCCAAGAGGCGAGGAAGATCGCGGAGGGTAAGGCTTTTCCCATGTAAAGCAAGTATTGGAGGAGAAAATTATGTTTCTAATTTTGAATTCGGATTTCTCAGGGGTATTTGTCGAGCTGCCTCGCAGCATATCGGATGCCGCCCAATTCTACCGATCCGAAGAAAGGAACACTACGGATAAGCTCTTCTGGTCGCAGTATTTGGCACCGAATGATCCGGTGCCTTTTGTCGATCAATTGAAGCAGCTGGTCGAACTGCATAAGGCGGCAGAACTAGCCATGAAGGATCTGATTATCCGGCTATGGCCCGCCGAGCCGATTCCAAGCAGCTACTTCGGGCTCATGAAGCGGCTTGTGAGTGCCTGCCCTCGACTTTATGTCATCAAGCGGTCGGTCTGTATAGAGGGTGCGCGAATGGCCTTCGCCCGCGCAAAGGTGCACTGGGGGAAGATGGATGCTGAAAAGCTGATGACCGAAGGACCGCCAGAGGGGAAGGAGCACCGCAAGCCCGAATTATATTATGAGAGTGTCCTGAAAGGATCCTACCTTGCAGCGGAGCTATGCACCAAGGACATTATATTTCAATGAATGTAAATCATGTTGTCCTTTGTAATGTTTGAACAATGTTATTTATATTATTTATTGCCTGTTAGACGAAAGTTTATCCTCCTGCGCAGCCGTTTTATATATTAATCCTGAGAGTTGGCCAGTCGTCGGCTTCCGCCCCCACGTAAGAAGTACGTGGGTGTTCGGGATAAACCTGATCACTCTTTGTCCCAGTTTTTGGTCCTTCGAAGGAGGTGTTCAGCACAACGAACCAGGCAATCGGACTATAAGGCTTTATCACTCTCACTTAGCCATAGGAGCTTTAGGAAGGTAGGCGCAGCCCCTGGTGTTCGGAAGACCGCACGGGGGGCTCTATAAGCACCTGATCGGAAGAAAAACCGATCCATCGCACGCTGCATTGGTTATGGCATTATGCAGGAGAAATCCTTAAAGATTTTGCAACCTCTCGAATAGCTGACCAGCTCTCGCCATATCATGACAGTCAGTTTTCGGCTTTCTCTACTGAGGTGCTCGTCCGAAAGAACCGGGACACAATCGCAGTAGTTCACCCAGTGCTACCTTAGCCGATATAGTGGAACATAAGGTACCAAAACATGGGAGCCGGGGAAACCGAACTATTGACCCAAGACATGATTCGGAGCTGATGCATATAATGCTATAGGTTCGGGGTGCCGAACTTCCGTGACGGTGTTCGGTCTTTATTGCCGTGTTATGGGTAAAACGAAGCCCCTGGCATATTTTAAGGCGTATCGCTATGTGCGGATGCCACTTGACAAAAGAATTTTATAACAAATAGCAGCAGATAAGCGTCATATGAATCCACATATTGTATTGAATAGTACGTCGATGCGTATAAGTACAAGTAATGTGATAAAAAGGAAATATGACTGTGCAACCTGCTGAGACCAGGGGGGAAGAAGCTGTGTGCGGATCCGGAGTATAGTCGGATGATCATCGCGGGGAATGTCTAAGGATTCCCTTGCGCGTTCGAGCTGCCTCTATATCGCCAGTCCTGGTCGGCGCAAAGGTGAACCTGCGAAGGAAATGTAAGAAATGTTTGAGTGCCAGAGAGCGGTTGAGCCGCTGAGTGCGGCCTGTCTTGGCCTTCGCCATTTAATTGAGCTCTGGACAAGCCGGGCTACTCTTCCGCGAAGTAGTTCGGAGTCCTTTCATGGTGTCCGGGAGCCTGGCCGTTGACTCGAGGTTCGGCTGCAAGGTGCTGCTCGTTGCTTCTGCTGTTAAGGCAGCGGTGTACTCGTTAACGTCGAAGTAAAGTTCGTCCTTGCCATTAACCGTGATAACGCCGCGTGGACCGGGCATTTTGATCTTACGGTAGGCGTAATGAGGCACCGCGTTAAATCGAGCGAACGTGGTTCGTTCGAGCAGTGCCTGATAATCACTGCGGAAGTGGACGATTTCGAAGACTAACTCTTCGGTACGGTAATTGTCAGGTGATTCGATGACTACCTTAAGGGCGATGGAGCCTGTACAGCTGGCTTCCACACCTGGTATAATGCCTCTGAGAGTGGCTTTAGTGGGTTTGATCACCAAATGATCGGTGCCCATCTTGCGCACTGTATCCTGGTAGAGCAGGTTTAAATTGCTGCCTCCGTCCATAAGGACTCGTGTGAGGTGGAACCCGTCGATTATTGGGTCGAGGACTAGTGCACATAGTTCGGCCAAGGGTCTCCTGACAAGGAGAGAGACCTTAATGAGTTTAGCACGTCGCCCACTGGTGAGTGCTGAAAGATATCCGCGGAGGAGAACTCCATGACCGGTGCCCAATCAGATTCGATAGGCACGGACGCAGGCGGTTCGGAGTCCGTGGCCGGGGACGAATCCAAGTGTCTGGCAACACGGGTCTTGTAGGAAGTGAAGTCAGCGTTCAGCTCTATCACCGATGCGTGCGCGGCCTCCGTGGCGGGGTCCATCCACCCGTCCTCGGACGGTGCAATCTGCTCCGGATTGAGGGCCAGAGTGGTTGCAGGTGTGATCTCCCGAACACTGTCCGACGGCAGAGCTAAGTGATGCCCGTCGTGACTGTGCGGCGCACCTGACATGGGCTCGAATCCGTCGAAGATCAAGTCTCCACGGATGTCGGCAAGATAGTTCAAGTTTCCAAACCTGACCTGACGGCCAGGGGCGTAGCTTTCGATCTGCTCCAGATGGCTGAGCGAGTTGGCCCACAGTACGAAGCCGCCGAATACGAAGATCTATCCGGGGAGGAAAACCTCACCCCGGATCGCATCGTTGCTGATGATCGAAGGAGCCATCAAGCCTTTATCGCGACGACATAGTGGAACTCTCAATGAAAGCACCAATGTCGGTGTCAAAACCGGCGGATCTCGGGTAGGGGGTCCCGGACTGTGCGTCTAAGGCGGATGGTAACAGGAGGCGGGGGACACGATGTTTACCCAGGTTCGGGCCCTCTCGATGGAGGTAATACCCTACTTCCTGCTTGATTGATCTTGATGATATGAGTATTACAAGAGTTGATCTACCACGAGATCGTAGAGGCTAAACCCTAGAAGCTAGCCTATGGTATGATTATTGTACTTGTCCTACGGACTAAATCCTCCGGTTTATATAGACACCGGAGGGGGCTAGGGTTACACAGAGTCGGTTACAAGGGAGGGGATCTACATATCCGTATTGCCAAGCTTGCCTTCCACGCCAAGGAGAGTCCCATCCGGACACGGGACGGAGTCTTCAATCTTGTGTCTTCATAGTCCAAAAGTCCGGCCCAAGCATATAATCCGGCTATCCGAGGACCCCCTAATCCAGGACTCCCTCAACCGGCGGTCACCAATCTGCAGCATCAACTGGACAAGCTTCGCTCGCAAGTGGGGTGGATCGCGCTCCACCCCGCCTTGACCGATCCGCCATCTTCGTCCGCGGATCGAGTGGTGCACGGCGCTCCGACGGCCTCCGATAGCCCGGGCACCATGGGCCAGGTGGCCACGGCGAGCTCATCGATTCCGGGGGCCAGGCACCGGGGGTGGTTACTACCCTCGTGCCGCCTCCGGGCAAGGGTGCATTCCAATCTCAATCGCTTAATTCCGTCGATTTCCGTGGAGTAGTGAGTCCAGAGGGGGATAAAATAGCTACTCAGGATACATTGTACACCCACCCATCGCAACACGCGCACTGGGCTTTGCCGAAGATGGATTTCCCCTCTTTCGATGGGGAAAACCCACAATTCTGGAATACTAGATGTGAAAAATACTTCGATGTCTATGGGGTCACTCCAGAGCTTTGGGTTCGTGTAGCCACCCTCAATTTTACTGGCAATGCAGCTAGATGGTTGCAACTGTATGAATTGCAGAGTGCTTCGTTCACTTGGGAATCCCTGTGCACAACTCTGTGCTCTAAGTTTGGTCGAGAGCAGTATCAAGCTCACCTTCGGCAGTTTAACACTTTGCGTCAGTCAGGCACTGTAGGGGATTACATGACCAAGTTTGAGGAGTTGATGCACCATATCTTAGCTCATAACCCTGCTTTTGATCCTATCTATTTCATCACCCAGTTCCTAGATGGTCTTAAGAGTGATATACGAGCAGTTGTTATGCTTCATCAGCCGAAAGATTTGGAATCTGCCTTCTCTTCGGCTACGTTGCAGGAGGAGCTATTGGAGGCGATGCCGCGCCGGGAGTATAGGCGCCAGGATGGTCACCAGCATAGGGCGCCAGCGCAATGCCCTCTGTTGGCGATTGGTGCTCCACCCGCGCGCCAGATGCTGCGAGGACCACCAGCGGCTGCCGAGGACCGCCGCGCATTGGACGCAACCAAACCTCCTGATCGCCCAGGCAGGGGCGATGATCGTGTGGCAGCACTGCGTAACTACCGTCGAGCCCGGGGACTTTGCTTCAAATGTGGAGAAAGATGGGGTCAAGGGCATCAGTGCGGGCCTACCGTGCAACTTCATTCGTAGAGGAGTTGCTGGAATTGCTGCAAGCAGAGCAGGGCCCTCCGGCAGTGCAGGAACCGGACTCGGCTGATGATGTGCTCATGTGCATATCCAAAGTGGCCACCATGGGGCGAACAACACCACGCACTGTTCAGCTGCTCGGAAAAATTGGTGGCCAGGAACTTTTGATACTGGTCGACTTCGGGACCTCTCATAGTTTCATCAGCGAGACAGTGGCAGAGAGGCTAAACCTGCAAGTGCAGCAGATGAACAGGGTTTCAATCAAGATAGCTGATGGCGGGACTTTATCTTATTCTGGGGTGGTTCCCAACTGCAAGTGGCAAACACAAGGGTATGACTTCTCCACCGATCTCAGGGTTTTGTCACTTGGTTGTTACGATATGGTGGTGGGGATTGATTGGCTGGAGTCATGTGGACCAATGTGGATCGATTGGGCAGCAAAGCAACTCAAATTTATGCACCAGGGACAGCCAATTCAGTTGATAGGAGTGCGAAATCAGCTTCAGCAAGTTCAGCCAATCACTTGTGCTCAGTTGTGTGCACTGGAGGAGACCAATGTTGTGGCTCACATAGTTTGTCTATATGCAGTGGGAGAGGAGGTGATTATCGAGCATATTCAGTGGAAGTGCAGGCAGTGTTGCAAGAATTTCAAGAGGTAATTGAGGAACCAAATGCATTGCCACCACATCGAGAGTGAGACCATACCATTCCCATCATTGCAGGAGCGAAACCAGTCAACGTCCGACCCTACAGGTACACACCTGAACAGAAGACAGAAATTGAGACTCAAGTGAAAGAGTTGTTGAAGGCGAGGTTGATTATCCCTAGCTCGAGTCCTTACTCATCCCAAGTGCTGCTTGTCAAGAAGAAAGATATGACATGGAGGATGTGCGTGGACTACCGGCACTTGAATGCAATCACAGTGAAAAGTGCCTACCCCATGCCAATCATCAATGATCTGTTGGACGAACTGGCAGGGTCTCGCTGGTTTTCCAAATTAGACCTACGGGCAGGCTATCATCAGATCAGGCTCTGTGAAGAGGATGAGCCCAAGACTGCATTTAAAACTCATCAGGGGCACTTTCAGTTCAGAGTGTTGTCATATGGGGTGACTAGAGGGCCACCTACATTCCAAGGTGGGATGAATATCGTGCTGGGACCCTTACTCCGTCATGGAGTGTTGGTGTTCATGGATGATATACTGATTCACTCCTCAACCATGGAGGAGTGATACGTCTCCAACGTATCTATAACTTTTGATTGTTCCATGCTATTATATTATCTGTTTTGAATGTTTAATGGGCTTTATTATACGCTTTTATATTATTTTTGGGAGTAACCTATTAACTGGAGGCCCAGCCCAAATTGCTGTTTTTTTTGCCTATTTCAGTGTTTCGAAGGAAAGAAATATCAAACGGAGTCCAAACGGAATGAAACCTTCGGGAACGTGATTTTAGAACAAACATGATCCAGAGGACTTGGAGTGGACGCCAAGCAATCAACGAGGAGGCCACGAGGCAGGGAGGCGCGCCTACCCCCCTGGGCGCGCCCCCATCCTCGTGGGCCCTTGTAGCTCTCCTGGCTGGCTTCTTTCGCCTATATATACTCTTATACCCTCGAAACATTAGGGACGGAGCCAAAACCCTATTTCCACCACCGCAACTCTCTGTACCTGTGAGATCTCATCTTGGGGCCTTTTCCGGCGCTCCGCCGGAGGAGGCATTGATCATGGAGGGCTTCTACATCAACACCATAGCCTCTCCGATGATGTGTGAGTAGTTTACCTCAGACCTTCGGGTCCATAGTTATTAGCTAGATGGCTTCTTCTCTCTCTTTGGATCTCAATACAAAGTTCTCCTCAATTCTCTTGGAGATCTATTTGATGTAATCTTCTTTTGCGGTGTGTTTGTCGAGATCCGATGAATTGTGGGTTTATGATCAAGATTATCTATGAACAATATTTGAATCTCCTCTGAATTCTTTTATGTATGATTGGTTATCTTTGCAAGTCTCTTCGAATTATTAGTTTGGTTTGGCCTACTAGATTGATCTTTCTTGCAATGGGAGAAGTGCTTAGCTTTGGGTTCAATCTTGCGGTGTTCGATCCGAGTGACAGTAGGGGAAACGACACGTATTGTATTGTTGCCATCGAGGATAAAAAGATGGGGTTTATATCATATTACTTGAGTTTATCCCTCTACATCATGTCATCTTGCTTAAAGTGTTACTCTATTCTTATGAACTTAATACTCTAGATGCATGCTGGATATCGGTCGATGTGTGGAGTAATAGTAGTAGATGCAGGCAGGAGTCGGTCTACTTGTCGCGGACGTGATGCCTATATACATGATCATACCTAGATATTCTCATAACTATGCTCAATTCTATCAATTGCTTGACAGTAATTCGTTCACCCACGGTAATACTTATGATCTTGAGAGAAGCCACTAGTGAAACCTATGGCCCCCGGGTCTATCTTCTTGAAGGAAATATGCCCTAGAGGCAATAATAAAGTTATTATATATTTCCTTATTTCATGATAAATGTTTATTATTCATGCTATAATTGTATTGACCGGAAACATAATACATGTGTGAATACATAGACAAATAGAGTGTCACTAGTATGCCTCTACTTGACTAGCTCGTTGATCAAAGATGGTTATGTTTCCTAACCATAGACATGAGTTCTCATTTGATAAAACGGTATCACATCATTAGCAGAATGATGTGATTGACTTGACCCATTCCATTAGCTTAGCACTTGATCGTTTTAGTTTACTGCTATTGCTATCTTCATGACTTATACATGTTCCTATGACTATGAGATTATGCATCTCCCGATTACCGGAGGAACACTTTATGTGCGACCAAACGTCACAACGTAACTGGGTGATTATAAAGGTGCTCTACAGGTATCTCCGATGGTACTTTTTGAGTTGGCATAGATCGAGATTAGGATTTGTCACTCCGATTATCGGAGAGGTATCTCTGGGCCCTCTCGGTAATGCACATCACTATAAGCCTTCCAAGCAATGTGACTAATGAGTTAGTTGCGGGATGATGCATTACGGAACGAGTAAAGAGACTTGTCGGTAACGAGATTGAGCTAGGTATTGAGATACCGACGATCGAATCTCGGGCAAGTAACATACCGATGACAAAGGGAACAATGTATGTTGTTATGCGGTTTGACCAATAAATATCTTCGTAGAATATGTAGGAACCAATATGAGCACCCAGGTTCCGCTATTGGTTATTGACCAGAGATGTGTCTCGGTCATGTCTACATAGTTCTCGAACCCGTAGGGTCCGCACGCTTAACGTTCGGTGACGATCGGTAATATGAGTTTATATGTTTTGATGTACCGAAGGTAGTTCAGAGTCCCGGATGAGATCGGGGACATGACGAGGAGTCTCGAAATGGTCGAGACGTAAAGATCGATATATTGGACGACTAGCTATATTCGGACTTCGGAAAGGTTCCGAGTGATTCGGGTATTTTTCGGAGTACTGAAGAGTTACGGGAATTCGCCGGGGAGTATATGTGCCTTATTGGGCTTTAGGGGAAAGAGAGAGAGGAGGCTACGCCCCCCCCCCCCCCCCGCCGAGGCTTAGTCCGAATTGGACTAGGGGGAGGGGCGGCGCCCCCTCCTTCCTTCTCTTCTCTTTTCCCTTTCCTTCTCTCCTACTCCTACTACTTGGAAGGGCTCCTAGTTCTACTAGGAAAGGGGGAATCCTACTCCCGGTGGGAGTAGGACTCCCCTAGGGCGCGCCATAGAGAGGGCCGGCCCTCCCCCTCCTCCACTCCTTTATATACGGGGAGAGGGGCACCCCTTGGAGACACAACAATTGATCATTGATCTCTTAGCCGTGTGCGGTGCCGCCCTCCACCATATTCCACCTCGGTAATATCGTAGCGGTGCTTAGGCGAAGCCCTGCGTCGGTAGCATCATCAACACCGTCATCACGCCGTCGTGCTGACGGAACTCTCCTGCAAAGCTCTGCTGGATCGGAGTTCGTGGGACGTTATCGAGCTGAACGTGTGCTGAACTCGGAGGTGCCATACGTTCGGTACTTGGATCGGTCGGATCGTGAAGACATACGACTACATCAACCGCGTTGTCATCACGCTTCCGCTTTCGGTCTACGAGGGTACGTGGACACATTCTCCCCTCTCGTTGCTATGCATCACTATGATCTTGCATGTGCGTAGGATTTTTTTTGAAATTACTACGTTCCCCAACAGTGGCATCCGAGCCAGGTTTATGTGTAGATGTTATATGCACAAGTACAACACAAGTGAGTTGTGGGCGATACAAGTCATACTGCTTACCAGCATGTCATACTTTGGTTCAGCGGTATTGTTGGATGAAACGGCCCGGACCGACATTACGCGTACGCTTACGCGAGACTGGTTCTACCGACGTGCTTTGCACACAGGTGGCTGGCGGGTGTCTGTTTCTCCAACTTTAGTTGAACCGAGTGTGGCTACGCCCGGTCCTTGTGAAGGTTAAAACAGCATTAACTTGACGAAATGTCATTGTGGTTTTGATGCGTAGATAAGAACGGTTCTTGCTCAGCCCGTAGCAGCCATGTAAAACTTGAAACAACAAAGTAAAGGACGTCTAACTTGTTTTTGCAGCGCATGTTTTATGTGATATGGTCAAGACATGATGCTAAATTTTATTGTATCAGATGATCATGTTTTGTAACGGAGTTATCGACAACTGGCAGGAGCCACATGGTTGTCACTTTATTGTATGCAATGCCATCACCCTGTAATTGCTTTAGTTTATCACTAAGCGGTAGCGATAGTCGTAGAAGCAATAGTTGGCGAGACGACAACGATGCTACGATGGAGATCAAGGTGTCGCGCCAGTGACGATGGTGATCATGACGGTGCTTTGGAGATGGAGATCAAAGGCACAAGATGATGATGGCCATATCATAATGATTGCATGTGATGTTTATCCTTTATGCATCTTATTCTACTTTGATTGACGGTAGCATTATAAGATGATCTCTCACTAAATTTCAAGGTAAAAGTGTTCTCCTTGAGTATGCACTGTTTTCAAAGTTCGTCTCGTGCCGAGACACCACGTGATGATCGGGTGTGATAAGCTCAACGTTCATCTACAACGGGTGTAAGACAGTTTTGCACACGCAAAATACTCGGGTTAAACTTGACGAGCCTAGAATATGCAGATATGACCTCGGAACACTGAGACCGAAAGGTCGAGCGTGAATCATATAGTAGATATGATCAACATAGTGATGTTCACCATTGAAAACTACTCCATCTCACGTGATGATCGGTTATGGTTTAGTTTATTTGGATCACGTGATCACTTAGATGATTAGAGGGATGTCAATCTAAGTGGGAGTTTTTAAGTACTATGATTAATTGAACTTTAATTTATGATGAAGTTAGTCCTGGTAGTATTAGCATATCTATGTTGTAGATCAATAGCTCGCATTTAGCTCCCCTGTTTTATTTTTATATGTTCCTAGAGAAAACTAAGTTGAAACATGTTAGTAGCAATGATGCGGACTTGGTCCGTGATCTGAGGATTAACCTCATTGCTGCACAGAAGTATTATGTCCTTGATGCACCGCTAGGTGACAGAACTATTGCAGGAGCAGATGCAAACGTTATGAACATTTGGCAAGCTCGATATGATGACTACTTGATAGTTTAGTGCACCATGCTTTACGGCTTAGAACCGGCACTTCAAAAATTGTTTTGAATGCCACAGAACATGTAAGATGTTCCAAGAGTTGAAATTGGTATTTCATACTCATGCCCGTGTCGAGAGGTATGAGACCTCTGACAAGTACTTTGCCTACAAGATGGAGGAGAATAGCTCAACTAGTGAGCATGTGTTCAGAATGTCTGATTACTACAATCGCTTGAATCAAGTGGGAGTTAATCTTCCAGATAAGATAGCGATTGACAAAGTTCTCTAGTCACTATCACCAAGTTACTAGAACTTCATGATGAACTATAATATGCAAGGTATAACGGAAACGATTCCCAAGCTCTACGTGATGCTGAAATCGACGAAGGTAGAAATCAAGAAAGAGCATCAAGTGTTGATGGTTAACAAGACCACTAGTTTCAAGAAAAGGGAAAAGGGATAGAAGGGGAACTTCAAGAAGAACGGCAAGCAAGTTGTTGCTCAAGTGAAGAAGCCCAAGTCTGGACCTAAGCCTCAAACTGAGTGCTTCTACTACAAAGGGACTGGTCACTGGAAACGGAACTGCCCCAAGTATTTGACGGATAAGAAGGATGGCAAAGTGAACAAAAGTATATTTGATATACATGTTATTGATGTGTACATTACTAGTGTTTATAGCAACCCCTTGGTATTTGATACTGGTTCAGTTGCTAAGAGTAGTAACTCGAAACGGGAGTTGCAAAATAAACAGAGACTAGTTAAGGGTGAAGTGACGATGTGTGTTGGAAGTGGTTCCAAGATTGATATGATCATCATCGCACACACCCTATACTTTCGGGATTAGTGTTGAACCTAAATAAATGTTATTTGGTGTTTGCGTTGAGCATGAATATGATTTGATCATGTTTATTCCAATACAGTTATTCATTTAAGTTAGAAAACAATTGTTGTTCTGTTTACATGAATAAAACCTTCTATGGTCATACACACCAACGAAAATGGTTTGTTGGATCTCGATCGTAGTGATACACATATTCATAATATTGAAGCCAAAAGATGCAAAGTTAATAATGATAGTGCAACTTATTTGTGGCACTGCCGTTTAGGTCATATTGGTGTAAAGCGCATGAAGAAACTCCATGCTAATGGGATTTTGGAATCACTTGATTATGAATCACTTGATGCTTGCGAACCATGCCTTATAGGCAAGATGACTAAAACTTCGTTCTCCGGAACAATGGAGCAAGCAACTGACTTATTGGAAATAATACATACTGATGTATGCGATCCGATGAGTGTTGAGGCTCGCGGCGGGTATCGTTATTTTCTAACCTTCACAGATGATTTGAGCAGATATGGGTATATCTACTTGATGAAACATAAGTCCGAAACATTTGAAAAGTTCATATAATTTCAGAGTGAAGTGGAAAACATCGTAACAAGAAAATAAAGTTTCTACGATCTGATCGTGGAGGAGAATATTTGAGTTACGAGTTTGGTCTTCATTTAAAACAATGCAAAATAGTTTCGCAACTCACACCACCTGGAACACCACAGCGTAATGGTGTGTCCGAACATCGTAACCGTACTTTATTAGATATGGTGCAATCTATGATGTCTCTCACCGATTTACCACTATTGTTTTCGGGTTATGCATTAGAGACAGCTGCATTCACGTTAAATAGGGCACCATCTAAATCCGTGGAGATGACACCGTATGAACTGTGGTTTGGCGAGAAACCTAAGCTGTCATTTCTTAAAGTTTGGGACTGCGATGCTTATGTGAAAAGGTTTCAACATGATAAGCTTGAACCCAAATCGGAGAAGTAAATCTTCATAGGATACCCAAAAAGAAACAATCGGGTACACCTTCTATCACAGATCCGAAGGCAAGATCTTTGTTGCTAAGAATGGATCATTTCTAGAGAAGGAGTTTCTCTCGAAAGAAGTGAGTGGGAGGAAAGTAGAACTTGATGAGGTAATTGTACCTTCTCCCGAATTGGAAAATAGTTCATCACAGAAGTCAGTTCCAGTGAGGCCTACACCAATTAGCGAGGAAGTTAATGATTATGATCATGAAACTTCAGATCAAGTTGCTACTGAACCTCGTTGGTTAACCAGAGTACGTTCCGCACCAGAGTGGTACGGTAATCCGGTTCTGGAAGTCATGTTACTAGACCATGACGAACCTACGAACTATGAGGAAGCGATGATGAGCTCAGATTCCGCAAAATGGTTTAAGGCCATGAAATCTGCGATAGGATCCATGTATGAAAATAAAGTATCGACTTTGGTGGAATTGCCCGATGATCGGCAAGCCATTGGGAATAAATGGATCTTTAAGAAGAAGATGGACGCTGTTAGTAGTGTTACTATCTACAAAGCTCGAATTGTCGCAAAATGTTTTCGACAAGTTCAAGGTGTTGACTACGATGAGATTTTCTCACTCGTAGTGATGCTTAAGTCTGTCCGAATCATGTTAGCAATTGCCACATTTGATGAAATCTGGCAAATGGATGTCAAAACTGCATTCCTTAATGTATTTCTTAAAGAAGAGTTGTATATGATACAACAAGAAGGTTTTGTCAATCCTAAAGGTGCTAACAAAGTGTGCAAGTTCCAGCGATCCATCTATGGACTGGTGCAAGCATCTCAGAGTTGGAATATACACTTTGATAAGTTGATCAAAGCATATAGTTTTATACAGACTTGCGGTGAAGCCTGTATTTACAAGAAAGTGAGTGGGAGCACTACAACCTTTCTAATAAGTATATGTGAGTGACATATTGTTGATCGAAAATAATGTAGAATTTTCTGGAAATCATATAGGAGTGTTTGAAAGGAGTTTTTTAAAGAAAGACCTCGGTGAAGCTGCTTACATATTGAGCATCATGATCTATAGAGATAGATCAAGACGCTTGATAAGATTTTTCAATGAGTACATACCTTGACAAAGATTTTGAAGTAGTTCAAAATGGAACAGTCAAAGAAGGAGTTCTTGCCTATGTTTTAAGGTGTGAAGTTGAGTGAAGACTCAAAACCCGACCACGGCAGAAAATAGAAAGAGAATGAAAAGTCATTCCCTATGCCTCAGTCATAGGTTCTATAAAAGAATGCTATGATGTGTACCAGATCTATTGTATACCCTACATTGAGTTTGGCAAGGTAGTACAATAGTGATCTAGGAGTAGATCACTGGACAGCGGTCAAAATTATCCTTAGTGGAATAAGGATATGTTTCTCGATTATGGAGGTGAAAAAAGGTTCATCGTAAAAGGTTACGTCGATGCAAGTTTTGACACTGATCCGGATGACTCTAAGTCCCAATCTGGATACATATTGAAAGTGGGAGCAATTAGCTAGAGTAGCTCCGTGCGGAGCATTGTTGACATAGAAATTTGCAAATTACATACGGATCTGAATTTGGTAGACCCATTGACTAAACTTCTCTCACAAGAAAAACATGATCACACCTTAGTACTCTTTGGGTGTTAATCACATAGCGATGTAAACTAGATTATTGAATCTAGTAAACCCTTTGGGTGTTGGTCACATGACGATGTGAACTGTTGATGTTAAATCACATGGCGATGTGAACTAGATTATTGACTCTAGTGCAAGTGGCAGACTGAAGGAATATGCCCTAGAGGCAATAAGAAAGTTATTATTTATTTCCTTATTTCATGATAAATGTTTATTATTCATGCTATAATTGTATTAACCGAAAACATAATACATGTGTGAATACATAGACAAACAGAGTGTCACTAGTATGCCTCTACTTGACTAGCTCATTGATCAAAGATGATTATGTTTCCTAACCATAGACATGGGTTGTCATTTGATAAACGGGATCACATCATTAGGAGAATGATGTGATTGACTTGACCCATTCCGTTAGCTTAGCACTTGATCGTTTTAGTTTACTGCTATTGCTTTCTTCATGACTTATACATGTTCCTATGACTATGAGATTATGCATCTCCCGACTACCGGAGGAACACTTTATGTGCGACCAAACGTCACAACGTAACTGGGTGATTATAAAGGTGCTCTACAGGTATCTCCGATGGTACTTGTTGAGTTGGCATAGATCGAGATTAGGATTTGTCACTCCGATTATCGGAGAGGTATCTCTGGGCCCTCTCGGTAATGCACATCACTATAAGCCTTGCAAGCAATGTGACTAATGAGTTAGTTGCGGGATGATGCATTACGGAACGAGTAAAGAGACTTGTCGGTAACGAGATTGAGCTAGGTATTGAGATACCGACGATCGAATCTCGGGCAAGTAACATACCGATGACAAAGGGAACAATGTATGTTGTTATGCGGTTTGACCGATAAAGATCTTCATAGAATATGTAGGAACCAATATGAGCATCCAGGTTCCGCTATTGGTTATTGACCAGAGATGTGTCTCGGTCATGTCTACATAGTTCTCGAACCCGTAGGGTCCGCACGCTTAACGTTCGGTGACGATTGGTAATATGAGTTTATATGTTTTGATGTACCGAAGGTAGTTCAGAGTCCCGGATGAGATCGGGGACAGGACGAGGAGTCTCGAAATGGTCGAGACGTAAAGATCGATATATTGGAGGACCATATTCGGACTTCGGAAAGGTTCTGAGTGATTCGGGTATTTTTCGGAGTACAGGAGAGTTACGGGAATTCGCCGGGGAGTATATGGGCCTTATTGGGCTTTAGGGGAAAGAGAGAGAGGAGGCTGCATGCCCCCCCAAGGCTTAGTCCGAATTGGACTAGGGGTTGGGGCGGCGCCCCCTCCTTCCTTCTCTTCTCTTTTCCCTTTCCTTCTCTCCTACTCCTACTACTTGGAAGGGCTTAGTTCTACTAGGAAAGGGGGAATCCTACTCCCGGTGGGAGTAGGACTCCCCTAGGGCTCGCCATAGAGAGGGCCGGTCCTCCCCCTCCTCCAGTCCTTTATATACGGGGAGAGGGGCACCCCATGGAGACACAACAATTGATCATTGATCTCTTAGCCGTGTGTGGTGCCCCCCTCCACCATATTCCACCTCGGTAATATCGTAGCGGTGCTTAGGTGAAGCCCTGCGTCGGTAGCATCATCAACACCGTCATCAAGCCGTTGTGCTGACGGAACTCTCCCGCAAAGCTCTGCTGGATCGGAGTTCATGGGACGTCATCGAGCTGAACGTGTGCTGAACTCAGAGGTGCCGTACGTTCGGTACTTGGATCGGTCGGATCGTGAAGACGTACGACTACAGCAACCGCGTTGTCATAACGCTTCCGCTTTCAGTCTACGAGGGTACGTGGACACAATCTCCCCTCTCGTTGCTATGCATCACCATGATCTTGCGTGTGCGTAGGATTTTTTTTGAAATTACTACGTTCCCAACACTTCTATCATATTAATCTATCGTTATTTCTATTACCGTTTATTTTGCTTTCTTTACTATTAGTCTTTATCATAAAAATACCAAAAATATTATCTTATTATCTCTATCAGATCTCACATTTGCAAGTGGCCGTGAAGGGATTGACAACCCATTTATCGCGTAGGTTGCAACGTTCTTATTTGTTTGTGTAGGTGCATGGGACTTGAGCGTGGTCTCCTACTGGATTGATACCTTGGTTCTCAAAACTGAGGGAAATACTTACACTACTTTACTGCATCACCCTTTCTTCTTCAAGAGAAAACCAACGCAGTGCTCAAGAGGTAGCAAGAAGGATTTTTGGCGCCGTTGCCGGGGAGTCTACGCACAAGTCAAGACATACCAAGTACCCATCACAAACTCTTATCCCTCGCATTACATTATTTGACATTTGCCTCTCGTTTTCCTCTCCCCCACTTCATCCTTGCCGTTTTATTCACTCTTCTTCTGTTCGTCTTTTTGTTTTCTTTGATGTCTTGGCTCATTTGCTCGTTTGGTTGGAATAGTTGTTTATTACTAAACAGAGAACCTAAGATCTATGGATCCTCATCCGCTTGTTAATCTTTTTAAGAGATCAAATTATGATGAACCAATTGCTAGTGAGTTTTGTGCACTAGATTATCTTTATGAAGTTTTGCTTGAAATCTGTGAATCTGAAAATTGTGATGAAGTAATTTATGAAGAGATTCACGATAGCTCCTTGAATAAAAGGCATGATTGCAATGATTTTACTATAAATTCTCTTGATGTCAATTGTGCTAGTAATATGCAAAACCCAAAGCTTGGGGATGCTAAGATTGCTATGTCTACTACTTGTTGCAATGATCATGATTGGGGTGATTCTTCTTATGATCTTGAAAATTTATTTAAGCCCCATGATGAATATGAGATTGATAATAGTGTTTGCAATAATATTGAAAGTGGGTTTGGAAGAGTGTCAACTTTAGGTCCCACATATTTGGATAATGTTCAATCTTATGGAGTTTTTGATAAAAGTGGGTTCGGGGAGGTCATGACTTTATTTTATGATAATCCCACTATTTTGGAAGTGTGTCAACTTTGCATGAATGTGGTTCATAAAGAGAATATTCTATGTGATAGTTATATTATTGCATTTGAATACGATCCCACATGTAATTATCATGAGAGAGGAAAATATGGTTGTAGAAATCTTCATGTTACAAAATTACCTCTCGTTATGTTGAGATTGCTATCGTCTCTTCCTTCTTCCTTGCATATGCTAGTTTTTGCTTGTCTTGATAATTTGTTTGACAATAAGATGCCAATGCATAGGAAGTATGTTAGACTTAGATGTGTTTTTCACATGTTTTATGATGTTCTCTTTGTGCTTCAATTCTTGTCTTTCATGTGAGCATCATTAAAATTATCAATGCCTAGTTAAAAGGCTTTAAAGAAAAGCGCTTGTTGGTAGACAACCCAATATTTTTCCTTGCTGTTATTCAATAAATATTTGATCTAGCCTCTGGTTAGATTTTTTTTATGTTTTAATTAGTGTTTGTGCCAAGTAAAACCTATAGGATCTTCTTGGGTGATAGTTAATTTGATCTTGCTGAAACATAGAAACTTTTGCGCGCACGAGATTAGTTTTCATAAATCACAGAAATGTGCTATTCAGTTGATTCTTTTGCAGAAGATTAATAGACAAATTATCTAGAACTTCCCATTTTGGTAGAATATTTTGAGTTACAGAAGTTTGCGTTAGATAAAGATTACTACAGACTGTTTTGTTTTTGACAGATTCTGATTTTCGTGTGTTGTTTGCTTATTTTGATGAATCTATGGCTAGTAAAAGAGCTTATGAACCATAGAGAAGTTGGAATACAGTAGGTTTAACAGCAATATAAACAAAGAATGAGTTCATTACAGTACCTTATAGTAGTGGTTTGTTTTATTTCGCTAACGGAGTTCATGAGATTTTCTGTTGAGTTTTGTGTTGTGAAGTTTTCAAGTTTTGGGTAAAGATTTGATGGATTATGGAACAAGGATTGGCAAGAGCCTAAGCTTGGGTATGCTCCGGAAGGCATCCCCTCTTTCGTCTTCGTCTATCGGTAACTTTACTTGGGGCTATATTTTTATTCACCACATGATATGTGTTTTGCTTGGAGCGTCTTGTATGATTTGAGTCTTTGCTTACCACAATCATCCTTGCTGTACACACCTTTTGGGAGAGACACACATGATTCTGAATTTATTAGAACACTCTATGTGCTTCACTTATATCTTTTGAGCTATATAGTTTTTTCGCTAGTGCTTCACTTATATCTTTTAGAGCACGGCGGTGTCTTAATTTTGTAGAAATTATTGATCTCTCATGCTTCACTTATATTATTTTGAGAGTCTTCTAGAACATCATGGTATTTTCTATGGTTATAAAAATTGATCCTAGTATAATGGGCATCCAAGTTGGGTATAATAAAAACTATCATAGAAAGTGCATTAAACACTATGATCAATTTTTTTTGAGAATAACACTATGATCAATTTGATGCTTGATAATTGTTTTGAGATATAAAGGTGGTAATGTTAGAGTCATGCTAGTTGGGTAATTATGAAATTGAGAAATACTTGTGTTGAAGTTGGCAAGTCCTGTAGCATGCACGTATGGTAAAAGTTGTGTAACAAATTTGTTGCATGGGGTGCTCTTTTGATTGCCTTCCTTATGTGTGGAGGTCGGGATCACGCGATGGTTAACTCCTACCAACCCTTCCCCTAGGAGCATGCGTAGTAGTACTTTGCTTAGAGGGCTAGTAAACTTTTGCAATAAGTATATGAGTTCTTTATGACTAATGTGAGTCCATGGATTATACGCACTCTCATCCTTCCACAATTTTCTAGCCTCTACGGTACCGTGCATTGCCCTTTCTCACCTTGAGAGTTGGTACAAACTTCGCCGGTGCATCCAAACCCCGTGATATGATACGCTCTATCACACATAAGCCTCCTTATATCTTCCTCAAAACATCCACCATACCTACCTATCATGGCATTTCCATAGTCATTCCGAGATATATTGCCATGCAACTTTCCACCGTTCCGTTTATTATGACACGCTCCATCATTGTCATATTGCTTTGCATGATCATGTAGTTGACATTGTATTTCTGGCAAAGACACCATTCATATTTTTTCATACATATCACTCTTGGTTCATTGCATATCCCGGTACACCGCCGGAGGCATTCACATAGAGTCATATTTTGTTCTAAGTATTGAGTTGTAATTCTTGAGTTGTAAGTAAATAAAAGTGTGATGATCATTATTAGAGAATTGTCCCATGTGAGGAAAGGATGATGGAGACTATGATTCGCCCACAAGTCGGGATGAGATTCCGGACTAAGAAAAAAAAAGAGGCCAAAGAAAAAAAAGAAAAAGGCCAACAGAAAAAATTAAAAAAATGAGAGAAAAAGAGAGAAGGGACAATGTTACTATCCTTTTTCCACACTTGTGCTTCAAAGTAGCACCATGATCTTCATGATAGAGAGTCTTCTATGTTGTCACTTTCATATACTAGTGGGAATTTTTCATTATAGAACTTGGCTTGTATATTCCAATGATGCACTTCCTCAAAATGCCCTAGGTCTTCGTGAGAAAGTAAGTTGGATGCACACCCACTTAGTTTCTTTTGTTGAGCTTTCATACATTTATAGCTCTAGTGCATCCGTTGCATGGCAATCCCAACTCACTCACATTGATATCTATTAACGGGCATCTCCATAGCCCGTTGATGCGCCTAGTTGATGTGAGACTATCTTCTCCCTTTTTGTCCTCTTCACAACCACCACTCTATTCCACATATAGTGCTATATCCATGGCTTGCGCTCATGTATTGCGTGAGAGTTGAAAAAGCTGAAGTGCGTTAAAAAGTATGAACCAATTGCTTGGCTGAAACCGGGGTTGTGCATGATGGGAGTATTTTGTGTGATGAAAATGAAGCATAGCCTAACTATATGATTTTGTAGGGATAAGCTTTCTTTGGCTATGCTATTTTGATAAGACATGATTACTTGTTAGTATGCTTGAAGTATTACATTTTTTTGTCAATATGAACTTTTATTTTGAATCATTTGGATCTAAATATGCATGCCACAATTAAGATAATTACATTGAAAATATGCTAGGTAGCATTCCACATCAAAAATTCTGTTTTTATCATTTACCTACTCGAGGACGAGCAGGAATTAAGCTTGGGGATGCTTGATACGTCTCCAACGTATCTATAATTTTTGATTGTTCCATATTATTATATTATCTGTTTTGAATGTTTAATGGGCTTTATTATACACTTTTATATTATTTTTGGGACTAACCTATTAACCGGAGGCCCAGCCCAAATTGCTTTTTTTTGCCTATTTCAGTGTTTCGAAGGAAAGGAATATCAAACGGAGTCCAAACAGAATGAAACCTTCGGGGACGTGATTTTTGGAACAAACATGATCCAGAGGACTTGGAGTGGACGTCAAGCAATCAACGAGGAGGCCACGAGGCAGGGAGGCGCGCCTGCCCCCTTGGGTGCGCCCCCCACCCTCGTGGGCCCCTCGTAGCTCTCCTGACCGACTTCTTTCGCCTATATATACTCTTATACCCTGGAAACAGCAGGGACGGAGCCAAAACCCAATTTCCACCGCCGCAACTCTCTGTACCCGTGAGATCCCATCTTGGGGCCTTTTCCGGCGCTCCGCTGGAGGAGGCATTGATCACGGAGGGCTCCTACATCAACACCATAGCCTCTCCGATGATGTGTGAGTAGTTTACCTCAGACCTTCGGGTCCATCGTTATTAGCTAGATGGCTTCTTCTCTCTCTTTGGATCTCAATACAAAGTTCTCCTCGATTCTCTTGGAGATCTATTTGATGTAATCTTCTTTTGCGGTGTGTTTGTCCAGATCCGATGAATTGTGGGTTTATGATCAAGATTATCTATGAACAATATTTGAATCTCCTCTGAATTCTTTTATGCATGATTGGTTATCTTTGCAAGTCTCCTCGAATTATCAGTTTGGTTTGGCCTACTAGATTGATCTTTCTTGCAATGGGAGAAGTGCTTAGCTTTGGGTTCAATCTTGCGGTGCTCGATCCTAGTGACAGTAGGGGAAAGGACACGTATTGTATTGTTGCCATCAAGGATAAAAAGCTGGGGTTTATATCATATTGCTTGAGTTTATCCCTACATCATGTCATCTTGCTTAAAGCGTTACTCTGTTCTTATGAACTTAATAATCTAGATGCATGCTGGATAGCGGTCGATGTGTGGAGTAATAGTAGTAGATGCAGTCAAGAGTCGGTCTACTTGTCGCGGACGTGATGCCTATATACATGATCATACCTAGATATTCTCATAACTATGCTCAATTCTATCAATTGCTCGACAGTAATTCGTTCACCCACCGTAATACTTATGCTCTTGAGAGAAGCCACTAGTGAAACCTATGGCCCCGGGGTCTATCTTCTATCATATTGATCATCGTTATTTCTATTACCGTTTATTTTGCTTTCTTTACTTTTAGTCTTTATCATAAAAATACCAAAAATATTATCTTATCATCTCTATCAGATCTCACTTTTGCAAGTGGCCGTGAAGGGATTGACAACCCCTTTATCGCGTTGGTTGCAAGGTTCTTATTTGTTTGTGTAGGTGCGTGGGACTTGAGCATGGTCTCCTACTGGATTTATACCTTGGTTCTCAAAACTGAGGGAAATACTTACACTACTTTACTGCATCACCATTTCCTCTTCAAGGGAAAACCAATGCAGTGCTCAAGAGGTAGCAAGGAGCATGTGAGATTGTTGAGAAAAGTACTGCAAACACTGAAGGAACACAGCCTGAAGGTCAAACGCTCGAAGTGCTCGTTCGCGCAGCAGCAGATAATATACTTGGGGCACAAGATCAGCAGTGATGGGGTGGCCATGGATGACAGCAAAATTGAGTCAGTCCGTGATTCGCCGCGTCCGGAATCAGTTCGTAAGCTGAGGGAGTTCTTGGGGCTGGTGGGCTATTACCGTAAGTTCGTCAGAAACTTTGGTATCATTTCTCGCCCCTTGACGGACATGCTTAAGAAAGGTACCTTGTTTATCTGGACACCAATGGCTGAGACAGCATTCAATGTATTGAAGAAAGCCCTGGTTCAGGCCCCAGTGCTGGCATTGCCAGATTTCACAAAGAAGTTTGTGGTCGAGACGGACGCGAGTGCTACGGGAGTGGGTACAGTGCTTATGCAGGACGCTCACCCCCTGGCCTACTTGAGCAAGGCTCTCGCCCCACGCAACCTTGAATTCTCTGCTTATGAAAAAGAATGCCTAGCGCTGATGCTTGCAGTGGACCACTGGTGCCCGTATCTGCAACACGCGGAGTTCCTGGTGCGCACGGATCAAAAGAGCTTGCTCCACTTGACAGATCAGCGGCTAAACACACCAATTCAACAGAGAGCCTTCACCAAGCTCGTGGGTCTTCAATTTCAAATCCAGTACAAAACGGGCATCACCAACAAGGCAGCCGATGCGTTGTCAAGAAGAGATCATTGGGAGGAGGGGGAGCTCGCAGCAGTCTCAGTCTGTCGGCCAGCATGGCTCGAGGCCGTCGCAAGCAGTTATCGTCAGGACACGGAGGCCCAGCGCAAACTGGAACAGCTAACGCTGGATCCAACTAGTGACAGTGATTACGCATTGCAGGATGGGGTGATTCGTCACAAAGGACGCATTTGGATTGGCTCTTATGAAACAACTCAGCTAGCCTTGATCAAAGCTCTACATGACAGCGCGATCGGAGGCCATTCAGGATTCTATGCTACTTATCATCGTGTCAAAAACCTCTTCTCTTGGAAAGGTATGAAGGCCATGATCAAACAGTACGTGAAATCTTGCGACACTTGTTAGAGAGCTAAGACAGAGAGGATCTCTCCAGCGGGATTACTGCAACCTCTTCCAATTCCTAAAAGACCGTGGGCAGTTATGTCTCTTGATTTCATCGAGGGGCTGCCGACCTCAGGAGTGCAGAACGTAATTCTCGTGGTGGTGGATAAATTCTCAAAATATGCTCATTGCATACCCCTGAAACACCCTTACACAGCTTTGACGGTGGCAGAAGTGTTCATGAAGAACATTTTCCGTTTGCATGGGTTGCCCCTGGCCATCATCTCGGACAGAGACCGGATCTTCACCAGCGCGATTTGGCAGGAACTATTCAAGCTATCTCAAACCAAGCTGAGATTGAGCTCATCTTATCATCCACAGACTGATGGGAAAACCGAGTGGGTGAATCAATGCTTAGAAGGATACTTACGTTGTGCGGTGCACTCGTGCCCGAAGAACTGGAGCAAGTGGCTGTTTTTGGCTGAATATTGGTACAATACGGCTTTTCACTCCTTGCTAGGGTGCACTCCTTTCGAAGTGATCTATGGGCACCTGCCGCGAGAATTTGCAGTTACACAGGTGGAGGAGAGCTCAGTGCCGGACCTGTCAGCGTGGTTACAGGAGAGAGCAGTCATGATGGATCACTTGCAGCAGCAGCTGAAACACGCACAAGATCGAATTAAGAAGCAAGCAGACAAGCACCGCACGGATCGGTCCTTTGAGGTAGCGGATCTGGTGTACTTGAAGCTTCAGCCATTCATTCAGACATCGGTGGCTCAGCGGCCATATCAAAAGCTGGCGTTCAGATATTACGGGCCGTATCCTGTCATAGCTCAGATCGGGAAGGTGGCATACAAGCTCCAGTTGCCGGTCGACAGTAAAATACACCCAGTTGTGCATGTCTCTCAATTGAAGAAGGCGATCAGTCCAGGCGTTTCGGTAAGTCCGAGCCTTCCACCAGCTAACTCTGTGTTGCAGGAAGAACACTTCCCTGAGGCGATTTTGGCAACCAAGTTCATCAAGACGCAAGGGGAGATGCGCCCACGACTCCTGGTGCAGTGGAGCGAGCTATTGCCGTCGTTGGGAACCTCGGAGGAACCAGCAGACCTTCGTCGTCATTTTCCAGCAAGCACGGCTTGGGGACAAGCCGAGACTCAAGGGGGAGAATGTCACGCCTGCAGGGCGACCCCATCGGCAGAAGGCCAAGGAGAGGGACTGGACCGGGTGGCAGTTAGAGAATGAGGCTAGTCGGCGTTTCCTGTTGGGCTTTAGTGTGTGCGTTGCGTATTGGGCCAACCGGGCCTGCGTGCCTGTGAGTGTGGTTAAGTAGCTAGGCTACCAGAGAGTGAATTATCGAAGAATATAGAACTGGATCGGCAGAGAGAAGTTTCTCTTCCTCTGATTACTACCTTTCCCCTTCCTCCAAACCCTACCTACCTCTTTCTTCATCCCCTCCCAGATCCGATCCCGAGCCTTCAGTAGATCGAGCCTGTTACACTCAGACCCACTTTCTACAGTGTCTGTGGCTTGCCAAAGTCCTCAGTCGGGCAACTCCGGCCTCGGCGACCCAATAGCTGCATCCCTTTCAGCTTGCTTAGCTCGTCGATGTCCCGATAGCTACGGCCTCGATAGCTTGGATCTGCATCCCTCTAGTACTAGATTCCTATGTTGTGGGTTGCCGCCGCCTTCCCTCACGGTTGTCTTTGCTTTGCTGCCTGCCCTATCCTGTACACCTCAAAGACTCCCCTTTCCCTAGATCTAATTATCGTGGGTATGGAGGCGGTGCTAACCTCCGGCGGCAGGTGCAACACCATCAACTCCCCTTACAGTCATGGCAATTCCAACCAGCGGTGGCTTCCTCATCTTTGATCCCAGATCCGACGGCTATGGGATTGCTCAGCCTCAGGCCAGGGAGAAATCCCTACTCGGCTTACCGGGTGTCGTGGAATTGTCACGGCAGATGTCCTAGTGTGAGGACTTGAGAGGGGTTGAGTGGAATCGAGAAACGCAACACAAGACAAGGATTTAGATAGCTTCGGGCCTCGGGAAACATCATCCGGTAACAACCCTACATATTGTTTGTGGCTAGGTCTCATTATCATCACGAGGGAGTCGCCGTAAACCGGCTCTCCTAGTTATGGCTAACCCTTAACATTATTTTTCTCCCTTCCTCTTGGGGTGCCCTGCCCCTCCTTATATATGTTGAAGGGGCGGGTTACATGTAGAGTCCAACTCGGATTAAGACTTAAACTATTCTGACTTCTCTTCATGGGCTTCTTAACGTATTGGGCTTCATAACGTCTCAGGCTTCATAACTCCAGGCAACTCTATCTGCCGAGTTATGACTGTCAACCAGTTATCATTGTCTGTCGGGTTATGACTGTCAACCAGTTATCATTGTCTGCGGGTTTATGATTGTCCGCCGAGTTATGACTGTCAACTAGTTATCATTGTCTGCCGGTTTATGATGGTCTGCCGGTTTATGATGGTCTGCCGGTTTATGAACTGACTTAACATCTGTCGGGTTATCATCTGACTTAACACCTGTCGGGTTATCATCTGACTTAACTCCTGCCGGTTTACCACCAGCCGGTTTACCGTCTGTCTTAGCCATCTGTCTTAACTATCTGCCTTAACTATCTGTCTTAACTGTCTGCCAGTTTACCAAGTCCCAGCCGGGTAATAACTCCGGCCGGGTCATACCGCCGGAGGTTAGCACCGCCTCAGCCTCAGGCCAGGGAGAAATCCCTACTCAGCTTACCGGGGCAGGCAGAAGCGGCGCCCACTGATACGTCTCCGTCGTATCTATAATTGTTTATTGTTCCATGCCAATATTATACAACTTTCATATACTTTTTGGCAACTTTTTATACTATTTTTGGGACTAACATATTGATCCAGTGCCCAGTGCCAGTTCCTGTTTGTTGCATGTTTTTGTTTCGCGGAATATCCATATCAAACGGAATCCAAACCGGATAAAAACGGTCGGAGAATATTTTTGGAATATTTGGAGAATTCCGGAAGAAAAATCCACGCGAGACGGTGCCCGAGGGAGGCACGAGGCAGGGCGGCGCGCCCCACCCCCCTAGGCGCGCCCCTGACCCTTGTGGGCCCCCCGTAAGGCGGTTGCTGCCCTTCTTCGGCCGCAAGAAAGCTAATTTTTGGTAAAAAAATACGGCGAAGGTTTCAGTCCAATCGGAGTTACAGATCTCCATATATATACGAAACGGTGAAAGGGCAGCCAGGAAAAAACGCAGAAACAGAGAGAGACAGAGAGACAGATCCAATCTCGGAGGGGCTCACGCCCCTCCCAAGCCATGGAGGCCAAGAACCAGAGGGGATACCCTTCTCCCATCTAGGGAGAAGGTTAAGGAAGAAGAAGGAGGAGGGGGGCTCTCTCCCCCTCGCTTCCGGTGGCGCCGGAGTGCCACCGGGGCCATCATCATCACCGCCATCTTCATCAACAACTTCACAGCCATCATCACCAACTCTTCCCCCCTCTATGCAGCGGTGTAACCTCTCTCTTACCCGCTGTAATCTCTACTTAAACATGGTGCTCAACGCTATATGTTATTTCCCAAGGATGTATGGCTATTTTATGATGTTTGAGTAGATCCGTTTTGTCCTAATGGCTATTTGATGATCAAGATTGGTTTGAGTTGCATGTTTTATTATTGGTGTTGTCCTATGGTGCTCTCCGTGTCGCGCAAGCGTGAGGGATCCCCGCTGTAGGGTGTTGCAATATGTTTATGATTTGCTTATGGTGGGTGGCGTGAGTGACAGAAGCACAGACCCGAGTAAGTAGGTTGTTTGCGTATGGGATAAAGGGGACGTGATACTTTAATGCTATGGTTGGGTTTTACCTTAATGATCTTTAGTAGTTGCGGATGCTTGCTAGAGTTCCAATCATAAGTGCATATGATCCAAGTAGAGAAAGTATGTTAGCTTATGCCTCTCCCTCAAATGAAATTGCAATAGTGATTACCGGTCTAGTTATCGATTGCCTAGGGACAAATAACTTTCTCGTAACAAAAAGCTCTCTACTAAATTTAATTTAATTGTATCTTTATCTAAACAGCCCCTAGCTTTTATTTACGCGCTCTTTATTATCTTGCAGACCTATCCAAAACACCTACAAAGTACTTCTAGTTTCATCTTTGTTCTAGGTAAAGTAAATGTTAAGCGTGCGTAGAGTTGTATCGGTTGTCGATAGAACTTGAGGGAATATTTATTCTACCTTTAGCTCCTCGTTGGGTTCGACACTCTTACTTATCGAAAACTGTTGCGATCCTCTATACTTGTGGGTTATCACCCACGGGTGTCGCTTTTCGGCACTGCCATGGCCTCCAGCTATGCCCCTCTTCGAGCTCAAGGCAAACCCTAGGGCCGATTTCTTTGGACATGATGGCAACGGTGTCTGGTCATCGTCTTTCTTCTTGCAGGTGTTGTCTTGTTGGGTTTGGCGATTTTGGACTTCTTGCTGGTTTGACATGCTGCTTTTGGTTCGGGCGTGGGAAGTTTAGCTATTTTGTATCCTCTGTTCGGCCAAAGCATCCCTTGTCTCTCTGCTCTAGGCACCATGTTACGCATTCCTGCATCTGTTTCACGCGTATGTCCCTCATTGTACTCATTCTATTTTCTTGTATCAATGAAAAAAGATACGCAATCTTTGCGTATTCGCAAAAAAGAGAGTCGACCACAACGTCCTAGTTGTTGGCCGGCCGGCCTGGCATCCAAGTGCCCGCCCGGTGGCAAGGGGCCCCGAAAATCCTACATCTACGAAGAGCTAGGAAAACTTTTACGTAAACCTCCAATCTAAACTCTCCCCCCCCCCCCCCCGATTTTTTGGGGTGGGCCGGTCCGCCCCTTATCTCCAATCATACTTCTCCACCTGCCTCATTACGTTAATCCCGTACAATTATTTAAATAACTCTAGCATTGCTCAAGGGGGCCCCGTGGTGAGCGTCTGGAACTCATCCTCTAGTCACGCCAACCACCGGCTGAGTAGCTTGTCCACGTGTTTGCTCGTCGGAGCTTTCGTTCAATCGATATACCAAGATGATACAACTGTACCGAGCAAAATGTCTAGTCTCTACGTAGCACGATGCACACAACCAACACGCTCAACATACCAAAAAGGGAAAAAAATGATTTTACACCCCAAAAAAAAAAGCTCGCCAGAGCTGATGTGGCATGTCAATGCGGACAATCACTACTAGCCACAAGAAGATTAACTAAGCAGGCCGCTTGTGTGTAAATAAATACTAGGGCAATATATTTATGGCTGTTGTTGATTGGTTTTAGATAGCTAACCGCTCATGCCCAGCAGTGATATATTATGGTTAGTTGACTTGTCGAGATCGATAGTGGAATCTTCATTTTGATATGATTGTATATTTCAATCGAATCGTGAATTGGTCGATGATCCTGGTATGCATATCCAGCTTAATTTTGTTTATAGACGGCAGCCGCCCCAACTAACGGCAGCTAGCGAATAATCAAGGGGAACAATGGGTAGATAAAAGTAGGAGTACGTACGTTGGCTGATTATTAGAGCATCTGCATGCCAAAGCATCAAGTGCTCGACTTATTAAGACTAATTAACAAGACAAAACTGAAATTTTGTCTTCTTAGCATGCATGGGTTTGCCGCAGTTTATCATGTTTGTAACCATTGCATGAAGCACACATGAAGCACTTGATAGAAAATATTACGGCCAGGAAGGTTTTGTTCTATCATGATGGTGGTGCAATCTTCCGATAAGACCTCACCTATCTTGATAGAAAATACTAAAAACTAGTGGTATTATATTAATATATGACAGGCTACCAGCCTACCACCGGAATTGGTTGCTACAAGTTTGATGTACAAGGCTTGATTCTCAACTTAACTTGATCCTCGAGATTTCAAGAAAATGATAGAAAATCCACCGGAAAGAAGAATAAGAAGATATTAGGAGATTACAAACAAAATTATATTATCAGATCTCAACCATGCATGTTGTTGCATACCCAACCTGGCATGCTACAGATAGTACCAGCTCGTGTTGGATGTCCTGGTTGAGAAATCAAGAAAAGGAGAGAGAAGACGTTGCTGTCGAATTCAAGACTTTTTCTAGCTTATCACTGATCCAAGACATGTGAGCTTCTGTTCTGAGATCGAGATCGAGATTGAGATGGGAAGGCGGGGGTGAAGATGGAGATGGGGCATGTGCTTAGTCAAACCAGGTGGCATGCACATAGTGCTTGCACGCATGGGCTTAATAGCAAGCAGTATGGCAGATGGCAGATGCAAGCAAGAAATAATTATCGAGGTGCATGGTAGCTACATAGCACAAGATATAATACCACTGCTTGCTATCAAGCTCACCCTTGTTGAAAATATGAGCAATTTACCAAATGATTTTATTAACAGAAATACTAGATAAAGCATGACTAATATAGTAGAGATAAAACAAGTCATGCGTTCTGACAGAGAGAAGGTAAATAGCATCTGCATATATGAACTGTAGCTTAGCATATCTATAGCAGACAGTAGAGCTAGTTGCATATATGAAGTAGAACCTAACATGTCTAGGGCAAGTACTATTACGAGAAACTGTGCCAGGACATCCAACAGAAAGAAGAACGCATACGGAACAGCAGCAGCACTGGACTTGGGGCGGTGTCCTCGCCGGCCATGTTGTCGAGGAGGTTGTCGACGTCGGAGAAGTAGTCGTCGGAGTCCGGGGCGTCCGTGACGAAGGAGTCAAGTCAGTAGTCGCGCACAGCGCTCCCCAAAAACCTTATCACCCTTCACCCGTACAGAACTCAAAGAGGTGCGGTTTCGGAGGCCTACTGTCCCGACCTGCGGTGCATGCCGCAAGCCGGGATGGGGAAGAACGTAGCAGCAGCGCAGTGCTCAGGGACTTGTGGCGAGAGGAAGAAGAGGTTCTGGTGCGTCTCTCTGAGAGGAGCGAGGCTGCGCAGGGAGCTGAAGAGAACGAGCGAGACGAAATGAACAGGCAGCAGGCGAAGAGGTGCGCCGTTCGTATTCAATCTCGGCTCATTCCTGAACCCACGGCGCGGCGCGGCGCGTCGTTACAAGGCGTGGCGTGGCGGGCAGCGGAGGAGGAGCGCGCGTGGATGTCCCTCTTGTTCTCATCCTCATACATGTGGAGAAAGAGCCTCCCTTATAAAGAGGTCCAACTCCCTCTAAACTAGCAATGTGGGACTAAACTTTAGTTCAACCTCTTGCCTTGCACGAATGGGCTGCGTGGGCCTCTAGGATTTATTAGGAATTTCTGAAACTGCTATTGGGCTAGGCCCAAAATAGACAAAATTCCAGCAATCCCCCACCAAATCCCAGAGGCACACAAAATTTGCCTTTGGTTCCTAAACACTGTTTTATATACAGGTACTACAGTGGAGACTGTTAAGTAGAACTTCCACCTAGAACTCTATGCTACACTAGTAAGCAACTTGGACAGTGGACTGGGCCTTGAACTGCAAGTTTTCTGCGAATCTAGCTTCACATAAAGCCTTGACCGATATGTGGCTACCATGGGTCTTCCCCGCGGGTGGAGCTTATGCGTCATACTCCGAGACCTTTGATGTCTACTACGTAACCTTCTCCTTGTAGACGTTGTTGGGCCTCCAACTGTAGGGGTTTGTAGGACAGTAGCAAATTTCCCTCAAGTGGGTGACCTAAGGTTTATCAATCCATGGGAGGTGTAGGATGAAGATGGTCTCTCTCAAACAACCCTGCAACCAAATAACAAAGAGTCTCTTGTGTCCCCAACACACCCAATACAATGGTAAATTGTATAGGTGCACTAGTTCGGCGAAGAGATGGTGATACAAGTGCAATATGGATGGTAGATATAGGTTTTTGTAATCTGAAAATATAAAAACAGCAAGGTAGCAAGTGGTAAAAGTGAGCGTAAACGGTATTGAAATGCTAGGAAACAAGGCCTAGGGTTCATACTTTCACTAGTGCAGGTTCTCTCAACAATAATAACATAACTGGATCATATAACTATCCCTCAACATGCAACAAAGAGTCACTTCAAAGTCACTAATAGCGGAGAACAAACGAAGAGATTATTGTAGGGTACGAAACCACCTCAAAGTTATTCTTTCAGATCGATCTATTCAAGAGTCCGTAGTAAAATAACACGAAGCTATTCTTTCCGTTCGATCTATCATAGAGTTCGTACTAGAATAACACCTTCCACCAGCCATAGAGCTCTTCCACCAGCCATATATGCATGTAGTGATAGCCTTTGTTCATCATTTCTCTATGGTATGAATTTGCCAGCATATTCCATGTGCTGACCCGTTTTCGGGCTGCAACGTTTCATGTTGCAGGATATCTATGACGAGTAAGTGATACGTTAGGGTTATGATTTCTACACTCAACTTTGCCGTTGGTGTTGATGGGAATCCACAACCTTGTTACTTCCGCTATTTGGATTGAGGTAATAGTATTTACGTTACTTTATACATGTGATTTACCTCTATTATAAATCCTCGAGTACTGTGCGTGTCAGCATACCGATCCAGGGATGACACTTAAGCGCAGAGACTTGATCCTTTCGGGTCGGGTCACTACAATATGGTATCAGAGCACATGTTGACTGTAGGACGTGATCCTAGAAACTGGCAAGCCCATAGGAAGGATTTTCTCTAAAACCTTCTGTTTCAAAAAGATCTTTTACCTCTTTTCTCTTCCGAGCTTATTCAAACGTTCCCTTTAAGTGAGACCATACCCATTTTCCCTTTGGACCACTAGAAGATTCGACGGATGAGACCACTTCAAGAAGTACAAGATATCGGACAACTAAGACCACTTTGGAATGAAGAAGATTTTACCATGTAAATGGAAACTACAACGGTTGAAGACTCTGAAGACTAGGAGAATTTGAAGATTTGTATGACCTAGGAATGGCTACTCTTATGGAAGTTGGCAGACTATGGAAGCAGACTATGGAAGCCGTCAATGCCCGAGATCAAGGTGTATCGGAGAAAGACTGGAACGTGGAGCATTAGAAAACAAAGTTTTGTCAAGGAAAACCCTAAGGCAGGAGATATCCACTATGGAGAGATAGCTCATGGAAATGACAAGGACAGAAACACGGCTATCCATGAAGTTATCGCCCGCTTATGCTATTTTCACCGTGCTGAGTTAAGCATGCATATGCATGGAAGGATTGGATGGTAGAAGGCTGATGGAACACCTATCAGCAAGATGAAGTTTTAACATTAGCCGGTGTATCACCAGGATCTAGAGTATTACATCAAGAAGTTAAGATGGACCTGCAGGAAACAGTATTTGATAAGGAAGCGTTTCGTGAAGAACTCAGGACCCAGAAGCTGAAAGTAGCCAAGCTAGAGGAGCAAAACCTTGAGACATCAAAGATTCGTCAGGAACTGAAGGACAGTAGCATCATGGTTCATGTCAAGGATGTTGAAACCCAGAAGTTTGGAACGGAACTCCAGAAATATGAAGGACGTCACGAGAGACTTCGCGTCAACAGAGATGATCTGGCAAAAGAACTTGAGAAAGACAAGCATGATCGGAAGAAGCCATCGGAGACATGAACAAGACTTGAAGAGTTTGACGATTTTGAAGATTTATTGACCTTTAGAAGACCAAACCCCTGTTATATACCTACATTAGATGCGACGATTGTGAGCTGTTATTTGTTTGATGTTTCTCCGACAGCCACAAATAAAAATCTGTCTTTTCAAAACCATTGTTTGTATTGTGTGCATCCCTCTCTATCTCTCTTATCCCACCCCAAACCCATGGACCCAATAGAGGATGAATGGGGATGAGCTTATATTTTCTGGACCAATGACTCAATTGGAGACGGACCGATGGATTCAGAACATGGAGGAGCACATGGAGAATAACCCTATAGCCGGAAAGGATATGACCCACCATGCTCTTGAGTGCTTTGAAAGAGGTTCCACTACCTGGTAGAGGATGTACCAAACCATCGATGGATGGCAAGGAGTAACCACTTGGAAGGAATTTAAGTGGACTTTGTTAAAGTCTTGGCTTGTGTCCCAAAAGTTGAGGCCTTATGGAAAGGATATGAAGAAACCTTGTGCATACAAGCTTTGTGGAGAAATAGGACACAACCATAAAGAAAACAATTAAGAATACCCTCATAAGCAGAGGATTACCAAAGGAGTTAGCAGAGGATCTCAGGGAACTTCGGTTGGAGATTCTTCCCAAAAGTTTTTGTTGCAGCAATGGAAGTTCAGTCTACATTGTTGGGAAAGATCCGTGAAGCTCAGAAGGATGACAAAGAGATTGCTGAGATAAAAGTGAGAATGAGCAAAGGAAAGGCCAAGGATTTTCGTAAGGATGAGCACGACACCTTATGGTTCGAGGACCGTGTATACGTGCCCAATAATGCAAAGATCAGGAAGTTAATACTTCAGGAGGCTCATGACTCACCATACTCGATTCGCCTTGGAAACACCAAGATGTATTTGGATTTGAAGGAGCATTTCTGGTGGACTGGTATGAAGAAGGATATTGCAGAGTATGTAGTCGTAGGTGATGTATGCCATAGAGAGTAAAAGCAGAGCATCAGAAGCCAGCAGGATTACTACAGCCTATGCCGATACCCGAATGGAAGTGGGATAAGCTTGGCATGGATTTCATTACCGGATTTCCCAAAACCAGATCGGGATATGATTCTATCTGGGTAGTAGTTGATTCGCTTGACCAAAGTGGCTCACTTTATCCCAGTGAAAACCACCTATACAAGTGCGAAGTTGGCCAAGATATATTTGACCAGGATCGTATGTCTGCATGGAGTTCTGAGGACCATCGTATCAGACATAGGAACACAGTTTACCTCAAAGTTTTGGAATCAGCTGCACCAGACTTTGGGTACTAGGCTAGAGTTCAGTACAGGCCTTCATCCGCAGACAGATGGATAGACCGAGAGAGTCAATCAGACTCTGGTGGACATGTTGAGAGCGTGTGCGCTAGATTATGGATCTAGTAGGGATGATAAGCTACCTTACGCGGAGTTCTCATACAACAACAGTTACCAAGCCAGTTTGAAGATGGCCCCTTTTGAAGCTTTGTATGGGAAAAGGAGCCAGACACCGTTGATGTGGGATGAAGTTAGAGACCGTCAGTTGTTTGGACCAAAAGTGATCAAGGAGTCAGAAGAGAATGTTAAGTTGATTCGAGGTAGACTGAAGGTAGCTCAGTCCAGGTAGAAGAGTTATGCAGACTCAAAAACGCAAGGAGGTAGTCCATGAAATTGGAGACAGAGCATGTCTTCATGTTTCCCCTCTGTGAGGAATTAAACGATTTGGAGTTAAGGGAAAGTTAGCCCCGAGATTTGTAGGACCATAACGAGTTTTGGAGCGTATGGGAGAAGTGGCCTACAAGTTGGAGTTACCCGAAGGACTGTCAGGAGTTCATGATGTGTTTCATGTTTCCCAGTTGAAGAAGTGCCATGCAGAGATGGCCAATATTCCCCTATAAGGACGCTTGACCCCTAGAAAAGACAATGATATTCCACGGAGTGAATTTCAGACAAAATTAGTACGAGTTTTATCTTGATATGTGGGATATCCCCAGAAATATGAAGAGATGAAGTACTGTTGGATATAAAGGAGGTAGAATTTTGGTGATATGGATCAATGGAAATTCCATGATGAGTCTGAGTAATCACGTCGTAGTTTGGTACCAATAGAAGGAAGAGAAACAGTACCATTGGATGGATTTTAAGTATGCTAGGAAGTTGGATGTTGGAATAATGATCAGTTGCCCCGATGATGAGTTCAAGGTTTGCAAGTGATGAGATGGGCCATAACCCACATGCTCCAGGACCTGCCAGGAAGCAAGCACATTCTTGCTGAAGGAAAACCCCTGGAAGAAGTTACGATTTTTATCGATAGACGATTTTATAGGAGTTTACGTAAAACCTGAGAGTTGTGAAGAAACGATAGATGTTTGTTTGGCTTGCAGAATCAATGGATTTATCCGAACTTGGTTCGTTGACAAGAGAAATTCTGCAATGTTTGTGAGGATGACCGAGTGTTAGAATGCGAGATTCGCTAAACCATGTACAAGGAAATGATTTGGGTGCGGGATGGATTGATCACCATACCGACTTACTCTTATTGTTCACCTTGCTATACGGGATGGTAAATCTGAGTGACTTACCTATAGTAGAGACACGACGGTGTTAAACCTTGTTTGAACTTTAGAATGGTATAAGAATGTTTCCCTTGTACACGGCAGTTGTTGCCAATCGTAGGTTATACGGTGAGGATCAACCAGACCCATTTCCTGCAGGAGAAACCATAAATCGTTGACCACCATGAGATATCGATAGTTGTTTAGTATTGGCGCCAGACCCGTCAGCTATGAAGACCCAGTCTCGGAATAACCTTACCAAGATGAAAAGACAGAAGAATTGAGGAAAAGGTTATGCCGCTACCCAAAGAGCCAGAGAAGGAATTTTCCTGAAAATTTGAGAAGACCGGCCCCGTCAAGAATAAGGATGGAGTATATGAGTACTGATGGGACCATGACAATGTTTCTAAGGGTGGTAGCACCCCAGACCCCCTGGGATGATCGATGGATTCTGAGAAGACCCCAAACCTAACCTATTTCTTGCTAGCCTCTCCGAATCTCGAGGACGAGATTCCTTTTAAGGGTGGTAGGTTTGTAACATCCCAAAATTCTAAATTTTGGAATGTTATAATAAATAGATAGATTTGATTGTTTGTTTGATTGTTGTGTGATTGATTGACTGAATGTGAGTGAAATTCGAACTTTTTGAAAGTTAAATGAGCGGGAATAAAAAGGACTTTCCCAAACTTTCATTTTGCATTTATGATCTTCGTGAATTCAAATTCTTGTCAAATACAAAACCCTAGAGAGAAGATGACATGACTTCTTCCATTTAAATAAATGAAAAGGGATTTGAAAGGATTTGAATTTTATTTGGAAATGTTTTCAATTCAGAAAACTTTAAGCAACTCAATGATTTTCATGAGAGAAGATAAAATGACTTCTTCAAAACATATGAAATATGAGTTGGAAGTTTAAAAGGATCAAATTTAAAATCCCAGCCGGCCCTATTCCTCCCCATATTTTTTTCCATGTTTTTTTTTCTTTTCTTTCTTTTCAATTGCTCAAAAATAAACTGCATTGCGGACGGCCGGCCGAACCGCCTAAGACCTTTAGGCCCATGCGAGGCGCCTCCCCGTTTCTTTTCTTTTCGTCTACGTTTAGTCCCACATTGCCTAGCTTTTGACCCCTAACCTCTTTTCCACCTATAAATATAGACCCATAGAGCCTCCAAAAATCATCCGACTCGGGTTAAATAAATATTTTGGTTTGACTAGATTCCTTAAAGAAAAATATATCTCTCCTCTCCGGCGGGACTTTTGGAAGTTGTCTCCTCACTCCAAAGTCGTATTTTCTATACCTTATAAAGGTATATTTATTCGTTCTCTGTATTTATATGTTAGACCTAAAATTCTTTTAGCCGTAACTATTTTTCTTCTGTAAAATAGCTTGGCCCTGATTTTTCAAATAGCCATAACTTTTTACTCGTTCATCCAAATTAGATGAAACCAGCGCCTATAGTTTTGTTTTGTTTTCACCTATCCAGTGAACCTATCACATCAACTTTTTGAAATTTCCAAATTTCGAAATTTGTTCAGATTCGTATTCAAACTTCTTTTGATCGTAACTTGAGTTTCATAGCTCCGTTTGAGTTGATTCTTTTTGCTAATTGAAGCTCTTGACCTAAACTTTCTGATAAGGCCAAATTCATATAATTTTGGTACTGTTAGAAATTGTTTTATGTTGCGAGAGTTATTTGCTTGGTTTTGATGTTTTCCGAACTGTCTTCTTCGTTCTTCCCGATCTTTTGAGTGATTGCTTATGTGTGGTCACTATTGCTTGATCACGATAGATTGAACGGAGTGTGACGAGTAGAACTATCAAGAGTTATGAGTGTGAATCATCTTCATTAACATTGCAGGCAAGTTCACACTTTGATCATATCCCTTTATTACCCAGTTTTTATGCATTAGATCAACCCTCACACATTGCATGAGTAGGATCTCTTAACTTGTGGGTTTGGGAAGTAGTTGATGAGGTAGGAACCTATTGTCCTGCATTCAAACCTTGGGAGTTACTTCTACGTTTTGCTTATACTGCCACTACTAGAAAAAGGCTTACTAGTGGCGCACCAGTTTTGCCCACTAATGGCGCACTACTGGTGCGCCACTAGCACCACGCCACTAGTATTTTGTACTAATGGCGCACCAGGCAGTGCGCCATTAGTATAGGCCACGGTGCGCCATTAGTATGCCTCCCAGGGGGCCATATTTACCCATGTGCCTAGCCATACTAATGGCGCACCGTGTGGAGATGCGCCATTAGTATCCTTTGGCATACTAATGGCGCACTGCGGTGTGATGCTCCATTAGTATGTATATTAGGGATTATTATTTTTCTTTTCTGATTTTTTCACAGATTATAAAATATATTATTGGACAGAATATAAGCAGCACCACACAGCAACAACAGATTCATCGAATACAATAGAAGATTAGTCTCGGAATACAATTCATCATATTAGTCTCCGAATTCAAAAGACCGAACAAAGATAGAACATTACAAGTCTCGAGACCGCGAGTAGCGAATTTGTCGAAAGTAATACTAATCCTAACAAGTCCTACTAATCATCATCATACAACTTCTACTCGTTATTAATAACAAGTCATACGATCATCATCATGATAGTCATCCAACCAACCCTACTTAATTGTTCTTAGCACATGATCATCAATATTAGGCAGGACCTAAATACCCTATTTAAGGTAAAATAGCATAAAACAATATAGACCCTGACTCTCCATTATGGAGAATGGAGATCATCCTGTCTCCAATTCTTGCGCGGCGCTTCCTTTTGCTTCCAAGAACCTCCTTACGACTGTCCATACATTTTTTCCATTCTATGATTAGCATGTCTCCACTTCTTCTAGAAATCCGGTATGGACAGTTGAGATTCGTAGGATGACCTGGATATAAGTTGAAAACACGAAGGCTGCCATTCTGATACATCAAATGAGGCACACAATCCTCAGGGATTCTCTGTTGAAAAACATAGTAATAACTTCATAGTTAGCAATGATGTACTAGTTTTAGAAGTATGCAAAAGATGCACGGATGTCGTAATAGTAAAAAATCTTACCAGGGTATCTCCATGGTAGTTACCGTAGTTCAACACGTGCACTAGTGGCACGTATTGACCATAATGTTGAGGAGTTTGATTGTAGATATTGTAATTCTCAAGATCAGTACAAAATCCAACCAGATGATTTTTCTCCTGATAAGTTAACTCGGAGCCATCGGTGTAGTGGGTTTTGTCTACCATGTTCCGCACATTTTTTGAACAATCAAAATAAGCTGTCAATGGAAATAAGTTGTCAAATATTTTGAAATAAACAATATAGATTAGTTAATAATTAACTATGTTTGAGAAACTCACATAGCGGTAGAACTGGAGGCGTATCAACAAGGACCCAAATGTCCATATTGTCTTGGTCGATGCCAGGATCACCAAGATCCATGGTGACAAGCATACCCTCATCAAAACCATACATCTTGCAAAATGCTTCCCAATTTTTGCAACCAAAATGGGTTACGCTCTCAGCATTATACAGATTTACTTCAAAATCCACATCATGATGTGTCCTTAGGTGAATTTTCTTCGTTTCAAAATTTTCATGATCTTCAAAATCCATCCTCTCCAAGACATAGCGTCTTGCATGGCATGGGATAAACTATACTCGAATTGTAAAAGATGAAATTACACGTTGAAATAGTTGAAGTCATGCTTAATTATGAAAAAAACACTTGTCGTCGTTGCGTACCGTTTCAACTTCGAAGGTCTCCTCGAGCTTAATGCTGAAGCGCCGATCATCGTCCAGGTGAGGCCTGTCGCACAGACCTCGACCGTCGTGGCACCAGTCGCACTCCCCCGGGAGACTTTCGTCGTCCGATGACGACATTTCCTATGTTCATAATTCAAAACTACATCATCTCTGTTGGGTCCAATAAGATAATCCACAGTGTGGTGAAAACACGCCCATCCAAATAGAATATGTGGTATGGGCTTTTTTAGTAGGTCATCCTACCAGATTAGGGTTTATCGATGACGAGCAACTGACATTAGTAATAACTATGAGTAGATATCACACTTCTATATGAATAACACAAGAGGCAGTTGATCCTACTTAATTAAGTACTAAGAAACCCCGGCCCATGCATTAGTCGGAAGTGCCCCATATGTCCTATTTTTAGCAAAGTCATGCTAAAATTCACGGAAAATTTCAGCATGACCTTTGCTGAAAATAGGACATATGGAGTACCTGAATTTGCCGGAACGGAAGTTAATCGACATTCCGGCAAACTCAAGGGCCTCTCGGGGTACCTGCAAAATCATCACGACACGATGGTCGGAGACAAAACCCAGCAAACTAGCAATTGATGGATCAACACGTAAAACATGTCCAATAAGAGCATATAATTCAACAACTCCACTGAAAATGAGAGCTAAAAGATGCAGGGAGCACAAACAGCTCAGAAAAATCAATCCATCTAGCATTTCAGGTTTTGCTAGAAATACCTTTAACATCAGTATCAGTATGATTATAGAGTCAACATCAGTATCCATCTAGCATTTTCATATTTTAAGAACTATAAATAAACCATCCAGTAAGTATCCCTGGTCCTTAGATTCAGTTTCCTAATCTTTTTGTTTTCTACAAAGATATTCCCAACCTTCATGATGCTGGTAAGAAAAGAGCTACTCTCTGAATCTTTTATCTATTTATACCTGTAAATTAGCACTCCGATGCTGGCCTTGACAAATGATCCCACTATGTTGTTTGCTGGAATCTGCAAAATGATCCCACTATGTTGACAAATGATCCCACTATGTTGTTATACTTGAGAACACTATAAAAAAATCAAAACCACAATAAACAGTGGTCAAATACAGAAGAAGGAACAATTATTTGTGACATAGTTACAAATGATGACGGAATAAAGCAACACCCTGCACTAGCCTGATGACAGAATAAATCAATTCTAGTCACATTGACACTCCTGGTTTTCTACAAACACCAAGTACTAGGGTACACAAAAGTTCTGAAATTTGTGTGCCTAACTGAATTTTCAGTAACCGAATAAACTGAATTTTCAGAACTGCAAGAAGCCATTTTAAAAAAATCCTCTCATCTCATATGAGGAGTGCTAAATCCTCTCAACTAGTACTATAATCTGTAAATTGTTTGTACTGTAAAAAAGGTTAGAGAGAAAAGTTAATGAGGATGAGTCACATAAACCAATTCAGATCACTCCCTCCCCAACACTGGCAATGCTCACTAGATCTTTATAAACCTGGGTACTTGTTTGGGATAAAAATAATAGAAGGGATTTCAGAAAGGAGTTCAAAACATATAACATTGGAGGGTTAGATTCAATTTAACCTCTTGTACCTCCTATACATGTGTGAATTAAGGAGTAGCAAGCACAGGAACAGCAAAATTCAGAGATGACAGAAAATCAAGGCACAAATTACACAGAACCATGAAGCTAAAATATAACTATTTAAATCAAGGCACTGTTAGAAAAGACAACATAGTTCAGTACAGTCATGAACATAAATACTGCAGAATTTAGAGACCACTTAGTACTGTAAATTCAGTTAGCAACAAGACAGAGAAATTGCACTTAGATTTCAAAGAAAAATGTGACTACTCCACACTGTAAATCATCAACATTGACACTGTAATAACTGTATACTCCACACTGTAAATAGACAGAACATTTTTTTTCCACAACTTGAATCTGCAGATTATCACGAGGAGTGAAGCAATTTTGATTTACAAACATAGTTACTCCAACTACTTATCTGCGGTTGCCCAGATCATAATTGCATCATGCTTGCTTATCTGAGACTAATACAAAAAGAGAAGAGCAGTTTTAAACAGAGCAGAAGAAGTACTAGTGCAGGAACGAATGTAAGGTTCAGAAAATCCATCACAGGAGCAAGAAGAAGAACAACAGTTTTACTAGCTTGCATGAACAAGTGGAGCAAATTGCTCAGAGGTGCTGCTGGAGATGCTGTCGGGGCTACGGGCGCTGGACAAGAAGGAGGAAGGAGGAAGGAGGAGAGGTACCTGGGCGGGCGCGGCCGGTCGCCGGAGGGGTCGGGGTCGGGGTTGGGGTCGGGGTCGGCGGCGGCGGCGGCGTCGAAGGGATGGCTCGAGGGCGTCCGAGCTTGTCCGGGTCCTCGTAGTCGAAGAGGAAGACGGCGGCGGTCTCCTGGGCGCCTCGGTTGGTCGTGGGGAGGCCGGCGGCCACGTGCTTCGCGGGGCGGCGCGGGGGAGCTGCAGTGGTGGAGGGCGCGGGGGCGGCGGCGCGGGGGAGCTGCAGTGGTGGGGGCACGGGGACGCGGGGGCGACGGGGGTGGAGTCCGGCGGGGGTTGGGGCGGCGGCGTCGTGGGTCAGGTGAGCGCGCGGGTGGACTGGCGAGGGAGAGGGAGGAATTAGCTAAGGGGGGAAACTTACTAATGGCGCACCCCGAAGCGGTGCGCCATTAGAATGTTTTTTTACATAGCAATGGCGCACCGACGACGGGTGCGCCATTAGTAAAAAAAATTATGTAGCAATGGCGCACCAGCCATAGGTGCGCCATAAGTAATTTTTATTATTATTTTTTGTTGCATCTAATAATTTTTTAGAAAATGAATATGAATATGAAATAGTAACAATTTTTTACAAAAACAGTAATAATTTGTGACGGTGGAGCGGGCGGGGGAGGGTGCGGGGGGTCGTCGGCGGCGGTGGAGCGGGCCGGGGAGGGTGCGGTGGGTCGTCGGCGGCGGTGGAGCAGGGGAGCTAGGGTGCGGGGGGTCGTCGGCGGCGGTCGAGCGGGCCGGGGAGGGTGCGGGGGTCGTCTGCGGCGGTGGAGTGGGCCGGGGAGGGTGCGGCGGGTCGTCGGCGGCTGTGGAGCAGGGGAGCTAGGGTGCGGTGGGTCGTCGGCGGCGGTGGAGCGGGGGAGGGTGCGGGGGGTCGGCGGCGGCGGTGGAGCGGGCCGGGGAGGGTGCGGTGGGTCGGCGGCGGCGGTGGAGCGGGGGAGAGGGTGCGGTGGGTCGTCGGCGGCGTGGAGCAGGGAAGGATGCGGTGGGTCATCGGTGGCGGTGGAGCGGGGGAGGGTGCGGGGGTCGGCGGCGGCGCCCGGTGGAGCGGGGTAGAGGGTGCGGGGGGTGCTCGGCGGCGAGGGGGACCGGATCTGGCGAGGTGGGATAGCGATCGAGATGGAGGGGGATCGAGATCAAGTGTCGATGAAATATACACTAATGACGCACCGAGGAATAGTGCGCCATTACTAGTTTAAACTAGTAATGGCGCACTGTTCCTTGGTGCGCCATTAGTAGTTTTGCAAAAAAATAAAAAGTAAAAAAATATAGTAGTGGCGCACTATGTGGCTACTAGTAATGGCGCACTGTGCCCTGGTGCGCCATTAGTATGTTAGGAAAAATAAAAGTAAAAAAATTTTGTTACTAATGGCGCACCGTGTGTCTGGTGCGCCATTAGTGTCTTTCATACTAATGGCGCACCAGCACATGGTGCGCCACTGCTATATAGCAATGGCGCACCACATGTCTGGTGCGCCATTAGTGGCCATTCCATCTATAGCCCTTTTCCTAGTAGTGTGCTATGCTATGCTCGTAGACATGGATTGGGTTTGAGTGTATTCCATGACAGATGTGGGATTGTTAATTAATGGTTCAACTTAAGGTCGCTACTTAAATACACATCTGGGTGGATTGAGGCACCTGGGGTATCCAGAGATTGCCTGTTTTTTTTTGGAAATCCCGGGGTTCCGTGTGTGATTCTCCTATGGACCGCCACCCAGGCTCAAAGGGATCCTAAGATTATTCATGCTAGAAACTTCCGTGTGCAGCCACAAGCTATTATGGGCTCTAGCATAGTTGAGTATGTTGCATGACCTCTTCCAGTGGTAGGCTAGCAGATGTAGGGGGTGTAGGTTGGTACTGTCTACCCGAGGTTAGAGTTAATGCTTCTGAAAGACTGTGTCTCGGTCATCCGTTTCTCAAACACCATGTAGTGCGAGAATCCCAATGGAGGAGATCGAGTCTTGTGGGGAAAAATGCACAAACCTCTGCAGAGTGTACAAACTAATCATGGTTAGCCGTGTCCCCGGTTATGGACAATTTTGAGTCTCTGGTCTTTGGATATTCATATTGATCTCATCATGTTACTTTAATTAATCTTGTTGGGTTAATGATGATACTTAATTGGGATTGAGATGCTGTCAACCATCTCAATGTTTAACAACTACCATGATAGTCAAATAAAATTTATTCCTTTGCAGTAGGGAAAAATTGGCTTTTCGCAAAAACATTATAACCATAGAGCTCTTCCACAAGCCATATATGCATGTAGTGATAGCCTTTGTTCATCATTTCTCTATGGTATGAATTTGCCAGCATATTCCATGTGCTGACCCGTTTTCGGGCTACAACGTTTCATGTTGCAGGATATCTACGACGAGTAAGTGATACGTTAGGGTTATAATTTCTACACTCAACTTTGCCGTTGGTGTTGATGGGAATCCACAACCTTGTTACTTCCGCTATTTGGATTGAGGTAATAGTATTTACGTTACTTTATACATGTGATTTACCTCTGTTATAAATCCTCGAGTACTGTGCGTGTCAGTATACCGATCCAGGGATGACACTTAAGCGCAGAGACTTGATCCTTTCGGGTCGGGTCGCTACACCTCAACTGGGTGACCTAAGGTTTATCACTCCGTGGGAGGTGTAGGATGAAGATGGTCTCTCTCAAACAACCCTGCAACCAAATAACAAAGAGTCTCTTGTGTCCCCAACACACCCAATACAATGGTAAATTGTATGGGTGCACTAGTTCGGCGAAGAGATGGTGATACAAGTGCAATATGGATGGTAGAATCTGAAAATATAAACAGCAAGGTAGCAAGTGGTAAAAGTGAGCGTAAACGGTATTGAAATGCTAGGAAACAAGGCCTAGGGTTCATACTTTCACTAGTGCAAGTTCTCTCAACAATAATAACATTACTGGATCATATAGCTATCCCTCAACATGCAACAAAGAGTCACTCCAAAGTCACTAATAGCGGAGAACAAACGAAGAGATTATTGTAGGGTATGAAACCACCTCAAAGTTATTCTTTCTGATCGGTCTATTCAAGAGTCTGTAGTAAAATAACACAAAGCTATTCTTTCCGTTCGATCTATCATAGAGTTCGTACTAGAATAACACCTTAAGACACAAATCAACCAAAACCCTAATGTTACCTAGATACTCCAATGTCACCTCAAGTATCCGTGGGTATGATTATATGATATGCATCACACAATCTCAGATTCATCTATTCATCCAACACAAAGAACTTCAAAGAGTGCCCCAAAGTTTCTACCGGAGAGTCAAGACTAAAAAGTGTGCCAACCCCTATGCATAAGTTCACAAGGTCACTGAACCCGCAAGTTGATCACCAAAACATACATCAAGTGAATCACGTGAATATCCCATTGTCACCACAGATAAGCACATACAAGACATACATCAAGTGTTCTCAAATCCTTAAAGACTCAATCCAATAAGATAACTTCAAAGGGAAAACTCAATCCATTACAAGAGAGTAGAGGGGGAGAAACATCATAAGATCCAACAATAATAGCAAAGCTCGCGGTACATCAAGATCGTGCCAAATCAAGAACACGAGAGAGAGAGAGAGATCAAACACATAGCTACTAGTACATACCCTCAGCCCCGAGGGTGAACTAATCCCTCCTCGTCATGGAGAGCGTCGGGATGATGAAGATGGCCACCGGTGATGGACCCCCCCTCCGGCAGGGTGCCGAAACAGGGTCCCGATTGGTTTTCGGTGGCTACAGAGGCTTGCGGCGGCAGAACTCCCGATCTATTCTGCTCCCCGATGTTTTTAGGGTATATGGACATATATAGGCGAAAGAAGTCGGTCAAGGGAGCCACGAGGGGCCCACGAGGGTGGGGGCGCGCCTCCCTGCCTTGTGGCTTCCTCGAATCTTCCCTGACGTCTACTCCAAGTCTCCTGGATTGCTTCCGTTCCAAAAATAACTCTCCCAGAGGTTTCATTCCGTTTGATATTCCTTTTCTTCGAAACACTGAAATAGGCAAGAAAACAACAATTTGGGCTGGGCCTCCGGTTAATAGGTTAGTCCCAAAAAATAATATAAAAGTGTTTAGTAAATCCCATAAACATCCAAAACAGATAATATAATAGCATGAATATTTCATAAATTATAGATATGTTGGAGACGTATCAACCTTTCATGAGTTTACTAGAGAGAACCCTACTCTCATAGATTGCGACGTTTAACAATCAGACTCAAATAGGTGCGTTCTTCAAAAGATGTTCTGCAGGACGACATCTCTGCTTCAATGAGCCACTTAGAACACATTAAGATATACATCAACCTGCCATGAAGATTAGGAGAGTATTGCTAGAGGTATATATGATTACTATGATGTGGAACGAATAGAAGAATTTGTTGCTTTTATGGGTGCTTATGAAATTGAATCTATGATTAAAGAGTTTGAAGATTTTGATGATTCAGTTTATAGACCTGAAAATTTAGCTATCCTTAAATATTGTTATGAGAATTATGAATACAATTATGATATTAATGCACTTATTGAGAAAGTCTCCGCTGTCTAAGAAGAGACTAATATTTTGCAGGAATCTATGGAAGAAGAAGTTGATGAAACTGTGAGCTCATTGGATGAAAAATATGAGGAGGAGAGCGAAGAACAAAAGGAGGAAGAGCAGAAATATCACCCGTGCCCACCTTCTAATGAGAGTAACTCTTCAACTCATAAATTGTGTAATTCCCCTTCGTGCTTACCGAAGGATGATTGCTATGATGACTGTTATGATCCCTTTGATTCTTTTGAAATATCCCTTTTTGATGATGCTTGCTATGCTTGTGGCCAAGATGCCAATATAAATTATTCTTATGGAGATGAACTTGATATAGTTCCTTATGTTAAACATGAAATTGTTGCTATTGCACCCACGCATGATAGTCCTATTATCTTTTTGAATTCTCCCAACTACACTATATCGGAGAAGTTTGTGCTTATTAAGGATTATATTGATGGGTTGCGTTTTACTATCACACATGATGATTTTGATAGATATAATATGCATGTGCTTGCTGCTCCTACTTGCAATTATTATGAGAGAGGAACTACATCTCCGCCTCTTTACGTTTCCAACACGATAGAATTGCAAGAAACTGCTTATACTACGCATTGGCCTTTACTTTGCGTGCATGAATTGTTCTTTTATGACATGCCGATGCATAGGAAGAGAGTTAGACTACGTCATTACATGATATATGTTACTTTGTGCTCACTACTAAATTACAAATCATTGTTAATTAAAATTGGCTTTGATATACCTTGGGATCCGGGTGGATTCACTACTTGAGCACTATATGCCTAGCTTAATGGCTTTAAAGAAAGCGCTGCCAGGGAGACAACCCGGAAGTTTTAGAGAGTCATTTATTTATGTTGAGTGCTTTCATATAGTTTAAAAACAACAAAAATAAAGAGGGGAACCCAAAACTTTTTCAAAAAGAAAAGTGAAAGTGAGAGAGACGAGCATTGTGAAAGTGGGGGACGTCCTTGAACTTTGTTCATGCCCATGGGAACTTTGTGAATCTTAATTACAGAAACTTTTCAACAAAAATAATTATCCCCTTGTACAATTCCATTGTATTATAAAAATAATGTGCCAAGGTTTGCCTTTAGGATGTTTACAATGCTTGTTGGTTTGTACGGTGCAGGACAGAAACTTTGGCTGTAGTGCGCGATTTTACATTTTTTACTGGAATGTCAAATGGTTCTTATTCTTTTTTCACTGTCTTTCTATACAAATTTTGTATTTTTCCTAATTTTGGCAGAATTTTTCAAGTATCAGAAGTACGGTGAATGTTCAGATTGTTACAGACTGTTCTGTTTTAGACAGATTCTGTTTTTGATGCATAGTTTGCTTGTTTTGATGAAACTATCAATTTATATCAGTGGATTAAGCCATGGAAAAGTTATATTAAAGTAGACATAATGCAAAAACAAAATATTAATTGGTTTGCAACAGTACGTAGAGTAGTGATTTGCTTTATTGTACTAACGGATCTTACCGAGTTTTCTGTTGAAGTTTTGTGTGGATGAAGTGTTCGATGATCGAGAAGGTCTCGATATGAGGAAAAGGAGGAGAGGCAAGAGCTCAAGCTTGGGGATGCCCAAGGCACCCCAAGTAAATATTTAAGGAGACTCAAGCGTCTAAGCTTGGGGATGCCCCGGAAGGCATCCCCTCTTTCTTCAACAAGTATCGGTATGTTTTCGGATTCGTTTCGTTCATGCGATATGTGCAAGTCTTGGAGCGTCTTTTGCATTTAGTTTTCACTTTTCTTTTATGCACCATTCTGGTATGAGATAGTCCTTGGTTGATTTATAGAATGCTCTTTCCACCTCACTTATATCTTTTGAGTATGGCTTTATAGAATGCTTCATGTGCTTCACTTATATCATTTGAAGTTTGGATTGCCTGTTTCTCTTCACATAGACAACCGCCATTTGTAGAATGCTCTTTTGCTTCACTTATATTTGTTAGAGCGTGGGCATATCTTTTGTAGAAAGAATTAAACTCTCTTGCTTCACTTATATCTATTTAGAGAGATGACAGGAATTGGTCATTCACATGGTTAGTCATAAAATCCTACATAAACTTGTAGATCGCTAAATATGATATGTTTGATTCCTTGCAATAGTTTTGCGATATAAAGGTGGTGATATTAAAGTGTGCTAGTGGGTAGTTGTGGATTACTAGAAATACTTGTGTTGAGGTTTGTGATTCTCGTAGCATGCACGTATGGTGAACCGTTATGTAACGAAGTTGGAGCATGAGGTATTTATTGATTGTCTTCCCTTGTGCGGAGGTCGGGGGCACGCGATGGTTAACTCCTACCAACCTCCCCCCTAGGGGCATGCGTAGTAGTACTTTGCTTCGAGGGCTAATAAACTTTTGCAATAAGTATATGAGTTCTTTATGACTAATGTTGAGTCCATGGATTATACGCACTCTCACCCTTCCACCATTGCTAGCCTCTCTAGTACCGCGCAACTTTCGCCGGTGCATTACACCCACCATATACCTTCCTCAAAACAGCCACCATACCTACCTATTATGGCATTTCCATAGCCATTCCGAGATATATTGCCATGCAACTTCCATCATCATCATATACATGACTTGAGCATCATTGTCATATTGCTTTGCATGATCGTAAGATAGCTAGCATGATGTTTTCATGGCTTGTCCATTTTTTGACGTCGTTGCTACGCTAGATCATTGCACATCCCGGTACACCGCCAGAGGCATTCATATAGAGTCATATCTTTGTTCTAGCATCGAGTTGTAATATTGAGTTGTAAGTAAATAGAAGTGTGATGATCATCATTATTAGAGCATTGTCCCAAAAAAAGGAGAGGCCAAAGAAGCCTAAATAAAAAAAGGGGGGGCCAAAGAAGCCCGCAAAAAAAGAAGAAGAAAAAGAGGCAATGTTACTATCCTTTTACCACACTTGTGCTTCAAAGTAGCACCATGTTCTTCATATAGAGAGTGTCTTGAGTTATCACTTTCATATACTAGTGGGAATCTCCATTATAGAACTTGGCTTGTATATTCCGATGATGGGCTTCCTCAAATGCCCGAGGTCTTCATGAGCAAGCAAGTTGGATGCACACCCACTTAGTTTTCAGTTTGAGCTTTCATACACTTATAGCTCTAGTGCATCCGTTGCATGGCAATCCCTGCTCACTCACATTGATATCTATTGATGGGCATCACCATAGCCCGTTGATACGCCTAGTTGATGTGAGACTATCTTCCTCCTTTTTTGTCTTCTCCATAACCACCATATTCTATTCCACCTATAGTGCTATATCCATGGCTTGCGCTCATTTATTGCGTGAGGGTTGAAAAGGCTGAAGCGCGTTAAAAAGTATGAAACAATTGCTTGGCTGAAACCGGGGTTGTGCATGATCTGAATATTTTGTGTGATGAAGATGGAGCATAGCCAGACTATATGATTTTGTAGGGATAACTTTCTTTGGCCATGTTGTTTTGAAAAGACATGATTGCTTTATTAGTATGCTTGAAGTATTATTGTTTTTATGTCAAATGATAGACTATTGCTTTGAATCACTCGTGTCTTAATATTCATGCAATGGTTAGATACATGATCAAGGTTATGCTAGGTAGCATTCCACATCAAAAATTATCTTTTTTTATCATTTACCTACTCGAGGACGAGCAGGAATTAAGCTTGGGGATGCTGATACGTCTCCGTCGTATCTATAATTTTTGACTGTTCCATGCCAATATTATACAACTTTCATATACTTTTTGGCAACTTTTTATACTATTCTTGGGACTAACATATTGATCCAGTGCCCAGTGCCAGTTCCTGTTTGTTGCATGTTTTTGTTTCGTAGAATATCCATATCAAACGGAATCCAAACCGGATAAAAACGGACGGAGAGTATTTTTGGAATATTTGGAGAATTCCGGAAGAAAAATCCACGCGAGACGGTACCCGAGGGAGGCATGAGGTAGGGGGCGCGCCCCACCCCCTGGGCACGCCCCTGACCCTCGTGGGCCCCCCGTAAGGCGGTTGATGCCCTTCTTCGGCCGCAAGAAAGCTAATTTTTGGTAAAAAAATCACGGTGAAGGTTTCAGTCCAATCGGAGTTACGGATCTCCATATATATACGAAACGGTGAAAGGGCAGCCAGGAAAAAACGCAGAAACAGATAGAGACAGAGAGACAGATCCAATCTCGGAGGGGCTCACGCCCCTCCCAAGCCATGGAGGCCAAGAACCAGAGGGGAAACCCTTCCTCCATCTAGGGAGAAGGTCAAGGAAGAAGGAGGAGGGGGGCTCTCTCCCCCTGGCTTCCGGTGGCGCCGGAGTGCCACCGGGGCCATCATCATCACCGCCATCTTCATCAACAACTTCACCGCCATCATCACCAACTCTTCCCCCCTCTATGCAGCGGTGTAACCTCTCTCTTACCCGCTGTAATCTCTACTTAAACATGGTGCTCAACGCTATATGTTATTTCCCAATGATGTATGGCTATTTTATGATGTTTGAGTAGATCCGTTTTGTCCTAATGGCTATTTGATGATCAAGATTGGTTTGAGTTGCATGTTTTATTATTGGTGTTGTCCTATGGTGCTCTCCGTGTCGCGCCAGCGTGAGGGATCCCCGCTGTAGGGTGTTGCAATATGTTTATGATTTGCTTATGGTGGGTGGCGTGAGTGACAGAAGCACAGACCCGAGTAAGTAGGTTGTTTGCGTATGGGATAAAGGGGACGTGATACTTTAATGCTATGGTTGGGTTTTACCTTAATAATCTTTAGTAGTTGCGGATGCCTGCTAGAGTTCCAATCATAAGTGCATATGATCCAAGTAGAGAAAGTATGATAGCTTATGCCGCTCCCTCAAATGAAATTGCAATAGTGATTACCGGTCCAGTTATCGATTGCCTAGGGACAAATAACTTTCTCGTAACAAAAAGCTCTCTACTAAAATTAATTTAGTTGTGTCTTTATCTAAACAGCCCCTAGCTTTTATTTACGCGCTCTTTATTATCTTGCAGACCTATCCAAAACACCTACAAAGTACTTCTAGTTTCATACTTGTTCTAGGTAAAGTAAATGTTAAGCGTGCGTAGAGTTGTATCGGTGGTCGATAGAACTTGAGGGAATATTTATTCTACCTTTAGCTCCTCGTTGGGTTCGACACTCTTACTTATCGAAAACTGTTGCGATCCTCTATACTTGTGGGTTATCACCCACGGGTGTCGCTTTTCGGCACTGCCATGGCCTCCAGCTATGCCCCTCTTCGAGCTCAAGGCAAACCCTAGGGCCGATTTCTTTGGACATGATGGCAACGGTGTCTGGTCATCGTCTTCCTTCTTGAAGGTGTTGTCTTGTTGGGTTTGGCGATTTTGGACTTCTTGCTGATTTGACATGCTGCTTTTGGTTCGGGCGTGGGAAGTTTAGCTGTTTTGTATCCTCTGTTCGGCCAAAGCATCCCTTGTCTCTCTGCTCTAGGCACCATGTTACGCATTCCTGCAACTGTTTCACGCGTATGTCCCTCATTTTACTCATTCTATTTTCTTGTATCAATGAAAAAAGATACGCAATCTTTGCGTATTCGCAAAAAAGAGAGTCGACCACAACGTCCTAGTTGTTGGCCGGCCGGCCTGGCATCCAAGTGCCCGCCCGGTGGCAAGGGGCCCCGAAAATCCTACATCTTCGAAGAGCTTGGAAAACTTTTACGTAAACCTCCAATCTAAACTCTTCCCCCCCCCCCCCCCCGATTTTTTGGGGTGGGCCCGTCCGCCCCTTATCTCCAATCATACTTCTCCACCTGCCTCATTACGTTAATCCCGTACAATTATTTAAATAGCTCTAGCATTGCTCAAGGGGGGCCCGTGGTGAGCGTCTGGAACTCATCCTCTAGTCACGCCAACCACCGGCTGAGTAGCTTGTCCACGTGGTTGCTCGTCGGAGCTTTCGTTCAGTCGATATACCAAGATGATACAACTGTACCGAGCAAAATGTCTAGTCTCTACGTAGCACGATGCACACAACCAACACGCTCAACATACCAAAAAGGTAAAAAATTGATTTTACACCCCAAAAAAAAAGCTCGCCAGAGCTGATGTGGCATGTCAATGCGGACAATCACTACTAGCCACAAGAAGATTAACTAAGCAGGCCGCTTGTGTGTAAATAAATACTAGGGCAATATATTTATGGCTGTTGTTGATTGGTTTTAGATAGCTAACCGCTCATGCCCAGCAGTGATATATTATGGTTAGTTGACTTGTCGAGATCGATAGTGGAATCTTCACTTTGATATGATTGTATATTTCAATCGAATCGTGAATTGGTCGATGAAACCCAACTAACGGCAGCTAGCGAATAATCAAGGGGAACAATGGGTAGATAAAAGTAGGAGTACGTACGTTGGCTGATTATTAGAGCATCTGCATGCCAAAGCATCAAGTGCTCGACTTATTAAGACTAATTAACAAGATAAAACTGAAATTTTGTCTTCTTAGCATGCATGGGTTTGCCGCAGTTTATCATGTTTGTAACCATTGCATGAAGCACACATGAAGCACTTGATAGAAAATATTACGGCCAGGAAGGTTTTGTTCTATCATGATGGTGGTGCAATCTTCCGATAAGATCTCACCTATCTTGATAGAAAATACTAAAAACTAGTGGTATTATATTAATATATGACAGGCTACCAGCCTACCACCGGAATTGGTTGCTACAAGTTTGATGTACAAGGCTTGATTCTCAACTTAACTTGATCCTCGAGATTTCAAGAAAATGATAGAAAATCCACCGGAAAGAAGAATAAGAAGATATTAGGAGATTACAAACAAAATTATATTATCAGATCTCAACCATGCATGTTGTTGCATACCCAACCTGGCATGCTACAGATAGTACCAGCTCGTGTTGGATGTCCTGGTTGAGAAATCAAGAAAAGGAGAGAGAAGACGTTGCTGTCGAATTCAAGACTTTTTCTAGCTTATCACTGATCCAAGACATGTGAGCTTCTGTTCTGAGATCGAGATCGAGATTGAGATGGGAAGGCGGGGGTGAAGATGGAGATGGGGCATGTGCTTAGTCAAACCAGGTGGCATGCACATATTGCTTGCACGCATGGGCTTAATAGCAAGCAGTATGGCAGATGGCAGATGCAAGCAAGAAATAATTATCGAGGTGCATGGTAGCTAGATAGCACAAGAAATAATACCACTGCTTGCTATGAAGCTCACCCTTGTTGGAAATATGAGCAATTTACCAAATGATTTTATTAACAAAAATACTAGATAAAGCATGACTAATATAGTAGAGATAAAACAAGTCATGCGTTCTGACAGAGAGAAGGTAAATAGCATCTGTATATATGAACTGTAGCTTAGCATATCTATAGCAGACAGTAGAGCTAGTCGCATATATGAAGTAGAACCTAACATGTCTAGGGCAAGTACTATTACGAGAAACTGTGGCAGGACATCCAACAGAAAGAAGAACGCATACGGAACAGCAGCAGCACTGGACTTGGGGCGGTGTCCTCGCCAGTCATGTTGTCGAGGAGGTTGTCGACGTCGGGGAAGAAGTCGTCGGAGTCCGGGGCGTCCGTGACGAAGGAGTCAAGTCAGTAGTCGCGCACAGCGCTCCCCAAAAACCTTATCACCCTTCTCCCGTACAGAACTCAAAGAGGTGCGGTTTCGGAGGCCTACTGTCCCGACCTGCGGTGCACGCCGCAAGCCGGGATGGGGAAGAACGTAGCAGCAGCGCAGTGCTCAGGAACTTGTGGCGAGAGGAAGAAGAGGTTCTGGTGCGTCTCTCTGAGAGGAGCGAGGCTGCGCAGGGAGCTGAAGAGAACGAGCGAGACGAAATGAACAGGCAGCAGGCGAAGAGGTGCGCCGTTCGTATTCAATCTCGGCTCATTCCTACAACCCGCGGCGCGGCGCGGCGGGCGGCGAAGGAGGAGCGCGCGTGGATGTCCCTCTTGTTCTCATCCTCATACATGTGGAGAAAGAGCCTCCCTTATAAAGAGGTCCAACTCCCTCTAAACCAGCAATGTGGGACTAAACTTTAGTTCCACCTCTTGCCTTGCACGAATGGGCTGCGTGGGCCTCTAGGATTTATCAGGAATTTCTGAAACTGCTATTGGGCTAGGCCCAAAATAGACAAAATTCCAGCAATCCCCCACCAAATCCCAGAGGCACACAAAATTTGCCTTTGGTTCCAAAACACTGTTTTATTTACCGGTACTACGGTGGAGACTGTTAAGTAGAACTTCCACCTAGAACTCTATGCTACACTAGTAAGCAACTTGGACAGTGGACTGGGCCTTGAACTGCAAGTTTTCTGCGAATCTATCTTCACATAAAGCCTTGACCGATATGTGGCTACCGTGGGTCTTCCCCACGGGTGGAGCTTATGCGTCATACTCCGAGACCTTTGATGTCTACTACGCAACCTTCTCCTTGTAGACGTTGTTGGGCCTCCAAGTGCAGAGGTTTGTAGGACAGTAGCAAATTTCCCTCAACTGGGTGACCTAAGGTTTATCAATCCGTGGGAGGTGTAGGATGAAGATGGTCTCTCTCAAACAACCCTGCAACCAAATAACAAAGAGTCTCTTGTGTCCCCAACACACCCAATACAATGGTAAATTGTATAGGTGCACTAGTTCGGCGAAGAGATGGTGATACAAGTGCAATATGGATGGTAGATATAGGTTTTTGTAATCTGAAAATATAAAAACAGCAAGGTAGCAAGTGGTAAAAGGGAGCGTAAACGGTATTGAAATGCTAGGAAACAAGGTCTAGGGTTCATACTTTCACTAGTGCAAGTTCTCTCAACAATAATAACATAACTGGATCATATAACTATCCCGCAACATGCAACAAAGAGTCACTCCAAAGTCACTAATAGCGGAGAACAAACGAAGAGATTATTGTATGGTACGAAACCACCTCAAAGTTGTTCTTTCAGATCGATCTATTCAAGAGTCCATAGTAAAATAACACGAAGCTATTCTTTCCATTCGATCTATCATAGAGTTCGTACTAGAATAACACCTTAAGACACAAATCAACCAAAACCCTAATGTCACCTAGATACTCCAATGTCACCTCAAGTATCCGTGGGTATGATTATATGATATGCATCACACAATCTCATATTCATCTATTCAACCAACACAAAGAACTTCAAAGAGTGCCCCAAAGTTTCTACCGGAGAGTCAAGTCGAAAACGTGTGCCAACCCCTATGCATAAGTTCACAAGGTCACTGAACCCGCAAGTTGATCACCAAAACATACATCAAGTGAATCACGTGAATATCCCATTGTCACCACAGATAAGCACATGCAAGACATACATCAAGTGTTCTCAAATCCTTAAAGACTCAATCCAATAAGATAACTTCAAAGGGAAAACTCAATCCATTACAAGAGAGAAGAGGGGAGAAACATCATAAGATCCAACTATAATAGCAAAGCTCGCGGTACATCAAGATCGTGCCAAATCAAGAACACGAGAGAGAGAGAGAGAGGGATCAAACACATAGCTACTGGTACATACCCTCAGCCCCGAGGGTGAACTACTCCTTCCTCGTCATGGAGAGCATCGGGATGATGAAGATGGCCACCGGTGATGGATTCCCCCTCCGGCAGGGTGCCGAAACAGGGTCCCGATTGGTTTTCGATGGCTACAGAGGCTTGCGGCGGCGGAACTCCCGATCTATTCTGCTCCCCGGTGTTTTTAGGGTATATGGACATATATAGGCGAAAGAAGTCGGTCAGGGGAGCCATGAGGAGCCCACGAGGGTGGGGGCGCGCCCAGGGGGGTAGGGTGCGCCTCCCTGCCTCGTGGCTTCCTCGAAGCTTCCCTGATGTCTACTCCAAGTCTCCTAGATTGCTTCCGTTTCAAAAATAACTCTCCCGAAGGTTTCATTCCGTTTGGACTCCGTTCGATATTCCTTTTCTTCGAAACACTGAAATAGGCAAGAAAACAACAATTTGGGTTGGGCCTCCGGTTAATACGTTAGTCCCAAAAAATAATATAAAAGTGTTTAGTAAAGGCCATAAACTTCCAAAACAGATAATATAATAGCATGAATACTTCATAAATTATAGATACGTTGGAGACGTATCAGCATCCCCATGCTTAATTCCTGCTCGTCCTCGAGTAGGTAAATGATAAAAAGAAATAATTTATGAAGTGTGAATGCTAGAAGGTGCACAAGTTTGATCAATGATAATTTCAATCACCTTTTCTAGCATCATCATATGTCATACCAGTATATCATCTCATAAAACTTCTGATGATCAAGTAACAAGCTATTCACATGTTAAAGCATAGACCATAAACTTTCTTGAAAACTAGCAAACTATGTTCTCAGTCATCAAACAATTGCAATTCATCTTATTTTCAGGAAGAGTCTATGTAAGAGCTTTGATTTAGCAAATCCCACATACTCAACTATCATATAGTCTTCCATGATTGCTACCACTCAAAGCATATTTTTAGAACAAATAGCATCCATCGAACACAGAGAAAGATAGGGGCTTAATGTTTTGCCTCCCAACTTATTTATCATATAGATAATTGTCAACAATAATAATTCATCATCAAATATATTTGAATGGCCATATATGCTTAAATCTTCCATCACATGATGCTTGCCAACTAAATAGTAGGTTGGAATGAGAAGGAATACTACTGACTCTTGCATAAAAGTAAAAAATAGGTCCTTCGCAGAGGGAAGCAGGGATTTGCAGAGGTGCCAGAGCTCGAAGCTTTAAAACGGAGATGAAAATAATTTTGAGAGGTATGCTTTCATTGTCAACATAACGACCAAGAGTTCCCAATATCTTCCATACTACATACATTATAGGTGTTTCCCAAACAGAAAGGTAAAGTTTTTACTCCCCCTCCACCAACAATCACACTCCACGGCTTGTCTGAAATAACGGGTGTCGTCCAACTATCAACAATCCTGGGGGAGTTTTGTTTAAATTATTTGCGATTTTGTTTTTGATCTTTTGATCATAGGACTGGGCATCCCAGTTACCAGCCATTTTCTCGTGAATGATGAGCGGAGTCCACTCATCGTGAGAATAACCCACCTAGCATGGAAGATACTGACAGCCCCTAGTTGCTACATGAGCGATTCGGGCATACAAAACAGATTATTATTTGAAGGTTTAGAGTTTGGCACATGCAAATTTACTTGGAACGGCAGGTAAATACCGCATATAGGTAGATATGGTGGACACTCATGGAATAAACTTGGTTCAAGGAATTTGGATGCACAAGCAGTATTCCCGCTTAGTACAGAAATTTTGGGTAGCAATGGATTCTAAATAGCAAGCACCACAAGTTGGAGGATCTATAACAATATAACTTCTATACAAATATACCCAAGCATAACTCATTATGTTGTCTTCCTTGTCCAACTTCAACTAATTTGCTCAGGTTTGAAAATAATTAATGGGGATCACAATCATAGAAGATGTCCAAGATAGTATATTTGTATGTGAAATCTCTCTTCCTTCAATATTCTTTCATGAATTGTTCAAGTGACCAATACAATGTTTGCTAACTTTCAATAAATTTACCAACTCTAATTCTTATATGTGAAGTCATTACTCCCCATGGGATAAGCATACGAAACATATATAATTTCAGATTTATGATATTCAAAACTTTCAACCATTTACTCATAGGATATAAGTGAAGCACACGAGTAAATGACAAACTACTCCAAAAAGATATAAGTGAAGATCAATGAGTACTTAAATAATTATGTAGCTATGTGAAGACTCTCTCTCATTTAAGAATTTCAGATCTAATGTATTTTATTCAAGCAGCAAGCAAAGCAAAACAAAATGACATTGCAAGGATAGCACACATCATGTGAAGAAGCAAAAACTTTGGTTCAACCGATACTAACCGATAATTGTTGAGGAAGAAAGGTGGGATGCCTACCGGGGCATCCCCAAGCTTAGATGCTTGAGACTTCTTGAAATATTATCTTGGGATGCCTTGGGCATCCCCAAGCTTGAGCTTTTGTGTCTCCTTAATTCCTTTTATATCTCGGTTTCCCTAAATCTCAAATACTTCATCCACACAAAACTCAACAAGAACTCGTGAGATAAGTTAGTATAAACCAATGCAAAAACCTTATCATTTTCTACTGTAACAAATCACTAAAATTATTATTCAACACTGCACACTAAATGCCTCTGCGTATTTAATACTCCTATCCTCAAATAGAATCATTAAAACAAGCAAACATATGCAAACATAACAGCAATCTGCCAAAATAGTACAGTCTGTAAAGAATGCAAGAGTATCAATACTTCCCTAACTCCAAACATTATGAAATTCTACCACACTGTAGAAAATTTATCATAGCTTAATATGCAAAAAGTTTCAACATTTTATCATATTCTGACTTTTCTAGGGAATTTTTGCAACAGCAGTAAACTTTCTATTTTGAAACAGCAACATGTATACTTGCGAAATAGGCATGGTAAAGGCTATCCTTGACATTTTTATTGAAAATAGAGATGCAAAACATTAATCTAAATAACATAAAGCAAATTCTAACAAAAGAAAATGACACACCAAGCAAAATACATATCATGTGGTGAATAAAAATATAGCTCCAAGTAAAGTTACCGATGAACGAAGACGAAAGAGGGGATGCCATCCGGGGCATCCCCAAGCTTAGGCTCTGGGTTGTCCTTTAATATTACCTTGGGGTGCCATGGGCATCCCCAAGCTTAGGCTCTTGCCACTCCTTATTCCATAGTCCATCGAATCTTTACCCAAAACTTGAAAACTTCACAACACAAAACTCAACAGAAAATCTTATGAGCTCCGTTAGTATAAGAAATTAAATCACCACTTTTTGTACTGTTGTGAACTCATTATAAATTCATAATGGTGTAATATCTACTGTATTCCAACTTCTCTATGGTTCATACCCTCCGATACTACTCATAGATTCATCAAAATAAGCAAACAACACATGAAAACAGAATCTGTCAAAAACAGAACAGTCTGTAGCAATCTGTAACTTTCGAATACTTCTGGAACTCCAAAAAATCTACCAAATTAGGAAGTCCTAAGTAATTTTTTATTTATTCTTATACAAAAAGAATCAACTGAAAAGAACGTTCCTGTGATTTATGAAAACTAATCTTGTGCGCGCAAAAGTTTCTGTTTTTCAGCAAGATCAAATTAACTATCACCGTAGGTTATCCTAAAGGTCTTACTTGGCACTTTATTGAAACAAAAAGCTATAAAACATGATTACTACAGTAGCATAATCATGTGAACACACAAAAACAGTAAAGGTAAATATTGGGTTGTCTCCCAACAAGCGCTTTTCTTTATTGCCTTTTTAGCTAGGCATGATGATGACAATGATGCTCACATAAAAGATAAGAATTGAAACATAACAGGAGCATCATGAAGCATATGACTAGCACATTTAAGACTAACCCACTTCCTATGCATAGGGTTTTTGTGAGCAAACAATTTATGGAAACAAGAATCAACTAGCATAGGAAGGTAAAACAAGCATAGCTTCAAGATTTTCAACACATAGAGAGGAAACTTGATATTATTGCAATTCCTACAAGCATATGTTCCTCCATAATAATAATTTTCAGTAGCATCATGAATGAATTCAACAATATAACCAGCACATAAAGCATTTTTTTCATGATCTACTTGCATAGAAATTTTACTACTCTCCACATAAGCAAATTTATTCTCATCAATAGTAGTGGGAGCAAACTCAACAAAATAACTATCATGTGAAGCATAATTCAATTGAAAATTAAAATCATGATGACAAGTTTCATGGTTATCTTTATTCTTTATAGCATACGTGTCATCACAATAATCATCATAAATAGGAGGCATTCTTTCATCATAATAAATTTGCTCATCAAAACTTGGGGGCCTAAACATATCATCTTCATCAAACATAGCATCCCCAAGCTTGTGGCTTTGCATATCATTAGCATCATGGGTATTCAAAGAATTCATACTAACAACATTGCAATCATGCTCATCATTCAAAGATTTAGTGCCAAACATTTTAATGCATTCTTCCTCTAGCAATTGAGCACAATTATCGGAATCCTTATTCTCATGAAAGATATTAAAAAGATGAAGCATATGAGGCGCCCTCAATTCCAATTTTTTTTGTAGTTTTCTTTTAGATACTAAACTAGTGATAAAACAAGAAACTAAAAGATTTGATTGCAAGATCTAAACATATACCTTCAAGCACTCACCTCCCCGGCAACGGTGCCAGAAAAGAGCTTGATGTCTACTACGCAACCTTCTCCTTGTGTAGACGTTGTTGGGCCTCCAAGTGCAGAGGTTTGTAGGACAGTAGCAAATTTCCCTCAACTGGGTGACCTAAGGTTTATCAATCCGTGGGAGGTGTAGGATGAAGATGGTCTCTCTCAAACAACCCTGCAACTAAATAACAAAGAGACTCCTGTGTCCCCAACACACCCAATACAATGGTAAATTGTATAGGTGCACTAGTTCGGCGAAGAGATGGTGATACAAGTGCAATATGGATGGTAGATATAGGTTTTTGTAATCTGAAAATATAAACAGCAAGGTAGCAAGTGGTAAAAGTGAGCGTAAACGGTATTGAAATGCTAGGAAACAAGGCCTAGGGTTCATACTTTCACTAGTGCAAGTTCTCTCAACAATAATAACATAACTGGATCATATAGCTATCCCTCAACATGCAACAAAGAGTCACTCCAAAGTCACTGATAGCGGAGAACAAACGAAGAGATTATTGTAGGGTACGAAACCACCTCAAAGTTATTTTTCTGATCGGTCTATTCAAGAGTCTGTAGTAAAATAACACAAAGCTATTCTTTCCGTTCGATCTATCATAGAGTTCGTACTAGAATACCACCTTAAGACACAAATCAACCAAAACTCTAATGTTACCTAGATACTCCAATGTCACCTCATGTATCTGTGGGTATGATTATATGATATGCATCACACAATCTCAGATTCATCTATTCAACCAACACAAAGACCTTCAAAGAGTGCCCCAAAGTTTCTACCGGAGAGTCAAGACGAAAACGTGTGCCAACCCCTATGCATAAGTTCACAAGGTCACTGAACCCGCAAGTTGATCACCAAAACATACATCAAGTGAATCACGTGAATATCCCATTGTCACCACAGATAAGCACATACAAGACATACATCAAGTGTTCTCAAATCCTTAAAGACTCAATCCAATAAGATAACTTCAATGGGAAAAATCAATCCATTACAAGAGAGTAGAGGGGGAGAAACATCATAAGATCCAACAATAATAGCAAAGCTCGCGGTACATCAAGATCGTGCCAAATCAAGAACATGAGAGAGAGAGAGAGAGAGATCAAACACATAGCTACTGGTACATACCCTCAGCCCCGAGGGTGAACTACTCCCTCCTCATCATGGAGAGCGTTGGGATGATGAAGATGGCCACCGGTGATGGACCCCCCTCCGGCAGGGTGCCGGAACAGGGTCCCGATTGTATTTCGGTGGCTATAGAGGCTTGCGGCGGCGGAACTCCCGATCTATTCTGCTCCCCGATGTTTTTAGGGTATATGGACATATATAGGCAAAAGAAGCCGGTCAGGGGAGCCACGAGGGGCCCAAGAGGGTGGGGGGCGCGCCCAGGGGGTAGGGCGCGCCTCCCTGCCTCGTGGCTTCCTCAAAGCTTCCCTGACGTCTACTCCAAGTCTCCTGGATTGCTTCCGTTCCAAAAATAACTCTCTTGAAGGTTTCATTCCGTTTGATATTCCTTTTCTTCGAAACACTGAAATAGGCAAGAAAACAACAATTTGGGTTGGGCCTCCGGTTAATAGGTTAGTCCCAAAAAATAATATAAAAGTGTTTAGTAAAGCCCATAAACATCCAAAACAGATAATATAATAGCATGAATACTTCATAAATTATAGATATGTTGGAGACATATCAACCTTTCATGAGTTTAGTAGAGAGAACCCTACTCTCATAGATTGCGACGTTTAACAATCAGACTCATATAGGTGCATTCTTCAAAAGATGTTCTGCAGGACGACATCTCTGCTTCAATGAGCCACTTAGAACACATTAAGATATACATCAACCTGCCATGAAGATTAGGAGAGTATTGCATCTTCATGGAGTGGTATTAATAGTAAGGATACTCTCCTCTCAGTTGACCAACAGCTTGTCTTCCACATCTAATTCACGGGATCTCCGATCACATAGACTAGGTTACCACTGTGAACTCATATTGTAGGTCTCATGCCCATCTCCCTCGATGCATTATCTATCACATTACGTGATAGACCCTTAGTAAAAGGATCTGCCAGATTTTTAGACGTTTGGATATAATCCAATGCAATAACTCCAGAGTTTCTCATTTTTCTAACAGACTTTAACATTCTCTGAACGTGTCTTGATGACTTCATGTTATGCTTTGAGCTGCTCACTTTCGTGATCACAGTTTGATTGTCGCAGTTCATAAGGATACCCGGTACAGGTTTCTCAACAACCGGCAAGTCATTCAAGAGCCGGCGAATCCAATCTGCTTCGACCGTAGCTGTATCTAGTGCTGTGAGTTCTGCTTCCATTGTTGACCTCGTTAAGATGGTCGGCTTGCAAGACTTCCAAGAAACAGCGCCACCTCCATGAGTGAATACATAACCGCTCGTGGCCTTTATCTCATCAGCATCTGAGATCCAGTTTGAGTCACTATACCCTTCAAGGACCTTTGGGTGCCTGGTGTAGTGAATTCCATAATTCGCAGTGCCTTTCAAATAACGCAAAACTCTCTCTAGAGCTTTCCAATGCACATCTCCTGGTTTTGAGACAAACCGACTCAGTTTGCTAACAGCAAAAGAGATGTCAGGTCTTGTAGCACTGGCTAAGTACATAAGCGAGCCAATAATCTGAGAATATTTCAATTGATCTCTAGCAATTCTTCGATTCTTTCGAAGTAACACACTCGCATCATATGGTGTTGGAGAGGGCTTGCAGTCACGATAGCCAAAGCGACTCAAGATCTTTTCCACATAGCGAGATTGAAGCAATGTAATCCCACCATCATCGTCTCTCAACAACTTGATGTTCAGAACGACATCAGCCACTCCTAAATCCTTCATCTCAAAACAACGAGATAGGAAATCCTTGACCTCCTTAATAACATTCAGATTTGTTCCGAAAATTAGTATGTCATCAACATACAAGCAAAGGATAACTCCCTCGCCCCCACCATGGCAATAGTACACACATTTATCAGCTTTGTTTACAACAAAGCCTGCAGATGTTAAAGTTCTTTCAAACTTCTCATGCCACTGTTTGGGTGCTTGCTTGAGTCCATACAAAGACTTCAGCAACTTGCACACTTTTCCTTCTTGACCATCTAGTACAAGCCCATCTGGTTGTTCCATATAAATTTCCTCATCTAACTCTCCATTTAGGAAAGCAATCTTAACATCCATTTGATGAACGAGAATACCATGTGAGGCAGCTAGTGAAAGTAGAACTCGAATAGTGTTCAGTCGAGCCACAAGTGAGTAAGTATCAAAGAAGTCTTCACCTTCCTTTCGGGTATAACCCTTAGCCACGATCCGAGCCTTGTAATTTTCAATAGTACCGTCAGGCCTAAGCTTCTTCTTGAATACCCATTTGCATCCTATAGGTTTGCACCCATAAGGACGATCAGTTATCTCCCAAGTTTCATTCGCCAAGATGGAATCCATCTCGCTACGAATTGCTTCCTTCCAGTAGTCAGCATCTTCAGATGCATAGGCCTCTGAAATAGAACTGGGAGTGTCATCTATGAGATACACAAGAAAATCATCACCAAAAGACTTTGCAGTCCTCTGTCTCTTTCTCCTAGTAGGAACTTCATTGTTCTTCTCCACAGGATTTTCAAAGTGTTCCATCGAAATGACAGGTTCAATAATTGTAATTGGTTCCTGATTCGATGAACTAGGCATCTCCTGATTAGATGAGGTAGCCATATCCTTCATGGGAAAGATATCTTCAAAGAAAGTCGCATCATTCGACTCCATGATCGTACCGACATGCATGCCATGTACTTTAGATTTTACAACCAAGAATCTATAACCAATGCTATGAAAAGCATATCCCAGGAAAACACAATCCACGGTCTTTGGTCCAAGCTTGCGCTTCTTCGGAATTGGCACATTGACTTTCACCAAACAACCCCAGGTTCGTAGATAAGAGAGTTTTAATCTCTTCTTCTCCCATTCCTCGAATGGAGTTATCTCTTTATTCTTTGTGGGAACTCGGTTTAGGACATGACATGCAGTCAATATCGCCTCCCCCCACCATGCCTTGGAGAGACCCAATGTGTCTAACATGGCATTAACCAAATCTGTTAGAGTACCGTTCTTTCTTTCGGCCACCCCATTTGACTGAGGTGAATAGGGAGGCATCCTCTCATGGATTATACCATGTTCCGCACAAAAAGCATCAAATTTATTGGAAAAATACTCTCCACCACGGTCAGATCTAAGCCTCTTGATTTTCCGATCAAGTTGGTTTTCCACTTCAGCTTTATAGATCTTGAAAAAGTTCAAAGCCTAATCCTTAGATTTTAGAAGATACACACGGCAGTATCTTTTTTGAGTCGTCAATTAACGTCATGAAATATTTCTTTCCACCTTTTGTCAAAACACCATTCATTTCACATAGATCTGAATGTATGAGTTCTAGTGGTGCAAGATTTCTCGTTTCCGCAGTCACATGAGACTTACGGGGTTGCTTAGCTTGCACACAAACTTGACACTTAGATCCCTCGACAGTGGGGAAACTAGGGATTAAGTTCAACTTCGCTAGTCGTGACATGCAACCAAAGTTAACATGACAAAGATGTGAACGCCACACATTTGATTCACTATTGTTGCAAACATGATTAACAACTTTATTGCAAATGTCTGACAAGGATAAACGAAACAGGCCTCCTGACTCATAGCCTTTACCAACAAAGGTTCCATACATGGATATTACAAATTTATTCGACTCAAAGACAAGCTTATAGCCATCTCTACACAGAAGAGATCCGCTAACAAGATTTTTATTGACGGAGGGGACGTAATGCATGTTCTTCAGCCGCACGATCTTCCCCGAAGTAACTTCAGATCGACCGTGCCAACACCACGAACAGAAGGACTTGAACCGTTGCCCATCAGCACGGTTGAAGTCCCTGCGGTCTGATAAGACTAAAACATGGAAATATCACCGCATACATGCACATTAGCACCCGTGTCAATCAACCAATCAGGAGAATGACATACTGAAAGAATAGTGGGAAATATACCATACCCAGCATCCTTCATGTCAATGTCTCCAATGACAACATTAGCGGTCTTGCCGCCTTTCCCAGGATGACGCTTGTCATAGCGATTAGGACAACTAGGAGCCCAATGATCAGGATCCCCACACACATGACAAACACCTTTCTTCTTGTCATTCTTCTTCTTGAAGTTCGTGTGTTGCACAGCCTTGTTCTTCCCATCAAACTTTGCTTTACCATCAAACTTGCCCTTGTTCTTGAACTTGTGGGGCTGGAAGTTCTTCTTCTGTACCAGATTGGCACTAGATCCTCCCTCAATACCTCGAGCACGTGTGTCCTTTGCTCTCGCCTTTTCTTCCACATCAAGAGTGCCAATGAGATCCGGGACAGAAAACTCCTGTCTCTTATGCTTCAATAAGGTAGCAAAGTTCCTCCACAAAGGAGGAAGCTTAGTGATGATACCTCCGGCAACAAACTTGTCTGGTAGCATACAAACTGAAGTGCTCAAGTTCTCTAGCAAATGATTGTATCTCATGAGCTTGCTCAACCACGGAGGGCTCTTCAGTCATCATGTAATCATAGAATTGCTCCATGACGTACAGCTCAGTGCCAGCAGCATCCGAGACCCCAAACTTGGCCTCGAGTGCATCCCACATATCTTTTCCATTATCAATTGAAGCATAAGCATCAACTATGTTCTCACCAAGAACACTCAAGAGAGCATCCTTAAACAAATTATCTATTTTCTGAAAAGCTTGTGCCTGTTGAGCATCAAGCTCTCCTTCAGGTTTGCCAAGAGTGGCGTCATAGCAACTCATGGTTTGAAACCATAAGACTACTCTCACGCGCCACCTCTTATAGTGGATACCCTCAAACATAGGAGGTCTCATGGAAGCAGCAAAACCACTTGGTGTAAATTGCCTATAATAAGGTTTTTGGATTGTTGGAAATATGAGTAATTTACCAAATGATTTTACTAACAGAAATACTAGATAAAGCATGACTAATATAGTAGAGATAAAACAAGTCATGCGTTCTGACAGAGAGAAGGTAAATAGCATCTGCATATATGAACTGTAGCCTAGCATATCTATAGCAGACAGTAGAGCTAGTCGCATATATGAAGTAGAACCTAACATGTCTAGGGCAAGTACTAGTACGAGAAACTATGGCAGGACATCCAACAGAAAGAACACATACGGAACAGCAGCAACACTAGACTTGGGGTCGGTATCCTCGCCAGCCATGTTGTCGAGGAGGTTGTCGACGTCGGGGAAGAAGTCGTCGTCGGGGAAGTAGTCGTCGGAGTCCGGGGCATCCGTGACGAAGGAGTCAAGTCAGTAGTCGCGCACGGCGCTCCCCAAAAACCTTATCACCCTTCTCCCATACAGGACTCAAAGAGGTGCGGTTTCGGAGGCCTACTGTCCCGACCTGCGGTGCACGCCACAAGCCGGGATGGGAAAGAACGTAGCAGCAGCGCAGTGCTCAGGAACTTGTGGCGAGAGGAAGAAGAGGTTCTGGTGCGTCTCTCTGAGAGGAACGACCTCCGTTTTATAGGCGCAAGAGAAGGAGGCGAGAGGCTGCAGGCAGCGGGCGAAGAGGTGCGCCATTCGTATTCAATCTCCACTACAGCAAAAATGTTTCATCTTCCGCGTGACCTTTCGTATACCCGTCGTGCGTGGCAAAAATTTAGACATCGGCTCGGCTCATTCCTGCGCCACGCCACGCCGAGCCGTGGCGGGCGGCGGAGGGCCACGGCGGCGGAGGAGGAGCGCGCGTGGATGTCCCTCTTGTTCTCATCCTCATACATGTGGAGAAAGAGCCTCCCTTATAAAGAGGTCCAACTCCCTCTAAACTAGCAATGTGGGACTAAACTTTAGTTCCACCTCTTGCCTTGCACGAATGGGCTGCGTGGGCCTCTAGTATTTATTAGGAATTTCTGAAACTGCTATTGGGCTAGGCCCAAAATAGACAAAATTCCAGCAACCCTTGCCTAACCTACTATACTGTTTGAACAAGCACATGCCTCCTATCTCTCTCATGCGCGTGCCCAAACAGAACCTGACATAATGTTGGACATATATATACTCCATCCATGCCATAATATAAGAGCGTACATGTAAAAAACGCTTTTATATTATGGGATGGAGGTAGTATATTAGTATTTTTGGATGTACTAGTATTGTCTCTATATTACTGTTTGAATAGAAATGTTGGCTACGCTCTCTGCCTCTCTATATTTGTCATATAGGCCTGTGCACAGGTTATCTTCTCAAGCTAGAGAGAGTAGCCAACATATCGCCTTGCATAATGTTGGATATATTACTAGTATTTTTTGGCTACTTTCTGTCTCTCTACATTTGTCAGCAGAAATGCAGTTAATTGTCCCTTTCCACGCAGGCATAGAGAAACAGAGAGAGTAGCCAAAAAAAAAACTGCTTTGCATGCGGTGCTAGCAGAGCGTTTCTCGGTGTTTAGTACTCCCTCCATCCGGATATACTTCCGGACGGAGGGAGTAGATTAAAGGATGCACTACAATGAACACATAATGGATGGTTGTTAGGTGGAGGATAAGAAATGGGCGGTGGATCCTACAGTGCTACTAACTTTGTTTTGATTGGATTTTTTTAATAAAATGGCTGCATGCATCATTCTGATGCAGAGGCCGGGGGTTATCCTTCTTTTCCAAAAAAAGTACTTCCTGGGCACGCGATGATTGCGCTTCTATTAATATGCTACCACCGGAGTTAATTAGAGCATTTTTTGTGAACAACTTGATTTTCAACTCGTATGATCCTTGAGATTTCGAGAAAAAAAATAATAGAAGATCTTTCCAAAAGAAGAATAAGAAGATATTAGGAGATTACAAAATGATCTTTTCAGATCCAAGATCATAGCTCCACTATAGCTTTTGGAAAGCTCTCACGCTATATTTATGTACTCCCTTCGTTCCTTTATATAAGGTGTATTTGTATTTTGATAAAATTCAACAATGTAACGTGCATTTGTTCTAATTCCTCGTAATTCCGATCTTGGGCCTCCAGAAAAAGGAAATTATCTCTTCCCAGATTGGTTGTATCTCTCCTTGTAGAGAAAGAAAAGGAAACTATCTCTTTTCCGATTGTGTGTATCTCTTTCTTTCCTAGCCTAAATTATTTACTTGCTGCTAATCTACAAATTAGAGAAGGGTAATTTTGTCCTAACTAGTGCATAATTATGTGCCTTGGTCACCGTGCTGAAAATAATACACCTTAGATAAAGGAATAGAGCGAGTACTTTTTAACACATTATAAATTAAAAAAGCAACATCTTGTTGATTTTCACTGCTACCTCCGTCCAGATTTATTGGGCACCTTCATATTTTGGGCCAGACTTGGACCATCTATAGACTACTAAAATATTAATTATATACTATAAAAAATTATACTGTTGGGTTTGTATTTGAAAGAGCTTTCCGCCAATATGATTTTTGTGACATATAATTTATAGTTTGATAGTGAAAGTTTTAGGTCAAACTTTAGCCCAAAATAAGAGGGGGGCCTAGTAAAGCGGGACTGAGGGAGTATCAAGCTAAAGTTAGAGTCAGTTTTTCAATAAAGGACATTTCATTGAATCAGTATATCGAGGTGATACAATCACATCAAAAGAATGCATGGCCTCTGTATAGCATGATGCGCACAACATACAAGTCCAACGCAAGCAAAAATAAACATCATTTTACAGCAAACATAAATCAATTCGGCATATGGTGGTGTAGATCCTATCCGAAGGTTACCGCCATCCATGAAGGGAGAAAACCTCTTTCGTTGTATGCTCCAGTCGTGTAGACGCCACCATAAAAAAAGTCTCTTTCCTCCAGCCTCTGCAGGGTATACTAGGCATGGAGCCATCGCGTACATGCATGAATAACCTGCAAAGGAGATAAAACATATTTATTATTAAAAACCAACATCATTCCTGAAAAGCCACAAAGGCCAGCATATAAGGCAGCTGCCCCCACAAGAATGTTTGCATAAAACAGTTTATCAATACACAACAACCAATTGCCGAACATGTTGCGTGCACTACTGGAGGGATACAGATTTGAAGCTACTTGAACTATGGCCGATAAGGATGGCAATGGATCGGGTTTGTATCGGGTTGAACAATATCAAATCCATATCCATATCCATGAAGATAGTCTTTGCCCGCCCGTGAAATAATCCATGGGTGAAAAATTGTGTCCATGTCCAAACCCGATGGATATCCATACCCACTGGATATCCATTGGGTCCTCTCAAGATATAAAAATAAGACATAAGACAATGTTAACATAATATCTTCCATTCTTCACCTCGTGGCAAGCTAGACTTCACTAAAAACGTACACTAACAACCTAACATCATTTAGTACTTTTATAAAAGATGAGAATGACGAGTCATTTAACGAGGAGATAAAAATAAGGGAAGGGGCGCAAGAGTATGTCAGTGGGGATTGAATGTCAACTAATGAAAGTTACAGTGGGGATCGTGCAATTTCCTTTTGCATGCTTTACATAACAAAGTTTCAAATTGTAGTGGACATGTGACTATGGGGTAGGCATAGCAGATTTTTGCCCATTAATGCATACTATTGGGTCGGGTTCGGGTATATCCATGGGTACAAGATTATATCCATGCCCTACCCGCAAGCAATCGGGTCGGGTTTGGCCGCCGCCCATGGGCACAAAAGCATATCCAAACCCTATCCATTCGGATCGGATACCCATGGGTAAAATTGCCATCCTTAATGGTCGACATCGCCCGAGCAAACTTACACTCAAAAAACAAGTATTTAATAGACTCGTCTTGCTGGCAGAAGACACATGTCTTGCTACGTTGTCAGTTGCGTCGTTCGTGGCATATTATCTCTAGTTAAGATTACCCCTCTGTTCAGAAACCAGAGGAATATCTTCACTCTTAGAGGTATTTTGATCTTCCACAATCTTTTCTCATCAACCTGAACATCACTATGAGCCACTGCATGGTACAAGGACTTGACTGAAAATTTGCCGTTCTGATGGAGATTCTATCGAAACTTGTCTGGTTCGCTTGACAGCTGAATGTCCTCTAGACGAATGAGTAATTAATTCCATTTTGCCAGGTGAGGCATGAAAAGGTCCCTACGGAAAGAAATATCAGGGTTTTGTTGTCCCAAAACTTGTTTGATCATGACAAATCTATGTCTGACAATCCTGTACAAGCTACGTATTGCATCATAAGTGGGGTGGCGCCCAGCCAGGTATCTTCCAAGAATCAAATCTGAGAACCGTTCCTAACCGAGAAAGTGCCAAATTGGAAAATAATTCCTTGGCCTTCATCACACCATGCCAAAAATGTGAATCCTTGGGTTTTGCAATAAACTTGAGAAATGGCATTGGACCCCACGCACTTGTTACGAATAATTTCCTGCAACACTTCATTCTCAATGAGTAGTTTGTAAACCCATTTACTCAGAAGAGCGATATTTTTAATCTCAAGTCTTGAACTCCAAGGACCCCTTGACTTTTAGGTTGGCATAATACACTCCATCTGACCTGCCGATTGGGCCAAAAATTTCTAAATCACGTTGTAGGGCTCCAAATTGCCATTTGATGCATTCATATATATGATGCATTGATGCCCAAGCTTGGTTATTAAGTTAGGATGCTTGATCAGCGCTTGGTACTTTGATGCATGCACATGTGTATATCAAGCATAGGTTGTTGGTCAATCATGTATGCTTTGTTTTTCAACTTTTTCATGATTTAAAGAAAAACATTGAATGTGCCTAGCTTGGCTATAGCTCCTTAGTAACATTTCATTGCTTCTGGCTGAGCTGCCGCCGAATGACATAGCACTCTATTTAAAACTTTGGTCACGTCTGAACCCTATATGTTGTTACATACATACATACATACATAGCCAACATCCATGACATGGTACAGATAGTACCAGCTAGCTCAATGGTGTGAAGCTGGATGTCCTCGCTCGTAGAGAAATCAAAAAAAAGAGAGGAGACGTAGCCATCCATCGAATCGAAGACTTTTTTCAGCATATCGCTGATCCAAGATATGTGAGTCAGGTTGTGTTGTGATGGTGAGAGACAGCATACATGCATGTCATGTGTGGCACTGCTCGCAAGGATAGGCGCGCTTAATTGCAAGCAGTGTGACCGATGGGAGATCGATCCAGAGTATTATTAATTTTTTGTATATGATGGTAGACAGTTGGCAAGCAAGAAATACTAATTATGGAGAGAGAGAGAGAGAGAGAGAGAGAGAGAGAGAGAGAGATGTGGAAAAAAACTCGGCCCTGCCCGCGGGCCGGGGGGGACCCTAGTCTGCTCCGCCATCAGCCCTCCCCTCCCCTCGCCGCCGCCGGGCAAAGCCCGGTCGGCGTAGGCGGCGGCGGGGCTTTTCTCCCTTCCCGGTGGTCTGTCGCAACGCGGGATGCGGTGGATCTCCTGGAGCACAGCGCTGGCGTGGGACGCAGCGGCAGCAAGGCGGACGGCCGCGCTGACGGTGTGGGCGGGTGCTGGGTTTGCGGTTGCTGCACGGCTTGGCTGGGCGCGGGCGGTGCCCGGCTGTTCCTCTGTGGTGGTGGTGGTCGGCTGGGGGACGAGCTGGGCAGGGTGGGGCTCGTTGTGGCGTTGCCCTGCTCTAGCTCGTATGGATCTTGGTGGTGGCACCGGCCAACGACGCGGCTTTGGTGGCTCGAGCAGCAGTGGCGGCATCTTCCCTTCTCCTAGGTCCGAGCCGGTGAAGGTTGGGACCTAGGGTCTATGCTCGGGCGGGCCAGATCTGGGCCCGATGCGGATCGGAGCTTCCGGTCCGGGTAGGTGAGGATGGGCTTGGTCCGGGTGGCGGTCGGTGGCGGCGTCTTCCGGGCTCTCCGGTTGGCTATGGGGCTGCGCGGCTATTGCAGTTTGGTGGCGGTGCGATCCGGGTTGTGGACGTCTTTGGTGTGCGGCGTGGATCTGGTTAGTGGTGGTGGACGACTACTGGCGCATGGATACGAGAGGTTGAATCGGTCCACGTTGGTTTCGTTCACGTTGTGCTTTTCGTGTCTGATGCTTGTTTATGGCGTCGGTCCGAGCTCGACTCTTCGGGTGTTGCTGTGTCATCGAACGGATCGGCTTCGAAGACCATGGGCATAGCATCGTTCGAGCTTGCTCGGTGGTGGCCGTCGGCAGCCACTGGGTTGCATTCCCACGGTCCACCGGGACCAGCAGGTGAGGCAAGTGTGGGCGCCTCCTACTGTGGATGCGCTAACCCAGACCCGGTGGCTGATGCCGGGCTAGGAGTGAAAGGAGGTCCCTTTTACTCCTACTACCATGGTGGGGGGTCATGATGTGTATGACTGGTGGTGTCCGGGGCCATGGATGCCGGGACTATGGTCTTGGATGGCGGGCCTCGTGGTTGGCTTTCTAGCAGGCCCTGTGGTGGCGGTGTGGCGGTGGTGACTCTACTTCTTGGTCGTGTGGGCGGCATGGGGTGGAGTGATGGGAGGCTCGAGGCTGCTCTGGCAGTGCCTAGATCTGGTGTGGACGGGCTGGCCCTTGTAGAGGTGTTGATCGGCACTCCTCCTGGTGGCATTGGCAAGCTCTAGAGCGAAAGCTTCGCACTATTTGGCGCAGACGTCGGCGGCGCCTGTGCCTGCTGTTTGCTTCTTGGAGTTGTCGTCGAGGCTCTCGTTAGGTCAGGGCTCCGGGTGAAAACCTATGTTTGTTTGCTTGGACTCGGCAACGGCGACGCTGCGCGCCGTCACCTTCGGGGCGTTGTCGTGGAGCTCAGGAGTTGTCGGTCGGATCTCGGATAGGTGTTAGCTTGTTCTAGGTTAATATTGTATCTTTTGATCTGCTTTGTAAGAGGGCTTCCTCACCACACTGTATCGTTCGGCCTGTACTTTGTTATGTTGCTTTATTGATAAAGAGGGACGAAAGTCTGTTTTGAGAGAGAGATGTCTGCCAACAAACACGTACACACGTACACGTATTACCTAAAGTCCACCCGGCCGGATCAAACCTTTCAAACTTGAAGCATGCATGCAATCGGATCGTGATCGTGATCGTGATAGCCGGTGATCGATGGTCTGAGGCTGATCGATCGCGTGGAGAAATAAAGAAAAGATACTAGCTAGCTAGGGGAAGTGGGCACTTTGCTATCCAACCCAAGACTTACGTTTCTTTATTTCTCCACGCGATCGATGAGCCTCCAAACTATCAATAAGTAGTTTCGCGCGCTGACCCAAACTAGTTATCCATGAGGACAAGCAGCCAAGCTAGCCACTTGCAATCTGCGCGCGAGGATCATACATATCGTTTGCTCGCAGCCGGAAATGGCGGCAACGATGGCGGAGGGCGAGCCGCCGCCGTTCACCCATGAGGACAATCGCCGCTTCCTCCAGATGCTCCGCGACAAGAAGCAAATGTATATATGCGAGTGCAACGACGATTGATATGTGTTTATATGGAGGGATCGTGCTTAATTTGCTTTGTTTTGCAGGCTGGGAATCGGCAGCCCCAAGGTGGAGGTGCAGTTCCAGGACCTCACCGTGGAGACTTACGTGCGCATCGGCCGCCGGGAGCTGCCGACGCTGCCCAACTGCGTCGTCAACGCCGCCCAGGTACGCACTGCCCACCAACAGAGAGTCATGTTTGCTCTATATCTCAGGAGGAGGACGTTCGCCTAGGCCCTCAGTGATGTAACTGTCTATACTATTTCTGAGTAGAATTAATGACTTCAGAAACATCTTTCTAATCTCTTTATGTAGGAGTTGGCATCATATTCGCACATGTGCACACCAAGGAAAAGAGCGGTCAAAATTATAAATGCAGCAAGTGGAACAATTCGACCATCAAGGTAAGGATATGCATATATTTATTTTACTAGCTAGCTCAATAGTAAATATCAAGACACAGTTTTCCTCAAAACAATTTTTTCTAAGGAACATATATATCTTGGTAGATGATTCATTAGTTTACTGACCAAAGATACTTTGTAACCCTATCATAAATCAGGATGACACTTCTACTGGGAGCACCTGGTTCCGGGAAAACAACCTTTTTAAAAGCATTGGCAGGAAAGCTGGATTTGTCTTTGAAGGTACGTAGCAGATTAAGTTATATACACATGCAAACGAAACTTCCTACTTACAAGAAAAGCACTGGATAACAAAACAATTGTTCTTGATGTAACATCTCTTAATAGCGCAAAGGAAAGCTCATGTACAATGGAGATGAAGTGAATTCCTCAACACCACAACACATGCATGCTTACATTAGCCAGTATGATCTTCACCATGCTGAGATGACGGTCAGAGAGACGATTGATTTTGCATCCAATATGTTGGGAACCAACAATGAATTCGGTAAGGCGGCACCGCCTATTCATATTACTTGTCTCAAATAGCTCTAGATTCTATGTGCAGGAATGAGCTAATGTATAATAGAATCCATATGTAAACTATAACTTTAGAAGGACCCATGGTGATGCTCAAGGTGTCTTTTTCTGTGTGTTTGCTCAAGGTGTCTTTTTGTTTTTGCTGTGACATGAATACTAATTAATATAGTTCTCATATTTGGAATGGAAACCATAGAGATGATTGGAGAAGCAGCAAGAAGAAAACATGATGTTGTAAACGAAGTTGACAAAAATCTTGACTCATTTATTAAGGTGGTTGCTTTAATTGTTCCTCCGATCTGCTAAAACAAGATTCCATTTCCCTGGTCACTTACAATATGTTATATGCAGGCTACCACATTTGGAGAAGGAAGAAACCTTACAACAAACTACATTATCAAGGTATGTGCTATTGTAACTTCTCCATTTACTCTCATTTATCTTGACAACATAATCACAAATTCTTTGTAATGCAGATACTTGGTTTGTCTGAGTGTACAGATACCCTAGTGGGGGATGAGATGAGGAGAGGCATATCTGGAGGACAAAAGAAAAGATTAACAATCGGTTAAGATTCTATCCTTTCTATTGCATGTGATCCTCAATGTTTGAATTTATTGCCAACCTTACCCCAACCGCTCAATATTTTGGGTATCTGTTTAAATACATCCAAATGATTGAGGTACCATAGCTAAGAGTTCTATAGTTCAAGACTCGAGCCAAACCACTCATGTAAAATAGTTACGAGCTACACTGTTTCCATGCATAACCCATGTTGACCATATTTCCTCAATATATCAAGCTTATGGCTCATCAACCTTTGTTGTCACATATGAGGTTGCCATTTTGAAACAAACTTCCCATTTTCGTAGATAACTCAACTAAAATTTTACCATCTTGTCTATGCACTTAGGGTGTGTTTGGTTACCTGCATCATTTTTTGCCCATTTGCATACGTGTCCCAGTTGGGCCTGGCTGAGCAAATGCAAGTCAAAAACCAACATATGCACTTAGTTTGGTTGTCTGCATGTCATCTCCCTGCATCGTAACGATGCCGCTACGCACCGCTTGGTTGCTCGCATTGTATGTGCTCACACGGGTGCATGTTGTTTGGTTACATACGAGCATAGAGTTGTGCTCACCTTGTACCCTACTTGGTGAGCTTACCAATACTACTACACCTTACACACGATCACACCGAGCACACCAACGCCACAGCACTTCTGTGACGATGAACTGGACAAAGATGATGAAGTTCTTCAGCCCTAACGGTCGATCCACCTTCTTGCCAACCTCAGCCTTGCTGCATGAATGCTCTCGCACATACTTGGAGTAAGCATCTTCTGCCGAGTGCCTAGTCTTAAACCCTCCTCTGTGGTTGTTGTCGTTGTACCCTGAAACTTGTTTGTTGCAAGCTTCCCATGAACTGTAAACCCCTGAACCCTACCTTTGAACACCACATACCACTTCCCCTGGCAGTGCAAACGAGCAATAAGTTGAAGCAACAAGCATTGGAACACACAAACAGCAAGCAATGAAGAACTCTAGGAGCAGGCAATGGAGCAAAAGAGCATTAGTAAGCATGCATGATCATAGCAAGTTCAACCTAGCACTACTTTGGTGTCGTACTACCACCACATCCAAAAGAGGGTGTCATCCTACCACCGCAAGTTCGTGATCACCGTGAGGATCACCGTGAGGGGTTAGTATATACCACCTCACCAAAATATACACACCATAAGATTGTTTTCAAGCCCTAACTACACAAAATATACGTCGGCATCGTCGTCGTCGTCCTTGTTGCCGTCGCCATCGAGGATCATGCACGTCGTCGCCACCAACAGAAGTAGCACTAGCAGTAGTGCTTGCCTAGCCAGGTCCTCAGCCAGAGCACCCTATGGGCTGCTCCCATGGCAACAAACCCAACACCCTGAGCTTTGTTATCCAGCAGGTGGCTGAGAGCCACCATGAGAGCCTCTGGGCTGAAGCCAATCTGCTCCATGACGGTGTTGTATAGCTGAGGGTGGACGTCCACACTCTTGCTCTCCCTGATGGCGGTGGCCACCTCCTTCACTGCCTCAGTCATGCTGCTGAAGACGCTCAGCTCCTCCTCCATGAACTCACCCGCTTCCTCTTCCTATCGAGCACAGGAACATGCTCACCATCCTTCTCAGGAGCATCAACGTTGATGGGGTCTGACTCCTGGGTGTCTGGATACTCCGGCATCGGCGAGCCCAGCGGCTGACCAGAGCCCATGGCATGCTTGCCAGTTGCCAGCCCGAAGGAGAAGATCTGCTGCATCTGGTGGTAGTTCTGGATAGGGGTGTTGAGGAACTCTACGTCCTTGGAGTGAGCCTAAGAAGAAACAGGGCAGAGAAGTTAGTTAGTATGGCAACGGTTCATAGGCTTGAACTGCTGGTTTGTTAGAATGGCATGGTTTGTGAGTTAACCACGACGTGGCCTTGGTAGTACTCTGCCTCCAGAAGGATCGAGGAGGTGTCCTCATCCCATGAAGCACGGGTCTTTGAGCTTGGACGCGGTGATCCACCTCGCTCTCCACTTCCTCAGGTGGTTCTACACCTGAGTCGAGGTGACCTCTTGTCCACAGAAGTCGAACACCTGCTTTGCAACAAGGGTCAAGTGCACCTCCTTGAAGCTATGATCTCACACATCTTGTTAAGCACAAAAGTGGAGAGGAACGACTTCCATTTCATGTTGTTCCCCCTGCGATCCTTCTTCTCCTTTGCTGCTGCCTTTAGAGCAACAGCATTGGGTTGTGCCAGCACAAATGGAGGAACCGTAGGTGGCACCTCGAAAACCACTGAATCAAGAGGCATCTGTTCCAGAGGAGGCTGGGAGTCCTCGACGTAGGACGGCGGGAACTGGCTCTCGGACAGCACGATGGCCTAACTAAACTCTTGCGTGGTCATGTCCTACAAATGTAAGTGTCATCAACGCCACAAGACATTACAGATGGACAATATGAACTAGCAGTACAACATGGACAGATCGAACTAGCATTACATCATGGACAGATCAAACTAGCAGTAACACATGCACAAGCAGACCACAGCATAATGGAGCACTAATCATGGAGAACAGAGCACTAATCATGGACGCATAGATGATCTTGTTCAACACTTGCACACTAGCATACCACCGATTCATCCATGACCACTAACTACCAACACTTGCCCACATGGAAACAACCCCTAGCATGCTCCAAATCTATCACAACTAGCTACTACACCATCATAGTCAAACGGATCGGGCGACCTAACCTTAGCACACGGACAGATCTAGCTAGAACTAGAAAAGAGGAGGTGGTGATTGAACTTACAGAGGCCATCGGAATGGCCGCGGAGGAGGTGCCTGGCACGTCGGAGAGGAGGAGGAGTCGGCCCGCCGCCACAGTCAACCGGTCGCCGGAGTAGATGCGCCGCTTACCTCGTCGTCGAAGTGGATCCGCACCGGAGGGAAAGCTCGAGAGGGGGGAAATGGTGGCGGGAGTTTTGCCGCGGCGGTGACCCTCGATATATAGGGCGACCGAATCGGCGGGCGGTGACTCGAATTAGTCCCGCCGCCTTTTCAGAGATGCGCCATCGCTCCCGCCATCTCTCTCCCCTGCGCGGCGCGGCGAGGCATTCTCCTCCCCTGCATCGCTCGAGCCTGGCTCACTAGAAACGGCCGATTCGGCCGTTCCTAGCGGGCCGGGCTGAGGGGTCCTTTGAGGTTCGTGCTATGCGGGCCAAACAGTAAACATAGACATCCAAACATCCCATTTTCATCCCGCGCGGGCCTGGATGGGCCTAATGCAGGCTACCATAGGGTCCTCATTGTGTGAGATATTTATCAGTTAAATAAAAATGTATTAGTGCACCATGCATGTAAAGGTTATAGTGCAACATATCAAAATGACACCATAATTTTTGAACATATTCGATCAAAAGGACCATGAAGAGCAATATCAATACTGAAAACAAAGTACTAGTTGCATTAATATACTAATCGCCTTACAACCCATCTAGGTTATCTACGATTGTAAAAGAAGTTTTCTTCACCAATTCTGATGATGTTTTAATTTACTCTCTTATAATGAATCATCTTAATTAACACCACAAAGTGATATAATTCATCCCATGGTTTACATTTTAATTTGGTTTTATCTGGCATGATTATAATATGGAAGCATTTCTCCACAAACTCTCTATCCACCACCTCATGACACTCCATTCGTCTTTCTCCACCATGGAACACATTTGTGCACATTTGTGAAACAATAGTGATCTTCGGCAAGGATGGTCTTAGAAGAGCTATATTATGCCAACCATCTACATTCATGAAACCATCTGGTGTATTGCTAATTCAACTAAAGTGTTATCTGTTCGAGAAAATATGCATTATAAGTGTGGTACAAGTAGTATTTATAGTGAGCCTACGGAAATACTATAGAATTATATACAAGTTGAAATATAAATTATTCTCAAGGAACAGATATCCATAGAAAGGATGACATTTGATATTTATTCTACAACATCAGAGCAACCATGTGTGTTAGATTATAAGTACACATTGAACCCTAACTATAACACAAGGTCAAACTTAAACCACGAGTTGTAATAGAGATATATGAGAGTCAACCTTCATGGCCATTAGTCATTTTGGAGAATACGGTATTTTCAGTGATGCTTCCTCTGACGAGCAGTGTGATGAGGACAATTTTGGTTGATGTTTGCACATGAGGTAGATAATAACACGATTAGTCTAATGCAAAAATTTCAAAATATTTGGCAGAATAAAAACTACTAAAATGTGGAATGATATTATTAAAACTAGTCTATTCAGATTCATGATTATTATATATGTTTTTCAGTGGAAATGTAGCTAAATATTAGGGGGGTGATATTGTTTTCCACTAATTGCTTTGAGTTTTTTGGAACTTTGTTAACATATTCAAGCATTATACATAATTGCCACTAATATCTAGATTCTAGAATAACTTTATGACTCTTTGGAAACAAAACAACTCTCCTACGGTAGTCGTGTCCACGGACAACCACCTAACACTCACTTGTTTTCCGACCAAACCAGATGCATGAATATGGGACGGATGGGTGGCGACCCCCACCTTTGCATCATGTTTTTTATGCAGAAACATGCGTGCAATAATATTTGGCCCACTGTGTCTCTCCCCCTACACATTTCGTTTCTAAAATTTCTATTAGTCTGAAATTCCCTAAAGTAGAAGTTTCCAATAGTTTGATTTTCTTTTAGATTTTGAATTTTCCAAATGTTTGACCTTTTTTCTTAGAAGTTTGATCATTTTTTAAATGTTCCAAGAATGGAATAGAAGTGGAAGGGTACCAATCCAGGAACAAAATTTGCCAACAAATGAGATTAAGTGGGGGAGGGAAAGTCAAAAAATAGGAAGTGGGGATAATCCAAAAGTGAACACTAGCAAAATCCCTAGCGCGGGAGACCACCAAATAGTCGTGCCCTTTTCTGAACTTATGATTTTTTTACATTTTTATGAGAATATCTAATACTCCCTCCATCCCAAAATAAGTGTCTCATTGTACTAAAGTTGAGACACTTATTTTTGGAGGGAGGGAGTATGTCGTTAATCACATGATCTACCACATTAGACAACCTTCCAGACATATTTTACTTCCCCAACTACCTTTCAAACCATCTTAAGATTAAAATTGATCCTATCTTGAAATTTAGGGGCCTAGATATATGCTATTATAGCTGGACCTCCACCTTGGCTTTGTACCATGTCTTTATATAAAAAGGAATTTTGTAGACAAGTGAAAGGTGCTCACACAAATGGACTACATTCATATCTTATATTTTCTATTCAATGAAGTACATCTTTTTTACAGTACTTAATGAAGTACATGTTAATAATACAAACCGGCCCATTCTACAACAAATATGTCAGCTAATCAGCTAAGTAGAACCAAAAAATGTTGTATGGTGCCAAAATATTTATTTTCTAACTAATATCTTTCCCTCATTATATAACTAGTGTTATATTTCACAATGATCTCCTTAATGCAGGAGAAATGCTAGTTGGTCTAGCAAAATGCTTCTTTATGGATGATATTTCAACTGGTCTTGATAGCTCCACGACGTACGAGATCATAAAAGTTATACAACAAATGGCTCATTTACTAGATCTCACGGTGGTTATTTCCTTGCTTCAACCACCTCCTGAGACATTGGAATTATTTGACGACATAATTCTTTTATGTGAGGGTCAAATTGTATACCAGGGCCCTCGAGAAAATGCTACTGATTTCTTTGAGATTATGGGATTCAAATGCCCCGAAAGGAAGAATATAGCCGATTTCCTTCAAGAGGTACTATGTTAGTGTTGTATGAAAGAACTATTGAATAAACAATAGTGAGAACAATTTATTATCCTTACCAAATTACTATTTGGAATAACTTATGGGCAACTAGTACTTTAAAATCGTGAAATTTCAATCAGGGGAATTTATTTTGTAATGTGTACTTGCTCACAATAACATAGTAACGAATTAACAATGGTTGTTTTCCATTTTCCTAGGTGACCTCCATGATGGACCAAAAGCAATATTGGATTGGTGAACAACATAGGTATCACTACCATTCAATTGAAAAATTTGCGGAATCATTCCGTTCATCCTATCTCCCTCGACTTGTACAAGACAAACTTTTACTGCCAAATACTAATACAATAAAGGGCGAGGTGGTAAAAACTGGTTCAGGTCTCTCCAGATGGAATGTTTTCAAGGCATGTTTTTCAAGGGAAGTACTACTTCTGAAAAGAAACTCCCCAATACACATATTCACAACCATACAGATAACTATCCTTGCTTTGGTGATATCGACTATTTTCCTTCGAACAAATATGAACCACAAATCTATACTTGATGCCAACAAGTATGTTGGAGCTCTCTTTATTGCTGTTATGCTAGTAAATTTCAATGGCATGATTGAAATTGCAATGACAATCAAGAGACTTCCCACTTTCTACAAACAAAGAGAGTTACTAGCATTGCCAGGATGGGCACTCCTTACTCCAAATTTCCTTCTTAGTATCCCAATATCACTTATGCAGACAGGTCTTTGGACTAGCTTAACCTACTATTTGATTGGCTATGCACCTTCCTTTATCAGGTATCTCTCCTCTTGGTCAATTACATATATAACGATCATAGTAGTTCAAATGAATTTGAGTGGTAGAAAAAGGTTGCCTTAATTACTTCTTGCAGATTCATGAAGCACTTCTTGGTACTTTTTTCCATGCATCAAACATCAATGGGCATGTGTCGTTTGTTAGCAGCAGTGGCAAGGACGCTAGTAATGGCCAACGTTCTAGCAACCACAACCCTTATAGCAATCTTTATATTTGGAGGCATCGTCATTTCAAAAGGTTAGATCGGATTTAGCTTAGTCTAATGCAATACGTATATAAAAACTATAACATAGCACATGTTTTAGGACATGTTTGCAACTAAGACACTCAAAAAATTGTAAAATGAAACAGATGATCTCAAACAATGGTTACAGTGGGGATATTGGACATCACCATTCGCCTATGCGCAGAATGCAATCTCTTTAAATGAGTTCCTTGATGAAAGATGGGCTACAGTAAGCAATCATTTCAATTAACATTTCTGATAAGGTGCATCAAATATGTACTAGAACTGTAACTTGATGATGATGTTCTTGTTTCTTTACAGGAATTTCATTATGAAAATGCTAATACGATTGGTGAAGCTATCCTCAAGATCAGGGGTTTTCTCACGGAGTCGCACTGGTATTGGATTTGTGTCAGCGTTTTATTTGGATTCGCGCTCGTCTTCAATATACTCAGTATATTTGCACTGGAGTTCTTGAACTGTACGTACATCAAGATATATATCCAAAACACTATAAATGTTGAATCATAATTACAATTGGTATTCATTATGTTTTTTACCATTTTCTATTTGCAGCACCACATAAACGTGAAGTTCACACCAATGCCACGGATACAATGATGGAGTGTGCAACAACAAAAAATGGATCTCACGATGCATCAATTCCACAAGGTGTCCTTCCATTTCAGCCTCTTTCCTTTGCATTCGATGCTATCAACTATTCTGTCGATATGCCTAAGGTATGCTCGAGCACACAATATCTTACTAAATAGTAGCATCCATTCTGATCATGTTCACCAAAATAACACATATCTTACACTAGGAGATGATGAAGTATGGAGTAACAGAGAAAAAACTTCATCTACTACAAGATGTCAGCGGTGCTTTCAGGCCAGGAGTGCTAACAGCTCTGATGGGGATCACTGGTGCTGGAAAGACAACATTGCTCGATGTTTTGGCCGGAAGAAAAACCGGAGGGTATATTGAAGGTACTATCAAGGTAGCAGGATACCCAAAGAAGCAAGAGACATTTTCAAGGATCTCGGGCTATTGTGAACAAAGTGACATTCACTCCCCTAACCTCACTGTATACGAGTCACTTCAGTTTTCTGCAAGACTTCGCTTGCCTTCGGAAGTTACATCGCACCAAAGAGATGTATGTGCAATTATTAACATCATTTGAAGTTAATACACATGCAAATATCTCACAATACATATCTTTGCATTTTTTTAGATGTTTATACATGAAGTGATGCACCTAGTTGAGTTAACTAGATTGAAGAATGCAATGGTGGGTCTGCCAGGAGCAACTGGCCTGTCAGCTGAGCAACGAAAAAGGCTAACAATGGCCGTGGAGCTGGTAGCTAGTCCCTCCATCATATTTATGGATGAGCCAACCACTGGCTTGGATGCCCGTTCTGCAGCAATTGTCATGAGAGCTGTAAGAAAGACAGTGGACACGGGACGAACTATTGTATGCACAATTCATCAACCAAGCATTGAGATATTTGAATCATTTGATGAGGTAAGAGTAAGTCTAATTTGAAATACGTTGAGTTTTTTGTTAGGGAAAATAGGTCGAAATTATTCCTACAAAACAAGCAAGAAATAAAATTAATAGTCTTGTGGCGTCAAGTCAAAGACTGGAAAGAGCGGAAAATTATCAATACACATGATAATAATTCTTACTGACAGTCAAGTGTCTATATATATGATTTTTAAACATACATGTCTTAATTATTATGAATCAGTACCACTAAATTGCTTCCTATATGTTAATTGAATTTGACTAATTGCAGCTTCTACTTATGAAAAGAGGTGGTCGGATCATATATAGTGGTTCACTAGGCCCACATTCTTGCAACATGATAGATTATTTCGAGGTAAGAGTGCATAATTTTGAATGTATATTCACACGTTGGGAACAAAAAAATTATATGCTTTGTCACAGGCTATACCCTGTGTTCCTAGAATAAAAGAGGGACAAAACCCAGCAGCATGGATGTTGAATGTTAGTTCAAACACAACAGAATACGAGATTGGACTGGACTATGCAGAAATTTATCGACGCTCCTCTCTATACAAGTAAGTGATGTAATCATAATTCTATAACCCCTATAATATAAAATGGATTTTATAACCAAAAATATTGTTGTTATCTTGATTCTGTAGGGAGAACATGATTCTAGTTGACGAGCTTGGAAAACCAACACCCGGCATAGAGGATCTACATTTTCCTCCAATATACTGGCAGAACTTTAGCGCACAATGCATGGCTTGCTTGTGGAAACAAAGATGTGCATATTGGAAAAACCCGGAACATAATGTTGCTCGATTCCTAAACACGTTTGTTCAATCAACTATGTTTGGAGTTGTATTTTGGCAAACTGGATCAACAATGTAAGTAGGAATGACAACAGACCTAATGATTTTATTTCATGAAAATTTATCATGCCTCAACTATATCTTAACTTAGTTTCCTGTGTAATAGTAAACAGCAACAAGATATATTCAACATACTAGGACTCATATATGGAACATCACTATTTCTGGGCTTCAATAATTGCACTATGTTACAACCAGTTGTGGCCGTGGAGAGGGTTGTTCTCTATCGAGAAAAGGCGGCAGGCACATACTCCACCTTGGCCTATGCCATAGCTCAGGTAATGTTACTTTACCAACATATTCTAAAATGGAAAAAAAATCTAAACCTAGGAGGCTTGGCATATTTTTCTCAAATCCAACATTGGATTTCTATTTGTAGGTGGCAATTGAATTGCCTTACATGCTTGTCCAAGTGTTCATGTTTGCGGCAATCATTTACCCAATGATTGGATTCCAAATGACCATTGGCAAGTTCTTTGAGTTTATCCTTTACATGGTGCTAAGTTACATGTACTACACACTCTTCGGGATGATGACAGTAGCACTGACACCAAACGTGGAGATAGCTTCTGGATTAGTCTATCTTATCTTCCTCTTTTGGAATGTCTTCTCTGGCTTCGTCGTTGGAAGATTGGTATGGCTCCCTTCTCAGTCTACCACTTGTTACGCCCCCCCCCCCTCCCAAAATATTCTTCCCTGTAATTATAGAGCAAACATGAGAGAAAACCCAAATATTAGGCTCATGGAATTCCTAACTAACTGCTAAATAGATTGCATCATGATTTAGATTTGGGGTTTACATTTGACTATTTTTCAAAATAAACAATAAAGGAGGACAGATCATGCATGGTTAACCTGATGAACAATAAAAATGTGTATGCAGCTAATCCCGGTGTGGTGGAGGTGGGCGTATTGGGCAAATCCATCAGCATGGACGGTGTATGCGCTCATGTTCTCGCAGCTGGGCGATCGTACGGAGCTGATTCTTGTGCCCGGGCTGCCATACCAGACAGTGCGGGAGTTCCTGGAGAGCTACCTTGGCCTCGAGGATGTCTACATGAACCTTGTCACCTACCTGCATGTGGCCATTATCGCCTTGTTCACCATTGTCTTCTTTATCTCCTTGAAGTACCTCAATTTCCAGCGGAGATAGAACAAACAAAATGAATGGTGTCATCTGAATTACAAGTACACTAAGTGATAAACCACTTTACTGTATAAAGCTAAGAGAAGAGAAGTGCCCAATTAATTATAAATAAACACATGAGCACAATGATGTTGGTTCAAGAGGAAATGTTGAAGTAATCACCATATTTGAGTGAGAAGTTGTATATGTACTCTCTCCATTCTAAATAAATTGTAATTTTAGTATTGTCTTAAGTCAAACTTCTTTAAATGTTGACCAAGTATATACGAAAATATCATCTGTAACAACAAATTAGTTCCATTAGATTGATCATAAATATATATATATATATATATATATATATATATATATATATATATATATATATATATATATCTACTATGAATATTTGATGTTGAAGACATTGGCACATATTTTGTATATCCATAATGTATTAGATATTATCGCATTTTTTGTACATTTAATGTTGTAGATATTAGCATATTTGTATGGACTTGGTTAAATATAGAGAAGTTCGACTTGAGACAAAACTAGAACTTTATTTAATTTGAAGTGAAGCAAGTATTATTACTTATTTGCTGTGAAGGCGCATCCAGTAACTGAGTAACACCTAGCAATTGTGGATCATTTTGTCGCACTTGCCAGTCACACCATTCAATCAAGCACATAAGCACATTTTGCAGTCATTTTTTAAAACCCCATATGTGTTTATTACTCAAGAAATATTCCTACAATCAGAAAGAACCAACTCATCGCATGAGACAACATACCACCCACTAACACACTCATAGCTTTAGCACTGGATTGTTTTCCCGCTAACCCAACAGTCACAAAATTTGCCTCCCTCTTAATCATCGACAATTTGAAGTCATGTAAGAGTTGGATGACCCAATACACCCTTTATTGCGTGCGGGGGGGGGGGGGGGGTATTCCATGATTATAGAGTTATTCCTCCATACATGGGGGTCCTTGATGCAACCACACAGCCGTGGTGCAGTCCGTACAACTATAATTCGCCAAACAGTCGGCAGCTCTATTGATCCCTACTATGTTTCTGAGGAATAAATACCCTATCTACCACTAAAGTTTGGATTTTTGCAACAAGATGATCGTATGCCGAACGAATAAGACAATTCGCCAGTAATACAGGATAAGGCCTCCGTGGAGTCCGATTGGACAATGACGGGGAGGCTAGGGTGTTGTAACGCCAAAGCCACCCCCTACATGATTGCGTGGATTTCAACCTCCAGGGCGTCATTGCAGTTAAACACAAACTGATAAGCTGCAAAAATGACAGAACCATCATATTGCCGTAGAATCATACCTGCCGCCGCCGCCCCACTCTTCATCGAAATGGAACCATCCACAGACAAGGCAACATGATCCAAGAATGGTGGCCAAGGCCTATGAGGAGCATGAGACTTCTTCACCATAGGTGGGATGAAATCATCTACTGGCATCTTACCCTTGAGTATCTCGTTCGTACTGTATCTACTTACATTGCCAATGGACTTCATGTAGCTAGCAAGGTACTCAACCGTAACATGGACTGAAGGTACACTTTTTTCATGGATCAGATCATTACAAAGCTGCCATATACACCAATTCAGCATAATCACGTTGTCACGTTCAGCCTCGCAGCAGCTGAGTTAAAGATTAAGGATTGACTGATAAATGCACATGCATACATGTGCAGACACATCTTTTGTGCAATCTCGTACTCCCTCCGCTCCTAAATATAAGTCTTTTTAGAGATTCCAATATGAACTACATACGAAGCAAAATGAGTGAATATCATACACTCTGAAATATATCTATACAAATCTGTATGTATGTAGTTTGTATTGAAATCTCTAGAAAAACTTATATATTTAAGAAACGGAGGGAGTAGTATGCAAGAGGATCAGGATGGGCGCAGCCCACTTGAATGGCTTCTTAGCCTGGCTGGACGAGGAACGGATGCTCCAAATGCATGCGTCACCAAGCACGTGATGTATGTTATATATGTATGGATATGGATACGTAGCAGGCCACGTGCGTGTCACATGTACTCATAAGCAACCCATGGTTTATATTAATCCTCTGTAAATGTGGACATGTGGTCATGACAAATAAAGACGTAGGTAGTTCTTAAAAATGAGTAGGACTTGTGATTTTGATGATAAGATAATACTCCCTGCGTAAAGAATTATAAAATAGTGACCTAAACACTTTTATATTTTTATTTATTTTTGGGAAGAGAGTACTATATTGTACATTTGTACTGTGCACATTTTTTAATAGATGTCGCCTGCAAAAATATATGAGTGCATGCATGCATGTCCTCATCGACTCCTTAACATCGGCGAGGGGAACTATCATGGCACCCAAATTTGCAATTTGGTTAATTAAATTGATAATACTTGTTAAGCTCGATAACTGAACAAAGTGTTCTTTCTTTCTGCTCCCCGGCGAGGCCGAGGCCCCCTCACCTTGCGTCTGTCGCTCCAGGATCGGATGGGGCGGCCATTGGCCTCAGTCCGGTAGTGGTAGGGTTAGCAACAAAATTTAGGGCATGTCACCCATTGGTGGTGCCGAGATGATTTTGTTTTTTGTAAGGACATTTTTGTTTCGGTTTTCAAGGGCTCAAGTAGGAGCTCCTCTATAGCTAGCTTATGATGTTTCAGGTTTCCTACAGAATGAGGCAAGCACGCCGCAATTTTTTTTTTTTTTGAGGTACCGGCAGGAGCACTGCCTTTTTCTTACAGAAGGGATGGCGAAAAGACGCAATTTACAGAGGGGCGAGCGTTTTTAGGGAACATCATAGAAACCGCAAAAGACTGATCTAAAAACTAGTTTAGCCAATACCCGTGATTGGCAAGCTTCCAACAAATGCCAGGTCACGCTGATTAATTGCGTCTAGGGCTAGTGCCGCAGCTTCTAGGCCTAGTGCCACAAAATATATTGGGTATGAACATCTCGCTATGAAGTGGAATACACTGATCATAAGAGGGAAACTAATTTTCCAAAGTCATGAGTGACTCACCCGTCCCTAGTGGTTCGCTCCGGGTCGATCGCTCGTGGGTTCGTTCCAGTCAACCGTTCATTAAATATGAAAAACTCGTATAAAACGAAAAAGATTGTGAATTCAAAAATGTTCACGGATTTTGAAGAAAAGTTCAGGAATTTTTCAAAGTTGTGCAATTTTGAATAAAGTTCATTGAATTTCATTGGATTTGAAAAAAGTTCATCAGATTTGAAAAAAATTCATCGAATCTGAAAAAAGTTCATCAGATGTAAAAAAAAAAGTTCATCGAATTTGAAAAAATTTCATCGGATTTGAAAAAATGCACATCAATTTTGAAAAAAATTCATCGAATCTGAAAAAAGTTCATCCAAATTGAAAAGGAATTCATCGATTTTAAAGAAGGTTCACAAAATTTGAAAATATTTCATCAAATTTGGAAAAAAATTCATTGATTTAAAAGGAAAGTCCATTAGTTTTAAAAAATCATGAAATTTAAACTGGAAAAGAAAAAAGGCCAAAACAAAAAGGTTCACAATTTTCTTAAACGCATTAAAGACAACAAAAAAGGATAAGAAAAAACAAAAAGAAAAAGAAAAAACCGAACTGACGTAGACAATAAAAGGAAGGACTAAAGTAGCTTTACACAAGTGGGATCATGGTTGGGTGGTTAGAGCCTAGCACTCGCAACAAAGTGTTTTCGGGTTCAAACCCTGGATCAGGCATCTTTTGGACGTTTCTCTAAAAACAGAATGGGCCGGCCCGTTTATGGTGGTGGCTGCAGGCGCCGATTTGCAGAAACAGTAGTAACCGGATTCGCCCCTTCAGACTCCTCGTAGTATCGTCTAGCTATTAAGGAAAGCCCAACGTGGTGGCCCAAAACAACTAGCCCGGCATGATGAATGATGCACGAGGATTTATGCCCAACACATGGGGTGGTTCCAAAAGTATAACTAATTTTTCATTTGTATTTTATTTTATTGTTCTGTTGCAGCGCACCGTAGGAGTACTAGTCTCAAAGCCAACTGAGATCCATAGTTGGCTGAGTAGAATGCATTAGGATTCAGGGTCCAGTTACGGTCCAATAAGAAACAGTTAAGGTCTATATATATATATATATATATATATATATATATATATATATATATATATATATATATATGCGCAGAAACTCTGAGATGTTTGGAAATTTTTATGCAAATGCATTCATTATGTCATTGATATGTATCCATCATGTCCAAATACTTACCATTTGATCTCCGACCCATCATTATGTGATGCAGATCCATCGTTTCCATATATCCTCTGACATGGTTAACATATTAACTTGTTTAGTTAACAAGCTCATGTGTGTCTCCTTGATCTTGACTAGTGGCTGCTCCATGCCATGCATCCATGGCCTCGTACAACTCCTCCCAGGTCACCTGCGGTTGTGCGCGAGGGGATCCGGCCTGCCAGGGCGTGGTGCAGCCACATAGTGGTCTACTACGTCACGGCGTGATGCGTGGCTATGGCCCATGTCGGATCAGATCAGATCAGATCTAGGCGGTAGCGGCCGTCTCCTTCGCGTTCGAGATGGGGCGGCAATTGGATGGGGCTTGCTATACCGGTTGGGCAGCATGTGATCTGGCCCTGGACGAGGCTTCCTTGCCAGTTCTGGTGTGGCCATTTCCTTGGCACATTGGTGGCAAACACGAGGTATATGACAATGGTGGATCGGCGCAAGTGAGGCACATAGATGCTCGGTTTGCACACGGTGGCATCGGACATGAGGTCGTGGCAACGTCGCACATGAAGACGGGCCGTGGATGATCGGACCTACGAGGTTTCTCTGCAAGCTATGTCCATCTGTATGCTTGGCTTCATGTCCTCCTCTGTTGTCGGCTTGACTTCCGTGAAGACATGACTCTCAGTTGGCCTTTGTGGGATCTTGATGGCAATGATGGATTTTGACTGCAAATTGTGTCCAACCATTGTTGAAGACTTGGGGCTGTCAGATGGCCTCTCATGGGTTCTTGGCGGCGTCAATTACCTTACCTTGTTGATGTTGGCGGTTGTGCTCCGACCTGCTTCCCATATGTGTGGTATGCCCGGTTGCGTTTGTCCACGTCAGGGTTGTGAGGGTATATGGCCGTTGAGGAGTGACAATCTGGTTTGCAACAGTAACTTCTTCATTGAAAGTGGGAGGCGGCAGTACAGGGTGACATTGGTTTGGTGGTGCTATAAGAACAAGGATTTGAGTTCTGGAGTAAAAACTCTAGGACTGGTTGTATCTAGCAATGGTGGTGTTCTTACATCATGTGTCTGACCTGCCGCCTTCCTGAGTATTGCCTGAGTAGTGTTTGGTTGACGCCCCGCGTGGCAGGGAGCTAATCTGGCCTGAGATAGCAGATTAGTCCAGGCAAGTGATTAGCCGGACTCAGGCCTCCTATTTCTTGTGCCTGGACTGGACACGAGGCAACCGCTGCTGAAAACTAATGACTCTCATATATTATTTTATTTGACCTACATCCTATATGACTTGTACTAACTATTAGCCTTTTTTTGCGAATTACTAACAATTAGCCCCTATAGGCCAGGCACCAACCAAACACTCATGTCACAAGCTAGCCTGGCCAAGAAAAAATATTCCACATCTCAGGCTGTTGCCAGGCAACACTTTTTCTCAGGCATGCTACTCAGGGCACGAACCAAACATGCCCCAAGTCTTTGTCAAGGCCCCTAAAGAAGCACTATTGTTTCTCAAAGAAAAAACAGAAGCACGTACTATTGTAAAATTAACAACTTAATTGTGTCATTAGCATTTCTAGTGAGGTTATCAACCTCACTAGCTTTATTAATTGGTACAAATAATAAATAGAGAATTTGGTATCACGTATTTTGTATTGAGCCCCGCTTCAATACAACTCTCCTCACTAAATGTATAAAGGATAATATGGATTTTTAGCAAATCGTACTTACCTACATATGTACGAATGGTCACTCACCGAAACATATATGCCGTACGTGCCCATTAGCTTGCTTTTTTTCTCTTTTTAATTTTGGAAAAAAAATAGGTGCGTCAGGTGGGGTTCCAACTATCAACCTTCTAGTGTACCTAACCAGTTGGGAAAACAACCTTGTTGTGCCTATTTACTTTCTTTTTTTCTTCTTGTTGTGCGTCTTTTCGGTTTGGTTTCCTTCGGTTTTAGTCTTTTTTTCCATTTTTACGTCTTTTTCATTTTTTTAATTCGCTATTTTAAATTTGTGAACATTTTCATAAATTCGCAAACCTTTTTCAAAACCATGATTTTTTTGTCAAATCATTGAAACTTTTTCACATCCATGAACTATTATTCAAATCGATGATTTTTTTCAATTTCGCAAACTTTTTAATCAAATTCATGAACATTTTACTCAAACAATGAACATTTTTCAATTCTGTTAACTTTTTTTCCAAATTCGCAACTTGTTTCAGTTGAAAGAACTTAAAACGACGCCAGTCTTTGTATTCCATCTGATTAAATTTGCGAATTATTTTATATGAAATTTATAGAAATATAAAAACTGTTAGCGTTTTTCAAAATTCCTTCAAATGTGAACTTTTTTCTGGATCTATTAACAATTCTTGAAAACGGGAACATATTTTCAAGCTCTGAACTAAGTTTGATAACGTGAACATTTTTTAGAACTATGAACATTTTTTTGAATTTTTGAACATTGATTAATAAATATGAACAAAATTTGAAAATTCTGATTTTTTTAGAACATTGATTAATAAATAATAAAACATTCAAAATTGTGAACATCGTTTGACATGGAATATTTCAAAATTTTGAAGAAAATTTTGGAATTCTGAAATTATTGAATTTATGAAGAAAAAAAGGAAACGGTAAATAGAAAAAAAGGAAAAAGTCAAAGAAAAAGAAAAAGGAAAAGGAAAATAGGAGAGAAGATAAAAAGAAAAAGAACAAAACACGGTTCCCTCCTTTGCCACAAGCTATATATCGTCTTGCAAAACTAAACTATGAATTTTGAGTGCATGTTGTTTTTGGATGGAGACCTCCCTCCTTTGTCAGGCCAACAGGTAGCGTGCAGCGGCAGGACCTTGGGGCAGAAAAGAAAAGGTCGGTGACAAATGGCGCACACAAAGGCCGGGCGTCCGGCTGTAGATGCTCTAAGGCCTGCCTGATAGATAAATTCAGTCAGTCCCTTTCGAAATGCAAACTCTTTTTCCCCCACCTAACTGATTTTTATCTTCTTCTCAAAAAAAAACCTAACTGATTTTTATCTAGAAAATGAATTATCAGTGAAACTTACAACAAGATCGGTCATTGGGAAAACAAATAAGTGGCTTTCATTATTAACCAATGGCAATGGATGGCAGATCACAACAAACATAGCAACAAAAACCATTGCCACTCAACCATACATACATATTTTGGGTTACTAACATCTTATTGTCAATCAACACCATACAGGGCTCGATCATCACAACAAACAAACAAACAAACTACTTCTCCAAAGTGTCAGGTGGGAAATGCAGAGGGATTCACCGTCCTAGTTTGTCAAGAGGCGTAACAGCGTACATCATCCATATCAGTTTGACCAACAATCGCTTAAAACATCGTGATCCCACCTGATATGAACTATTCGTCTCAAATACACAAGGTGGTGTTGATATGAAAAAAAAATAGCATCGCGTTGCCCTTCCCTTCCCTCGCTCTTCCAGCACACGGCCGAAAAGGGTCTGAGCGTATGCATCCTCCTTCCTCCCTGGGATTCCTTCCTTTGTGATCCTTCGAAATCGATCCACCCTGAAAAGTGTGGGATAGAAAATCAAATGTAGCACCGCCAAACGGAATAAGCACTTCAAAGATATGCTAGGAAAGGTAGTAAAAAATAATAATAATGGTTTCTTTCAGAAACTCACTCAGTATTCTTACCTAATAACGACCATAGCCGGGGCTCCTGCCTCTTTCATAACGATCATACACAGGGCTTCGGCTCCTACCATAGGGTGCTCCATCGCGGCCATCATACCCAGAATTACGTGGACGGCGATCGTAATCTGGACTTCGGTACCTAGGGCTAGGGGACCGCACGTAGGGACGCCTGCCCTGGTCAGCTCTTTTTGGACTGCTATATCTGTCACCGCCTCGTCTGGGACTGCCATATCTGTCACCCCCTCGTCTCGGGCTGCCGTATCTGTCACCGCCTCGCCTGGGACTGCCATGTCTGTCATCTCTTTCATTGTCATCATCCCGGAAGGCGTATTCAACCGTCACTACCCTGTCCAATATCGTGCTGCACAGAAACAGGAAGGGATGACACCCAGCAATGAGAAATGTGACGTAAAAGTCTGCACGAGCAAAGCAAGATGCCGACAATATTACAGTTTACAGATACATTAGACTTGATGGGAAGAGCAGCCTAGAAGCTACTATCCCAAAAATAGTCACCATGTATGTTATGAATGATATAAGAGGGGGTTGCAGATAATATGAGACAATGAGAAAAGCTTCAGCAGCAAACGTACTTCGTCAAATTTCAATTCCTAGAAAAGTAGCTACAAATTTACAAGGGAAAATTGCAACTGCATATGGCATGACAGTGTAAATTCAGCAAACCAAAACTGAGGCCATCCACATGAAACTAGCTCAAGACCCAAAAAGGGGGGATTAATTCAAAAAAGAATAGCTGGTTACCAAATCTACTTGCCAAAGTGCATGAAGCAGAACTAGACGATGGCTCAGTGGAGCAGAGCAAGCATTCCTACGATATTGGAGAGTTAATGACTTGACGGTGCTTCAGTGGAGCAAGCACGCAGATAATATTTGAGGGCCTAAAAATTGCAGCCTACCTAACAGTTTTGCTTTCGTATTGATGTAAAAATAATTATAGTAAGAAGAAAGACCATCCAACTATCATAAAAATCAATGTCAGGTATTGCATCAGTCACATGATGTAGCAGAGAATTTGAGACCTCAGCACAGTGCGAAATAACCTAACTAGTCGGGGGGGAGGGAATCCAGTATGAAGATGTTATGGACCCCAAATGAAATGACGGAAGAATCAGTGCATTTTTAGTTTCCCACAAAAAAAAATCAGTGCATTTTTGGATGCAGTAGTAATAGCAGCAATGACATGCCTGCCCAGGGCTCTAGTGTAGAGCAAAGTGGATGCGGGGAAATGCACTTGGCAACAACTAATCAGTCATAGAAAATTTGCAGCATTGTTTGTTGATACTGGATGGAGGATGGGCAGTGGGAAGCGGATGATACATACCTCTTGTCGGTCTTGTTGACGGCTATGCTGGCGTCCTCCTGCGCCTCGTACTGCACGAAAGCAAAGTTCTTGCGGATACGAATGTTTGCAATCTTGCCGTAGGGCTCAAAATGCCTCTCGATGTCGACGACTTTGGTGCGGATGGGGTCAAAGTTGATAACAAAGAGCGTCCTGGTGGGCTTTGCATCTGCCCCTGTAGGCCTGTCGCGGTTCTTGGGCACCGGCTCCTCTTGCTGGAGGAATGAATGAATTTAGGTTACCCTTGACAGAGAGAGAGCGAGAGAGAGATAGAGAGAGAGAGACAGAGAGAGCAGGTTACCCTTGACCATTCGACAGAGAGCCTGCGGCTGGTATGGCCGAACTCGGCGTTGCTGAGGCGCCTTATTGCGTCCTCGGCGTCGCGCTCGTCTTGGAAGTAGACAAAGGCGTAGCCTGCAGTATGTTTCTTTTTTGAGCATTCATTCATTTATTTATTGCCTCCGTCCACATGAAACTCATTCTATCCAAATGTGGCGTTTGAGCATTCATTCATTCATTCATCCATTCATTCATCCATAGAGCAGAGCAGGGCAGAGCAGAGCAATTGAATACTGTCTAGGAGTATCTATCTATCATCTATTTGGGGGACACGAGCAGAGCAGAGCAGAGCAGGGGGGACACTAGACGAGGGAGGGAGGGAGGTCCAGATATAATCCACAGAACAGAACATGATAATAGCAGAGCATACAGGAGCAGAGCAGGATGAGAGCTGAGAGCTGAGTACCGGATTTCATGTCGATGCGGCGGATGGGCCCGTACTTTGAGAAGAGGCGCTCCAGGTCCGACTGCCGCGTCTCGTAGTCGAAGTTGCCGCAGAACACCGGCCTCATCCGAACCCCTCCCTGCTGTGCGGTGCGGTGCGGTGCGGCGGCGGCGGCGAGGGCGAGGGCGAGAGAAAGAGAGAGGAGGGGAGGTGGAAGTGGAACCCTAACTCTAGCAATCAACCAAAGCTACACACAAACAAACGTTGTGGGCTCTTCATGGGCCTAGCCGCTCGGTCCGGCCGCTGGGTTTCATGCATGCATCCACAATCATTGTAAGGTGTTTTCTCAAAAAACAAAAATCATTGTAAGGTGTCAATACAAAAACTCATCATTGTAAGGTGTTGCTTCTACCAATTAAAAAAAGACCAAATAAAAGATGCACCACGGAGGTGCCACAAAAAAAGTAAAAAGGAAAAATGAAGAAACAAAAGTGAGGATGAGAGAAGGAGCAATACCATTATTCTTTTTAGTATACACTTATATGCTTCAAAAGTAGCACCACTTCATGCATTGTTGAGTAGAAAATTTCATATGTTTCATACTAGTGGAGAACCTTTGGATGCAACCCCACTTATCCCATAGGAAGGCTTTCGCATATTCAGAGCTCTTTGTGCATCCTAGTTGCATGGTCATCCCTATACTCCATGTGTTAACATTGATCATAGGGCCTTCTCCATTGCCTAATGGTCAGTTGCGTTGATGAAATACTTTCTTTATTTTTTAATTCTCAAAACTGCAATCATTATTCTATTTTCCCTTTAAGTGTGAGGCACAGCTATGGAAATCTTATATCACTACTTCAAGTATATAAAAAGTACAAAAAGCACAAGGACACTACATATGTATAGTGCATCAACACAATGTATATTGTTTTTCACGTATTCTGTTGCTTGTTTTGATGTGTCGATTGCGATCAAACATGCCATTGGGATCTAGGATTGGACCCTATGATGAGGTGTGTCAGGAATTAGCACAATTAGCTAATTTCACTAGTTCAAGCATCACAAGTTCCCAATTTCTGTAAATGAATGCCTAGTTTTGGATATCCCGGCTGATATGTTAGTGAAAACCCAAGTGTAGGGGATCTTGTGTAGCCTTTTGTGATAAGTAAGAGTGTCGAACCCAACGAGGAGCTAAAGGTAGAATGAATAGTATCTTCATGTTCTATTGACCACCGATAAAACTCTACGCACACCAACCTTTGCTTTACCTAGAAACAGTAATAAACTACTTTGTAGGTGTAATGGGATAAGTTTGTAAGATAATAAAGAACGTGAAAAATAAAAGTTAGGTGTTGTTTTAATAAAAGAACAATTAAGTTAGTATAGTAAGTGTGTAAAAGTGATGATAGTATTTGCAAAATTGTCCTAGGCAATTGATAACAAGATCGGTAATCATTATTGCGAATTTATATGAGGGAGAGGCATGAGCTAACATACTTTCCGTACTTGGATTATATGCACTTATGATTGGAACTCTAGCAAGCATCCGCAAATACTAGAGATCATTAAGGTAAACCCGACCATAGACTTAAGTGTAAAGTACCCTTTATCCCATACGTAACAACTCGCTTATCTGTGTTTAGGTTTCCGTCACTCCCACAACCGACGATGCGCAAGTCATGAGCATATCACAACACCCTACAGCAGGAATCCCCCATGTGTGCGCGACACGGAAGGCACCATAGGACAGCACCAAAATAAAACATGCAACTCAAACCAATCAAGATCATTAATCAACCCATAGGACAAAAGGAATCTACTCAAACATCATAGGATGGCTACACAGCTTTGGATAATAATATATAGCATAAAGCATCATGTTCAAGGTAGGTGAAAGTGCAACTAATCCCTGGGTGGTTTTGGTAATTAATAACAACATATATGTCATTGATCTAATGCTCATTGCTAACAGATTTCAGAAAAGATCAATGGTTGGCATGTCAAGGACTAATGGATGTGGACGCCTCAATATGCTAAGGACAAAATTGGCATAGCTTCAAGGCTCTACATTTTTGGTTAAGTGATCCAAGGTCACGTTGTGTCCCTTAGGAAAGCCAATACTATTAAAAGGGGATGAGGTATTGATCATGAGGTTATTGCTCAAGTGCTTAGTGATATTGCTCCAAAAATCCTCAGCAACTTTCTCAAACACATATGTCCAAACCCTAATTCTTCATCTCAATCCCATTGATATCTTTTACTCCGGACTCACTGAGATGAACCCACACATTGCCACAGCCAAACCCTAGCAATTCAGTTTGACCAAAATGGATCTCAGTCACACCGAGATGGCCTTGCCAAGTTTCTCGAATGACATTGTTTCACTTTGGAATCACCGAGTTGAAACAATCAGAAATTCCAAAACGAGATTCTGCCCTAGCCATTGCACTTCGGTCCGACCGAGTTGTTCAACTTCGGTCCCATCGAAAAGCCCAACTTTCATATCTTTTACACAGATCTGTCTCACCGAGTTTATGTTCGATCTCATCAATTTGAGTCAAAAGTGTGTAATGGTTGGATTTTGGGTGAAGGCTATTTATACCACTCCACCCCCACCTACTCTCTAAGAGAGACATCAGAATGAAACACTACTTCCACCTACTCATGTGTTGAGATCAAGAGATTCCAATCCTACCATTTGAACCTTGATTTCCAGCCTCTTCAAGTTGCTTTCCACTCCAATCCTTCTCCTATCCGAGACAAATCTGTGAGAGAGAGATTGAGTGTTGAGGAGACTATCATTTGAAGCACAAGAGCAAGTAGTTCATCACCAACACAACATCTATTACCTTTTGGAGAGTGGTGTCTCCTAGACTGGTTAGGTGTCACTTGGGAGCCTCCAAAATCATGTGGAGTTGAAGCAAGGAGTTTGTAAGGGCAAGGAGATCGCCTACTTAGTGAAGATCTACCCGAGTGAGGCTAGTCCTTTGGGGAACGTAGCATGCAATTTCAAAAAAGTTCCTACGCTCATGCAAGATCTATCTAGGAGATGCATAGCAACGAGAGGGGGAGAGTGTGTCCATGTACCCTCGTAGACTGATAGTGGAAGCGTTTGACAACGCGGTTGATGTGGTCGAACTTCTTCTCGTTCCGACCGATCAAGCACCGAACGTACGGCACCTCCGAGTTATGCACACGTTCAGCTCGATGACGTCCCTCAAACTCTTGATCTAGCAAAGTGTCGAGAGAGAGTTTCGTCAGCATGACGGCGTAGTGACGGTGATGGTGAAGTGATCCGTGCAGGGCTTCGCCTAGGGACTACGTGAATATGACCGGAGGCGTAAACTGTGGAGGGGGTGCCCTACACGGCTAGGAATCAATGTTGTGTGTTCTAGCGGTGCCCCCCTCTCATATATATAGGTTGGAGGGGAGGAGAGGCAGCCAAGGGGGCGCCCCAAGTAGGAGGAATCCTACTTGGGCGCCTCCCAATTCGGCCTCCCCCCTTCCATATTCATCCGGAGGGGGAAGGAAGGAGGAGGGAGGAGAGAAGGAAGGGGGAGGCCGAATCCCTCCCCTTCCTTTCTCTCTTCCCCTCTTTCCTTCCTCCTTATTTTGGCCTACATGGGGCGCACCAGCCCCCTAGGGGCTGGTCTGTCCCCTTCTTGGCCCATTAGGCCCATGTAGTTGCCGGAGGGATGCCCGGAACCCCTTCCGATGACCCGATATGTACCCGGTACCCCCGGGAACACTGAAGGAAATATGCCCTAGAGGCAATAATAAAGTTATTATTTATTTCCTTATTTCATGATAAATTTTTATTATTCATGCTAGAATTGTATTAGCCGGAAACTTGATACATGTGTGAATACATAGACAAACATAGTGTCACTAGTATGGCTCTACTTGACTAGCTAGTTAATCAAAGATGGTTGAGTTTCCTAGCCATAGACATGAGTTGTCATTTGATTAACGGGATCACATCATTAGGAGAATGATATGATTGACTTGACCCATTCCATTAGCTTAGCACTTGATCGTTTAGTATGTTGCTATTGCTTTCTTCATGACTTATACATGTTCCTATGACTATGAGATTATGCAACTCCTGTTTACCAGAGGAACACTTTGTGTGCTACCCAACGTCACAACGTAATTGGGTGATTATAAAGGTGCTCTACAGGTGTCTCCGAAGGTACTTGTTGGGTTGGCGTATTTCGAGATTAGGATTTGTCACTCCGATTGTCGGAGAGGTATCTCTGGGCCCTCTTGTTAATGCACATCACTTAAGCCTTGCAAGCATTGCAACTAATGAGTTAGTTGTGGGATGATGTATTACGGAACGAGTAAAGAGACTTGCCGGTAACAAGATTGAACTAGGTATTGAGATACCGACGATCGAATCTCGGGCAAGTAACATACCGATGACAAAGGGAACAACGTATGTTGTTATGCGGTCTGACCGATAAAGATCTTCGTAGAATATGTGGGAGCCAATATGAGCATCCAGATTCCGCTATTGGTTATTGACCGGAGACGTGTCTCGGTCATGTCTACATTGTTCTCGAACCCGTAGGGTCCGCACGCTTAAAGTTCGATGACGGTTATATTATGAGTTTTTGTGTTTTGATGTACCGAAGGTAGTTCGGAGTCTCGGATGAGATCGGGGACATGACGAGGAGTCTCGAAATGGCCGAGACGTAAAGATCGATATATTGGATGACATATTCGGACTTCGGAAAGGTTCCGAGTGATTCGGGTATTTTTCGGAGTACCGGGGAGTTACGGGCATTCACTGGGAGAAGTATTGGGCCTTATTGGGCCTTACGGGAATAGAGGAGAGAGGCCAAAAGGAAGGAGGCGCACGCCCCCTCTGGTCCGAATTGGACAAGGGGTGCAGACCCCTTTTCCTTCTCCCTCTCCTCCTCTTTCCTTCTCTCCTACTCCGGAAAGGAAAGGGGAATCCTACTAGGACTTGGGAGTCCTAGTAGGACTCCCCACACTTGGCGCGCCCCCTCTAGGGCCGGCCTCTCCCTTGCTCCTTTATATACGAGGGCAGGGGGCACCCCATAGACACAACAATTGATCTCTTGATCTCTTAGCCGTGTGCGGTGCCCCCTCCACCATAATCCACCTCGATAATATCATAGCGGTGCTTAGGCGAAGCCCTGCGTCGGTAGAACATCATCATCATTACCACGCCGTCGTGCTGACGGAACTCTCCCTCAAAGCTCGGCTGGATCGGAGTTCGAGGGACCTCATCGAGCTGAACGTGTGCTGAACTCGGAGGTATCGTGCGTTCGGTACTTGATCGGTCGGATCATGAAGACGTACGACTACATCAACCGCATTGTGCTAACGCTTCCGCTTTCGGTCTACGAGGGTACGTGGACAACACTCTCCCCTCTCGTTGCTATGCATCACCATGATCCTGTGTGTGTGTAGGAATTTTTTTGAAATTACTACGTTCCCCAACAGTGGTATCAGAGCTAGGTTTTATGCGTAGATGTCATATGCACGAGTAGAACACAAGTGAGTTGTGGGCGATATAAGTCATACTGCTTACCAGCATGTCATACTTTGGTTCGGTGGTATTGTTGGATGAAGCGGCCCAGACTGACATTACGCGTACGCTTACACGAGACTGGTTCTACCAACGTGCTTTGCACACAGGTGGCTGGCAGGTGTCAGTTTCTCCAACTTTAGTTGAACCGAGTGTGGCTACGACCGGTCCTTGCGAAGGTTAAAATAGCACCAACTTGACAAACTATCATTGTGGTTTTGATGCGTAGGTGAGAACGGTTCTTGCTAAGCCCGTAGCAGCCACGTAAAACTTGCAACAACAAAGTAGAGGATGTCTAACTTGTTTTTGCAGGGCATGTTGTGATGTGATATGGTCAAGACATGATGCTAAATTTTATTGTATGAGATGATCATGTTTTGTAACCGAGTTATCGGCAACTGGCAGGAGCCATATGGTTGTCGCTTTATTGTATGCAATGCAATCGCCCTATAATGCTTTACTTTATCACTAAGCGGTAGCGATAGTCGTAGAAGCAGAAGATTGGTGAGACGACAACGATGCTACGATGGAGATCAAGGTGTCGCGCCGGTAACGATGGTGATCATGACGGTGCTTCGGAGATGGAGATCACAAGCACAAGATGATGATGGCCATATCATATCACTTATATTGATTGCATGTGATGTTTATCTTTTATGCATCTTATCTTGCTTTGATTGACGGTAGCATTATAAGATGATCCCTCACTAAATTATCAAGGTATAAGTGTTCTCCCTGAGTATGCACCGTTGCGAAAGTTCTTCGTGCTGAGACACCACGTGATGATCGGGTGTGATAGGCTCTACGTTCAAATACAACGGGTGCAAACAGTTGCACACGATACTCAGGTTAAGCTTGACGAGCCTAGCATATAACAGATATGGCCTCGGAACACGGAGACCGAAAGGTCGAGCGTGAATCATATAGTAGATATGATCAACATAGTGATGTTCACCGTTGAAACTACTCCATCTCACGTGATGATCGGACATGGTTTAGTTGATATGGATCACGTGATCACTTAGAGGATTAGAGGGATGTCTATCTAAGTGGGAGTTCTTAAGTAATATGATTAATTGAACTGAAATTTATCATGAACTTAGTCCTGATAGTATTTTGCAAATTATGTTGTAGATCAATAGCTCGCGTTGTTGCTTCCCTGTGTTTATTTTTGATATGTTCCTAGAGAAAAATTATGTTGAAAGATGTTAGTAGCAAAGATGCGGATTGGATCCGTGATCTGAGGATTATCCTCATTGCTGCACAGAAGAATTATGTCCTTGATGCACCGCTAGGTGACAGACCTATTGCAGGAGCAGATGCAGACGTTATGAACGTTTGGCTAGCTCAATATGATGACTACTTGATAGTTTAGTGCACCATGCTTAACGGCTTAGAATCGGGACTTCAAAGACATTTTGAACGTCATGGACCATATGAGATGTTCCAGGAGTTGAAGTTAATATTTCAAGCAAATACCCGAGTTGAGAGATATGAAGTCTCCAACAAGTTCTATAGCTAAAAGATGGAGGAGAATAGCTCAAGCAGTGAGCATGTGCTCAGATTGTCTGGGTACTACAATCGCTTGAATAAAGTGGGAGTTAATCTTCCAGATAAGATAGTGATTGACAGAATTCTCTAGTCACCATCACCAAGTTAGTAGAACTTCGTGATGAACTATAATATGCAAGGGATAACAGAGACAATTCCCAAGCTCTTCGTGATGCTGAAATCGACGAAGGTAGAAATCAAGAAAAACATCAAGTGTTGATGGTTGACGAGACCACTAGTTTCAAGAAAAGGGCAAAGGGAAGAAGGGGAACTTCAAGAAGAACGGCAAGCAAGTTGCTGCTCAAGTCAAGAAGCCCAAGTCTGGTCCTAAGCCTGAGACTAAGTGCTTCTACTGCAAAGGGACTGGTCACTGGAAGCGGAACTGCCCCAAGTATTTGGCGGATAAGAAGGATGGCAAAGTGAACAAAGGTATATTTGATATACAGATTATTGATGTGTATTTTACTAGTGTTCGTAGCAACCCCTCGGTATTTGATACTGGTTCAGTTACTAAGAGTAGTAACTCAAAACAGGAGTTGCGGAATGAACAGAGACTAGTTAAGGGTGAAGTGACGATGTGTGTTGGAAGTGGTTCCAAGATTGATATGATCATCATCGCACGCTCCCTACACTTTCGGGATTAGTGTTGAACCTAAATAAGTGTTATTTGGTGTTTGCATTGAGCATGAATATGATTTGATCATGTTTATTGCAATACAGTTATTCATTTAAGTTAGAGAATAATTGTTGTTCTATTTACATGAATAAAACCTTCAATGGTCATACACCCAATGAAAATGGTTTGTTGAATCTCGATCGTAGTGATACACATATTCATAATATTGAAGCCAAAAAATGCAAAGTTAATAATGATAGTGCAACTTATTTGTGGCACTGCCGTTTAGGTCATATTGGTGTAAAGCGCATGAAGAAACTCCATGCTGATGGGATTTTGGAATCTTTATAAATGAATCACTTGATGCTTGAGAACCATGCCTCTTGGGCAAGATGACTAAAACGCCGTTCTCCGGAACAATGGAGCAAGCAACAGATTTGTTGGAAATCATACATACTGATGTATGTGGTCCGATGAATATTGAGGCTCGTAGCGGGTATCATTATTTTCTGACCTTCACAGATGATTTGAGCAGATATGGGTATATCTACTTAATGAAACAGAAGTCTGAAACATTTGAAAAGTTCATATAATTTCAGAGTGAAGTGGAAAATCATCGTAACAAGAAAATAAAGTTTCTACGATCTGATCGTGGAGAAGAGTATTTGAGTTACAAGTTTGGTCTTCAGTTAAAACAATGTGAAATAGTTTCACTTCTCACGCCACCTGGAACACCACAGTGTAATGGTGTGTCCGAACATCGTAACCGTACTTTATTAGATATGGTGCAATCTATGATGTCTCTTACCGATTTACCACTATCGTTTTGGGGTTATGCATTAAAGACAGCTGCATCCATGTTAAAAAGGGCACCGTCTAAGTCCGTTGAGACGACACAATATGAACTGTGGTTTGGCAAGAAACCAAAGTTGTCGTTTCTTAAAGTTTGGGGTTGTGATGCTTATGTGAGAAAGCTTCAACCTGATAAGCTCGAACCCAAATCGGAGAAATGTGTCTTCATAGGATACCCAAAGGAGACTGTTGGGTACACCTTCTATCACAGATCCGAAGGCAAGATATTCGTTGCTAAGAATGGATCCTTTTTAGAGAAGGAGTTTCTCTCGAAAGAAGTGAGTGGGAGGAAAGTAGAACTTGATGAGGTAACTGTACCTGCTCCCTTATTGGAAAGTAGTTCATCACAGAAACCGGTTCCTGTGACACCTACACCAATTAATTAGGAAGCTAATGATGATGATCATGAAACTTCAGATCAAGGTACTACCGAACCTCGTAGGTCAACCAGAGAAAGATCCGCACCAGAGTGGTACGGTAATCCTGTTCTGGAGGTCATGTTACTTGACCATGACGAACCTATGAACTATGAGGAAGCGATGATGAGCCCAGATTCAGCAAAATGGCTTGAGGCCATGAAATCTGAGATGGGATCCATGTATGAGAACAAAGTATGGACTTTGATTGACTAGCCCAATGATCGGCGAGCCATTGAGATTAAATGGATCTTCAAGAGGAAGACGGCCGCTGATAGTAGTGTTACTATCTACAAAGCTAGAATTGTCGCAAAAAGGTTTTCGACAAGTTCAAGGTGTTGACTACGATGAGAGTTTCTCACTCGTATCTATGCTTAAGTCTGTCCGAATCATGTTAGCAATTGCCGCATTTTATGAAATCTGGCAAATGGATAAACAAAACTGCATTCCTTAATGGATTTATTTAAAGAGTTGTATATGATGCAACTAGAAGGTTTTGTCAATCCTAAAGGTGCTAACAAAATATGCAAGCTCCAGCAATCCATCTATGGACTGGTGCAAGCATCTCGGAGTTGGAATATACGCTTTGATAAGTTGATCAAAGGATATAGTTTCATACAGACTTGCGGTGAAGCCTGTATTTACAAGAAAGTGAGTGGGAGCACTACAACATTTCTGATAAGTATATGTGAATGACATATTGTTGATCGGAAATAATGTAGAATTATTCTGCAAAGCATAAAGGAGTGTTTGTGTAACATCCCAAATTTTCAATTTGGAATGTTATACATAGATCATCATTTGCATATCATGTTTTGTTGCATTTTGACAAATCCTCGATAAATCCTAAGCAACTCAAGGACCCTCGGAGAGAGTTGGGGATTTTCTCGAATTTTCTTATTTGATTTTTCAAACGAGGATTGGGATTTTTAATTATTTTTCTCTCTGGAAAAATATTTCAATATTAAATAAATGAGAGGAGAAAATATGACTTCTCCAAAACAATTGAAATACTGGAGGAAAAATGTTAAAAACATTATTTGGGATTTATTTGGATTTTATTTGCAATTTTTATTGCATTTAAAAATATGCATGTTTTCAAAATATTCATTTTGGAATTTAAAAATGTTCACCCTATTCTAGATTTTCTAACTAGACGGGGACAATTTATTTCATATTTTTCTGATTTTTATTTATTTTTCTACGCAATATTTTCCGCGGAACTTATTAAAAAAAACACACGCGCCGCGCCGGCTGGGCCGAGCCCAAGCCGACGGCCCGCCCCGTCGCCCCTCTCCTCTTCCCGCATGCCTCGCCGCCGCCGGAGTCCGCCGGGAGCACGGGAGCCGCCGCCGCCTCGGATGCCCCTTCCCCAAGCCTCCCTAGCCCCCCCTCCCATAAATAGCCCCCCTCCGTTTTCCTCACCACCGCCGCCGGAGGAGCCCCGCCGCCGCCGCCCGCATCTAGCCCCGCCGCCGCCCGCCGTTTGCCTCGTCGCCCGCCGCCGGGAGCGCCGGAGCCGCCGCCCCCTCGCCGCCGGAGCCCCTCCCCGAGCCCCGCACCCCTCGCCGCCGGAGCCCCTCGCCGAGCCCGCCGTCGAGGTACTGCCGCCGGCCGTCTCGTTGTTGACCGGTTTTCTGAAAAAAAACCTTTTGTTTAAAAAAAACGCTAGATCGGTTTTTTTCGGTTTTCTTATTTCGCGAGCGTTCACCGAACCGTTCGTTTTAACGAACGCGTTCGCGGTTTTTCTCTGTTAACGAACGTCTGTTATTTAACCGTTCGTCCGTTTTTCTTTTTCGTCGGATTTTCTCGTTATTTTCTCAGATTCGATTTCTGATCGAATCTTCGATTCTGTTTAACTTCTCGCTCGTTTATCGGAATCAGGCGATTCAAGCGCCTAGAGTTTCGTCTCGAAATTCTCTTTCCGTTTAACCTACTCAAACAAGTTTTTGTTACAGTAAAATTTGACCTAGATCCAGATTAGCAAACGAAGTTTCTTTCTTTCGCCGTTTGACTTTCGTTGCTTCTTTCGAGTTGATTCTTTTTGCAAACCGGAGTTCTTAAGTTGAACTTTCTGGTTGGATCTTTCATTCGAGTTTTACCTGTGCATTAGTTGAGTACTGATTGTATGCTTGTTTGTTTGCGATAGAGTACCCGGAGTGTGCCGCTTGTTACTTCGACTCGCTAGGTTTTGCGGATCATCAGCAAGGCAAGTAACACTTTGATCATACCCCGTTCATACCCAGTTTTATTGCATTAGATCTTTTTCCTCAAACACATTGCATGATTAGGATCTAAATAAATTGTGGGTATCTGGGAAGTAGTTGAGGTAGTACCTATTACCTGTTTTATTTTATCAAACCCTTGGGAGTTACTTCTACGTTGCTTTTATCAATGCCATGCTATGCGTAGACGTGGATTGGGTTTGAGAGATATTCATGACAGATGTGAGATGTTTAATAATGGTTCAACTTAAGGTGGCAACTAAAACTCACATCTGGGTGGATTGAGGCACCTGGAGAACCCAGTGTTGTCTGTATGTATAAGGTCCGCCACCCAGGCTCAAAGGGATCATAAGATTATTCATGCTAGAAACTTCCGTGTGCAGCCACAAGCTATTATGGGCTCTAGCATAGCTGAGTAGGTTACAGGATCTCTTGAAGAGGTGGACTAGCAGATGTAGGGGAAAGTAGGTGTACCGGTCCATCCAGAGTAGAGAGTGATTGTTTCTGAAAGACTGTGTCTCGGTCATCCGTTTCTCAAACATCATGCAGTGCGAGAATCAAGCGGAGGCGATCGAGTCTTGTGGGGAAAAGTGCACAAACCTCTGCAGAGTGTACAAACTGATCATGATTAGCCGTGTCCCCGGTTATGGACAACTTGAGTATCTAGTATCTGGATTATCATTTGAATCTCATCACCGTGATACTTATAATTAATTTTGTTGGGTTAATGATGATACTTAATTGGGATTGAGTTGGAGGTACCTTCTCAATGTTTCAACCACCATGATAGTTAAATAAAATTTATTCCTTTGCAGTAGGATAAAATTGGCTTTTCGCAAAACTGTAACCATAGAGCCTTTCCACCAGCCATATATGCATGTAGTATAGCATTATCATTGTTCATTGCTCTCTATGTGTTACTTTGCCAGCATATTCTATGTGCTGACCCGTTTTCGGGCTGCAACGTTTCATGTTGCAGACTTTTCAGACGACGAGTAAGGTGCCTTAGGTCGTGGTCTTATACTCAGTGATGCCGCTGGAGTTGATGGACTCACTTATCTTCCAAGTCTTCCGCTGTTATCGTTATTAGATGGCCTTAAGCCATGTTTATCATACTTAATCTCTTCGGAGATATTCGATGTAATAAGTGTGTGATTGCTACTCTGTTATAAATCCTCCATTTGTACTGTGCGTGTCAGCATTACTGATCCAGGGATGACACTGGTGCACAGCAGCACAGGCCATTTGAGGTCTGGTCGCTACAAAGTTGGTATCAGAGCACACGCTGACTATAGGACACGACCACTAAGCTTAAGCCCTAGAAAACTTCTCTCTTCTCATTTCTGACCCCTCTCCACTTTCTACTCTTTTAGGAATGGCGAATGCAAGGAGCAAGTTCATGCAACCAGATGAAGACACGCCGTTTGGACGACATTTGAAGGAAGTCACCAAGTACTTGAACATAGGAATACCAAGCGTCACCGGAACCTACAACGCCACATTACCTGAAGAGGAGAGCTGGAAGATTCAAGTTATCATTCCAGGAAGAACGTTTGCGCCAATTACGAACCCATGAGATTGGTTTTCGAAGCACCAACTTGGAGTTTAGGGAAGAGCATGGCCGCACACATCGCCATGGGACGCATTGGAGAAGTCTATCACCAGGAGCTTAAGGATACAATTTATCAGATTTGTGGACGTCGAGACGCGCAATGGGAGATGATCAAGACCAAGAAGGATGGATCAATTGCAGCTTTCATCCAGGAGCAGAACCAACATATTCGACGCCAGGAGAACCAGATATGCACAGACAAGGAAGAACTGAAGAAGGCATTCACGAAGATCAAGGAACTCCAAGAAGAACTCAAGACTACACGCGAAGATTACTTGGAGGAAATCAACGCACTAGTAGGGAAGATTGACGACCTGGAGAATAAGATTGGAGCATTCGTGGGAAATCCAGTGCCAAAAGCAGAAGTCGACGAATGCACTTGTCCGGATAACTACATCATCATCGACGACACCGACTCGGAACCAAGTGAAGACGAATGGATTGATGAAGCTGGAGCAGACATCATGGAGTCTTCAACGGATCAGAATTTTTAGTAGATCACCATATCAGTAGTAGTTTTCCCCCCATTTAGTAGTATAGCTCAAGCACTTTGTAACGCTAGTTAGATCGATTGTTTTGCCTTGTTTGGATTGATTGAGTGATATTGATTGAATTTGTCTCATGAGCATATGGGTAGTGTTTTCTCTCTAGACCTCATTCTATTCTTAATTCTCATCTTTTCTAAACCTATCAGATGCCTCCGAGACGCGACACCGGATTTGTTTTCCCGCCAGAGATCACCCAGTTGATTCAGCAACAGAATGCCCTGATGCAAGTGTTAGTTCAGAACCAAGGCAACAACAACAACAACCCACCGCCACCACCACCTGTTGATCACTTAGCCCGTTTCTTAAGGCTAAACCCGCCGGTGTTTTCCAGTAGCACCGAGCCGATTGTAGCAGATGATTGGCTCCGCAAAGTTGGAAGGGAGTTGACCACTGCAGGATGCACAGATGCGGAAAGAGTGCGTTTTGCCGCACATCAGCTTGATGGACCCGCAGCATCATGGTGGGAGAATTATACAGCCACGCACCCTATTGACACTGTCACATGGGACCAGTTTCAGCAAGCTTTCCGTACAGCTCATGTTTCAGCAGGAGCTATGGCTATGAAGAAGCGTGAGTTTCGCAACCTACGCCAAGGAGGACGCACCGTAGGCCAGTATGTGGAAGATTTCAGTAAGTTAGCACGTTATGCACCAGATGACGTTGCTACAGATGCTGCCAAGCAGGAGAAATTTCTGGAAGGATCTGAATGATGAGCTGAGTATGCAGTTGATGGTAGCAACCTTCAACAACTACCAGGAGCTGGTAGATAGAGCTCTCATGATTGAAGGGAAGCAACAGCAGATTGAAAACCGCAAGAGGAAGTATGGACAAGGGAAGTATAATTCCGGAGCTCAGCAGAAGCCACGTTTTACCCCGAAGCCGGGAGGACAGTTTCAGCATACCCATGGAGGAGGTAGTTCGCACAACCATAATGGCTCCAAGAGTGGTAATGGGAATGGAGGAGGAAACGGACAGAACCGCACCAACCCATCTACCCCAACCAAGAGAGATCTAAGTCACATTACTTGTTTCAAGTGCCAGAAGACGGGACATTATGCTACTGATTGTCCCGAAGCCCAAAATGGAAATGGCAATGGAAGCTCTGGGAAGAAGCCGAACCCGTTCAACAAAGGACATGTGAACCACATGAGCGTGGAGGAGGTTGAAGCTCAGCCTGATGCAGTAATAGGTAAGTTTTTGGTTAAGTCATTTACTGCAACCGTTCTTTTCGATACTGGTGCATCGCATTCATACATATCAAGGGGATTCGTAAACAAGTTTAAGATGTCCACCCAAGTCCTCAAAAGCCCCATGTTAGTAACCTCGCCAGGAGCAGAGTATATGGCCACCCAAGGATGTTTTCAGATACCGTTGGCCATTGGTAGGCATGTTTTCCCCTCAGACCTCATTGTTTTGGAATCGCAAGGTTTGGATGTGATTTTGGGAATGGATTGGCTATCGTTGTATGGAGGAAACATCGATTGTGCCAGCAAGACTATTTTGCTTACCACCCCAGAAGGAAAAAGGATCAAGTATGTATCCCGGCATATGCCGAAGAGGACTCAAGTGAATTCCTTATCAGGAGTTGTACAGGAGGAAGTACCAGTGGTGAAGGATTATCCGGATGTATTTCCAGAAGAGTTGCCAGGCATGCCACCAGATAGAGACATTGAGTTCTTGATTGAACTTTTGCCAGGCACAGGGCCAATATCTAAGAGACCGTACAGGATGCCCGCAAAGGATTTGGAGGAAATTAGGAAGCAGATCAAGGAGTTACTGGATAAAGGCTATATTCGCCCAAGTTCGTCACCTTGGGGATCACCAGTACTTCTAGTGGAGAAGAAAGATGGATCACTAAGGATGGTTGTTGATTACCGAGGATTGAATGAAGTGACCATCAAAAACAAGTACCCACTGCCGATGATCAATGATTTGTTTGACCGCTTGCAAGGAGCTAAAGTATTTTCCAAGATCGATCTACGATCAGGATACCATCAGTTAAAGATTCGAGAGCAGGATATACCTAAGACGGCATTTACCACCAGATATGGATTGTATGAGTATACCGTTATGTCATTTGGACTGACTAACGCACCGGCCTATTTCATGAACCTGATGAACAAAGTGTTTATGGAGTTTTTGGATAAGTTCGTCGTGGTGTTCATTGATGATATTTTAATCTTTTCCAAGGATGAAGAAGAGCATGAGGAGCATTTACGATTGGTACTTGAGAAGCTCAGAGAACATCAGTTATATGCCAAGTTCAGCAAATGTGAGTTTTGGTTGAAGGAAGTTGGATTCCTTGGACATGTTATTTCTGGAGAAGGAATAGCAGTAGACCCTGCCAAGGTTGACACAGTGACAAGTTGGGAATCACCCACGACAGTTGGAGAAATCCGGAGTTTTCTTGGACTTGCAGGATACTACCGGAGATTTATCGAGAATTTCTCAAGGATTGCTAAGCCCATGACTGAGCTATTGAAGAAGGACACCAAATTCAATTGGACTGAGGAATGTGAAGCTAGTTTCCAAGAGTTGAAGAAACGATTGGTTACATCACCAGTGTTGATTCTGCCAGATCAACGCAAGGACTATGAAGTTTATTGCGACGCTTCTCGTCGAGGACTTGGAGCAGTGCTTATGCAGGAAGGAAGAGTTGTTTCGTATGCTTCACGACAACTTAAACCCCATGAGAAGAATTATGCTACGCATGATTTGGAATTAGCAGCCGTGGTGCATGCATTGAAGACATGGAGACATTTTCTCATCGGAAACCATTGTGAGGTGTACACGGATCACAAGAGTTTGAAGTACATTTTCACGCAGAAGGAGTTAAACCTCAGACAGAGGAGATGGTTGGAGCTCATCAAAGACTATGATATGAGATTGCATTATCACCCCTGGAAAGGCTAACGTAGTAGCAGACGCGTTGAGCCGCAAGAGTCATGTCAACACCCTCATGACAGGAGAGTTACCTCAGGAGTTAGCCGAGGACCTACGTGAGCTATGTTTGGAGATAGTCCCTAGAGGCTATTTAGCGACATTGGAGATTCAGTCTACCTTGATGGAAAGGATCAGAGAAGCTCAGAAGACAGACAAGGAGATTGAAGAGATAAAGGAGAAGATGAGCAAAGGAAAAGCCAAGGGATTTCGTGAGGATGAGCACGATACCTTATGGTTTGAGGACCGTGTATATGTGCCAAATGATCCGGAGATCAGGAAGTTGATTTTGCAAGAAGCCCATGATTCACCATACTCGATTCACCCAGGGAATACCAAGATGTATTTGGATTTGAAGAATACTTTCTGGTGGACCGGAATGAAGAAGGATATTGCGGAGTTTGTAGCAGTTTGTGATGTATGTCAGAGAGTGAAGGCAGAGCATCAGAAGCCAGCAGGATTGCTACAACCATTGCCGATACCCGAATGGAAGTGGGATAAAATAGGCATGGATTTTATCACAGGATTACCCAGGACTCGTTCAGGCTATGACTCGATATGGGTTGTAGTCGACCGTTTGACGAAAGTGGCTCATTTCATTCCAGTAAAGACCACTTACACCAGTGCTAAGTTGGCAAAGATATACATGACCAGGATCGTATGTTTGCATGGAGTTCCGAGGACCATTGTATCAGATAGAGGAACCCAATTTATCTCGAAGTTTTGGAAGCAGCTACATGAAACATTGGGAACCAGGCTGGAATTTAGTACAGCATTTCACCCGCAGACAGATGGACAGACCGAGAGAGTCAACCAGATTTTGGAAGACATGTTGAGAGCATGTGCACTAGATTATGGATCTAGTTGGGACGACAATTTGCCATATGCGGAGTTTTTGTATAACAACAGTTATCAAACCAGTTTGAAGATGGCCCCTTTCGAAGCTTTGTACGGAAGGAGGTGTAGAACACCGTTGTTATGGGACGAAGTTGGAGACCGTCAGTTGTTTGGACCGGATTTGATTAAGGAGTCTGAACAGAAAGTGAGGACGATTCGCGATAGGCTCAAGGTAGCCCAGTCCAGGCAGAAGAGTTATGCTGATTCTAAACGCAAGGATACAGTTCATGAAGTCGGAGACAGAGTGTATCTTCGAGTATCACCACTTCGAGGAGTAAAGCGCTTTGGAGTTAAGGGAAAGTTAGCGCCATGTTTTATCGGACCATACAGAGTGTTGGAACGTATGGGAGAAGTTGCCTATAAGCTGGAATTGCCCGAAGGATTGTCTGGAGTACATGATGTATTTCATGTTTCGTAGTTGAAGAAGTGCCACGCAGAGATGGCTGAGATACCACTAAGAGATACTGTGCCACTGGAAGCGATTCAACTGGAAAGTGATTTGACTTATGAGGAGAAACCCGTTAAGATTCTCGAGTATGCCAGCCGAGTTACCCGCAGCAAGGTTATCAAGTTTTGCAAAGTCCAGTGGAGTCACCACACAGAAGATGAGGCCACCTGGGAGCGAGAGGAAGATCTACGGAAAAACCACTCCCACCTGTTTTCTAGACAACCCGAATCTCGAGGGCGAGATTCATCTTAAGGGGGGTAGGTTTGTAACATCCCAAATTTTCAATTTGGAATGTTATACATAGATCATCATTTGCATATCATGTTTTGTTGCATTTTGACAAATCCTCGATAAATCCTAAGCAACTCAAGGACCCTCGGAGAGAGTTGGGGATTTTCTCGAATTTTCTTATTTGATTTTTCAAACGAGGATTGGGATTTTTAATTATTTTTCTCTCCGGAAAAATATTTCAATATTAAATAAACGAGAGGAGAAAATATGACTTCTCCAAAACAATTGAAATACTGGAGGAAAAATGTTAAAAACATTATTTGGGATTTATTTGGATTTTATTTGCAATTTTTATTGCATTTAAAAATATGCATGTTTTCAAAATATTTATTTTGGAATTTAAAAATGTTCACCCTATTCTAGATTTTCTAACTAGACGGGGAAAATTTATTTCATATTTTTCTGATTTTTATTTATTTTTCTATGCAATATTTTCTGCGGAACTTATTAAAAAAAAACACACGCGCCGCGCCGGCTGGGCCGAGCCCAAGCCGACGGCCCGCCCCGTCGCCCCTCTCCTCTTCCCGCACGCCTCTCCGCTGCCGGAATCCGCCGGGAGCATGGGAGCCGCCGCCGCCTCGGATGCCCCTTCCCCAAGCCTCCCTAGCCCCTCCTCCCATAAATAGCCCCCCGTCCGTTTTCCTCACCACTGCCGCCGGAGGAGCCCCGCCGCCGCCGCCCGCATCTAGCCCCGCCGCCGGGAGCGCCGGAGCCGCCGCCCCCTCGCCGCCGGAGCCCCCTCCCCGAGCCCCGCACCCCTCGCCGCCGGAGCCCCGCCCGCCGGAGCCCCTCGCCGAGCCCGCCGTCGAGGTACTGCCGCCGGCTGTCTCGTTGTTGACCGGTTTTCTGAAAAAAACCTTTTGTTTAAAAAAAACCCTAGATCGGTTTTTTTTCTGTTTTCTTATTTCGCGAGCGTTCACCGAACCGTTCGTTTTAACGAACGCGTTCGTCGGTTTTTCTCTGTTAACGAACGTCCGTTATTTAACCGTTCGTCCGTTTTTCTTTTTCGTCGGATTTTCTCGTTATTTTCTCAGATTCGATTTCTGATCGAATCTTCGATTCTGTTTAACTTCTCGCTCGTTTATCGGAATCAGGCGATTCAAGCGCCTAGAGTTTCGTCTCGAAATTCTCTTTCCGTTTAACCTACTCAAACAAGTTTTTGCTACAGTAAAATTTGACCTAGATCCAGATTAGCAAACGAAATTTCTTTCTTTCGCCGTTTGACCTTCGTTGTTTCTTTCGAGTTGATTCTTTTTGCAAACCGGAGTTCTTAAGTTGAACTTTCTGGTTGGATCTTTCATTCGAGTTTTACCTGTGCATTAGATGAGTACTGATTGTATGCTTGTTTGTTTGCGATAGAGTACCCGGAGTGTGCCGCTTGTTACTTCGACTCGCTAGGTTTTTCGGATCATCAGCAAGGCAAGTAACACTTTGATCATACCCCGTACATACCCAGTTTTACTGCATTAGATCTTTTTCCTCAAACACTTGCATGATGAGGATCTAAATAAATTGTGGGTATCTGGGAAGTAGTTGAGGTAGTACCTATTACCTGTTCTTCTATCAAACCCTTGGGAGTTACTTCTACGTTGCTTTTATCAATGCCATGCTATGCGTAGACGTGGCTTGGGTTTGAGAGACATTCATGACAGATGTGAGATTGTTAATAATGGTTCAACTTAAGGTGGCAACTAAAACTCACATCTGGGTGGATTGAGGCACCTGGAGAACCCAGTGTTGTCTGTATGTATAAGGTCTGCCACCCAGGCTCAAAGGGATCATAAGATTATTCATGCTAGAAACTTCCGTGTGCAGCCACAAGCTATTATGGGCTCTAGCATAGCTGAGTAGGTTACAGGATCTCTTGAAGAGGTGGACTAGCAGATGTAGGGGAAAGTAGGTGTACTGGTCCATCCAGAGTAGAGAGTGATTGTTTCTGAAAGACTGTGTCTCGGTCATCCGTTTCTCAAACATCATGCAGTGCGAGAATCAAGCGGAGGCGATCGAGTCTTGTGGGGAAAAGTGCACAAACCTCTGCAGAGTGTACAAACTGATCATGATTAGCCGTGTCCCCAGTTATGGACAACTTGAGTATCTAGTATCTGGATTATCATTTGAATCTCATCACCATGATACTTATAATTAATTTTGTTGGGTTAATGATGTTACTTAATTGGGATTGAGTTGGAGGTACCTTCTCAATGTTTCAACCACCATGATAGTTAAATAAAATTTATTCCTTTGCAGTAGGATAAAATTGGCTTTTCGCAAAAACTGTAACCATAGAGCCTTTCCACCAGCCATATATGCATGTAGTATAGCCTTACCATTGTTCATTATTCTCTATGTGCTACTTTGCCAGCATATTCTATGTGCTGACCCGTTTTCGGGCTGCAACGTTTCATGTTGCAGACTTTTCAGACGACGAGTAAGGTGCCTTAGGTCGTGGTCTTATACTCAGTAATGCCGCTGGAGTTTATGGACTCACTTATCTTCCAAGTCTTCCGCTGTTATCGTTATTAGATGGCCTTAAGCCATGTTTATCATTCTTAATCTCTTCGGAGATATTCGATGTAATAAGTGTGTGATTGCTACTCTGTTATAAATCCTCCATTTGTACTGTGCATGTCAGCATTACTGATCCAGGGATGACACTGGTGCACAGCAGCACAGGCCATTTGAGGTCTGGTCGCTATAGTTTGAAAGGAGTTTTTTAAAGAAAGACCTCGGTGAAGCTGCTTACATATTGAGCATCAAGATCTATAGAGATAGATCAAGACGCTTGATAAGTTTTTCAATGAGTACATACCTTGACAAGATTTTGAAGTAGTTCAAAATGGAATAGTCAAAGAAAGAGTTCTTGCCTGTGATACAAGGTGTGAAATTGAGTAAGACTCAAAGCCCGACCACGACAGAAGATAGAAAAGAGAATGAAAGTCATTTCCTATGCCTCAGTCATAGGTTCTATAAAGTATGATATGCTGTGTACCAGACCTATTGTGTACCTCACTATGATTTTGGCAAGAGGGTACAATAGTGATCTAGGAGTAGATCACTGGACAACGGTCAAAATTATCCTTAGTGGGATAAGGAAATATTTCTCGGTTATGGAGGTGACAAAAGGTTCGTCGTAAAGAGTTACGTCAATGCAAGTTTTAACACAGATCTGGATGACTCTAAGTCTCGATCTAGATACATATTGAAAGTGGGAGCAATTAGCTAGAGTAGCTCCGTGCAGAGCATTGTAGACATAGAAATTTGCAAAACACTTACGGATCTGAATGTGACAGACCCGTTGACTAAAATTATCTCACAAGCAAAACATGATCACACATTAGTACTCTTTGGGTGTTAATCACATAGCGATGTGAACTAGATTATTGACTCTAGTAAACCCTTTGGGTGTTGGTCACATGACGATGTGAACTATGGGTGTTAATCACATGGTGATGTGAACTATTGATGTTAAATCACATGGCGATGTGAACTAGATTATTGACTCTAGTGCAAGTGGGAGACTGAAGGAAATATGCCCTAGAGGCAATAATAAAGTTATTATTTATTTCCTTATTTCATGATAAATGTTTATTATTCATGCTAGAATTGTATTAACCGGAAACTTGATACATGTGTGAATACATAGACAAACATAGTGTCACTAGTATGCCTCTACTTGACTAGCTCGTTAATCAAAGATGGTGGAGTTTCCTAGCCATAGACATGAGTTGTCATTTGATTAACGGGATCACATCATTAGGAGAATGATATGATTGACTTGACCCATTCCGTTAGCTTAGCACTTGATCGTTTAGTATGTTGCTATTGCTTTCTTCATGACTTATACATGTTCCTATGACTATGAGATTATGCAACTCCCGTTTACCGGAGGAACACGTTGTGTGCTACCAAACGTCACAACGTAACTGGGTGATTATAAAGGTGCTCTACAGGTGTCTCCGAAGGTACTTGTTGGGTTGGCGTATTTCGAGATTAGGATTTGTCACTCCGATTGTCGGAGAGGTATCTCTGGGCCCTCTCGGTAATGCACATCACTTAAGCCTTGCAAGCATTGCAACTAATGAGTTAGTTGTGGGATGATGTATTACGGAACGAGTAAAGAGACTTGCCGGTAACAATATTGAACTAGGTATTGAGATACCGACGATCGAATCTCGGGCAAGTAACATACCGATGACAAAGGGAACAACATATGTTGTTATGCGGTCTGACCGATAAAGATCTTTGTAGAATATGTGGGAGCCAATATGAGCATCCAGGTTCCGCTATTGGTTATTGACCGAAGACGTGTCTCGGTCATGTCTACATTATTCTCGAACCCGTAGGGTCCGCACGCTTAAAGTTCGATGACGGTTATATTATGAGTTTTTGTGTTTTGATGTACCGAAGGTAGTTCAGAGTCCCGGATGAGATCGGGGACATGACGAGGAGTCTCGAAATGGCCGAGACGTAAAGATCAATATATTGGCGACTATATTCGGACTTCGGAAAGGTTCTGAGTGATTCGGGTATTTTTCGGAGTACCGGGGAGTTACGGGAAGTCATCGGGAGAAGTATTGGGCCTTATTGGGCCATACGGGAATAGAGGAGAGAGGCCAAGAGGAAGGAGGCGCGCGCCCCCCCTCTGGTCCGAATTGGACAAGGGGTGCAGCCCCCTTTTCCTTCTCCCTCTCCTCCTCTTTCCATCTCTCCTACTCCGGAAAGGAAAGGGGAATCCTACTAGGACTTGGGAGTCCTAGTAGGACTCCCCACACTTGGCGCGCCCCCTCTAGGGCCGGTCTCTCCCTTGCTCCTTTATATACGGGGGCAGGGGGCACCCCATAGACACAACAATTGATCTCTTGATCTCTTAGCCGTGTGCGGTGCCCCCTCCACCATAATCCACCTCGATAATATCTTAGCGGTGCTTAGGCGAAGCCCTGCGTCAGTAGAACATCATCATCGTCACCACGCCGTCGTGCTGACGGAACTCTCCCTCAAAGCTCGGCTGGAGCGGAGTTCGAGGGACGTCATCGAGTTGAACGTGTGCTGAACTCGGAGGTGTCGTGTGTTCGGTACTTGATCGGTCGGATCGTGAAGACGTACGACTACATCAACCGCGTTGTGCTAACGCTTCCGCTTTCGGTCTACGAGGGTACGTGGACAACACTCTCCCCTCTCGTTGCTATGCATCACCATGATCCTGTGTGTGCGTAGGAATTTTTTTGAAATTACTACGTTCCCCAACAAACACTTCCGGTGTCCGAATCTTATAGTCCTATATATGAATCTTTACCTCTCGACCATTTCAAGACTCCTCGTCATGTTTGTGATTTCATCCGGGACTCCAGAAAACATTCGGTCACCAAATCACATAACTCATATAATACCAAATCCGGGACTCCTACGGGTTCGAGAACTATGTAGACATGACCAAGACACCTCTTCGGTCAATAACCAACAGCGGAACCTGGATGCTCATATTGGTTCCTACATATTCTACGAAGATCTTTATCGGTCGTACCGCAATGACAACATATGTAATTCCCTTTGTCATCGGTATGTTACTTGCCCGAGATTCGATCGTCGGTATCTTCATACCTAGTTCAATCTCGTTACCGACAAGTCTCTTTACTCATTCAATAATACATCATCCCACAACTAACTCATTAGTCACATTGCTTGCAAGGCTTATTATGATGTGTAGTACCGAGAGGGCCCAGAGATACCTCTCCAATACTCGGAGTGACAAATCCTAATCTCGATCTATGCCAACCCAACAAACACCTTTGGAGATACCTGTAGAGCATCTTTATAATCACCCAGTTACGTTGTGACGTTTGATAGCACACAAGGTATTCCTTCGGTATCCGGGAGTTGCATAATCTCATAGTCAAAGGAATATGTATATGCCATGAAGAAAGCAATAGCAATAAAACTTAACGATCATTATGCTAAGCTAACAGATGGGTCTTGTCCATCACACCATTCTCCTAATGATGTGACCCCGTTCATCAAATGACAACACATGTCTATGGTTAGGAAACTTAACCATCTTTGATTAACGAGCTAGTCTAGTAGAGGCTTACTAGGGACACTGTGTTTTGTCTATGTATCCACACATGTATCAAGTTTCCGGTTAATACAATTCTAGCATGAATAATAAACATCTATCATGATATAAGGAAATAAAATATAAATAACAACTTTATTATTCATCTAGGGCATATTTCCTTCAGTCTCCCACTTGCACTAGAGCCAACAATCTAGTTCACATCGTCATGTGATTTAATACCAATAGTTCACATCTTTATGTGATTAGTTCACATCGCCATGTGACTAACACCCAAAGGGTTTACTAGAGTCAATAATCTAGTTCACATCGCTATGTGATTAACACCCAAAGAGTACTAAGGTGTGATCATGTTTTGCTTGTGAGAGAAGTTTAGTCAACGGGTCTGCCACATTCAAAGCCGTATGTATTTTGCAAATTTTCTATGTCTACAATGCTCTGCATGGAGCTACTCTAGCTAATTGCTCCCAATTTCAATATGTATCCAGATTGAGACTCAGAGTCTTCCGGATCGGTGTAAACGCTTGCATCAACGTAACTCTTTATGACGAACTCTTTATTACCTCCATAACTGAGAAATATTTCCTTAGTCCTCTTAGGTAACTAAGGATAACTTTTACTACTCCTGGATCACTATCGTACCCCCTTGCCAAACTCATGGCAAGGTACACAATAGGTTTGGTACACATCATATCATACTTTATAGAACCTATGGCTGAGGCATGGGGAATGACTTTCATTCTCTTTCTATCTTCTGACGTGGTCTGGTTTTGAGTCTTTACTCAACTTTACACCTTGCATTACAGCCAGGAACTCCTTCTTTGACTGTTCCATTTTGAACTACTTCAAAATCTTGTCAAGGTATGTACTCATTGAAAAATCTTATCAAGCGTCTTGATTTATCTCTATAGATCTTGATGACCAATATGTAAGAAGCTTCATCGAGGTCTTTCTTTGAAAAACTCCTTTCAAACAGTCCTTTATGCTTTCCAGAAAAATTCTACATCATTTCCGATCAACAATATGTCATTCACATATACTTATCAGAAAGGCTGTAGTGCTCCCACTCACTTTCTTGTAAATACAGGCTTCACCGCAAGTCTGTATAAACTATATGCTTTGATCAACTCATCAAAGTGTATATTCCAACTCCGAGATGCTTGCACCAGTCCATAGATGGATCGCTGGAGCTTGCACTACATAGATGGATCGCTGGAGCTTGCACATTTTGTTAGCACCTTTAGGATTGACAAAACCTTCTGGTTGCATCATATACAAATCTTCTTTAATAAATCCATTAAGGAATGTAGTTTTGATATCCATTTGCCGGATTTCATAAAATGCGGCAATTGCTAACATGATTCAGACAGACTTAAGCATCGATACGAGTGAGAAAATCTCATCGTAGTCAACACCTTGAACTTGTGAAAAACCTTTTTGCGACAATTCGATCTTTGTAGATAGTAACACTACCATCAGCGTCCGTCTTCCTCTTGAAGATCCATTTATTCTCAATGGCTCGCCGATCATCGGGCAAGTCAACCAAAGTCCACACTTCGTTCTCATACATGGATCCTATCTCAGATTTCATGGCCTCAAGCCATTTATCAGGATCTGGGCTCATCATTTCTTCTTCATAGTTCGTAGGTTCGTCATGGTCTAGTAACATGACTTCCAGAACAGGATTACCATACCACTCTGGTGCGGAACGTGCTCTGGTTGACCTATGAGGTTCGGTAGTAACTTGATCTGAAGTTTTATGATCATTATCATTAGCTTTCTCTCTAGTTGGTGTAGGCATCATGGGAACGGTTTTCTGTGATGAGCTTCTTTCCAATTAGAGAGAAGGCATAATTACCTCATCAAGTTCTACTTTACTCCCATTCACTTCTTTCGAGAGGAACTCCTTCTCTAGAAAGGATCCATTCTTAGCAACAAAGATCTTGCCTTCGGATCTGTGATAGAAGGTGTACCCAACAGTTTCTTTTGGGTATCCTATGAAGACGTACTTCTCTCATTTGGGTTTGAGCTTATCAGGCTGAAGCTTTTTCACATAAGCATCGCAACCCTAAACTTTAAGAAACGACAGCTTAGGTTTCTTGCCATACCATAGTTCATACGGTGTCATCTCAACTGATTTAGACGGTGCCCTATTTAACATGAATGCAGCTGTCTCTAATGCATAAACCCCAAAATGATAGTGGTAAATCGGTAAGAGACATCATAGATCGCACCATATCTAATAAAGTACGGTTACGACGTTCAGACACACCATTATGCCGTGGTGTTCCAGGTGGCGTGAGTTGTGAAACTATTCCACATTGTTTTAAATGAAGGCCAAACTCGTAACTCAAATATTCACCTCCGCAATCAGATTGTAGAAACTTTATTTTCTTGTTATGATGATTCTCCACTTCACTATGAAATTCTTTGAACTTTTCAAATGTTTCAGACTTGCGTTTCATCAAGTAGTTATACCCATATCTGCTTAAATCATCTGTGAAGGTCAGAAAATAACGATACCCGCTGCGAGCCTCAACACTCATTGGACCGCATACATCGGTATGTATTATTTCCAATAGTCAGTGGCTCACTCCATTGTTCCGGAGAACGGAGTTTTAGTCATCTTGCCCATGAGGCATGGTTTGCAAGCATCAAATGATTCATAATCAATTGATTCCAAAAGTCCATCCGCATGGAGTTTCTTCATGCGCTTTACACCAATATGACATAAACGATAGTGTCACAAGTATGTTGCACTATCATTATCAACTTTGCATCTTTTAGCATCAATATTATGAATATGTGTATTATTATGATCGCGATTCAATAAACCATTTACATTGGATGTATGAACATAGAAGGTTTTATTCATGTAAACATAACAACAATTATTCTCTGATTTAAATGAATAGCCGTATTGCACTAAACATGATCCAATCATATTCATGCTCAACGCAAACACCAAATAACATTTATTTAGGTTCAACACTAATCCCGAAGGTAGAGGGAGTGTGCGATGGTGATTGTATCAACCTTGGAATTACTTCCAACACACATCGTCACCTCGTCCTTAACTAGTCTCTGTTTATTTTGCAACTCCTGTTTCGAGTTACTACTCTTAGCAACTGAACCGGTATCAAATACCCAGGGGTTGCTATAAACACTAGTAAATGATACGTCTCCAACGTATCTATAATTTTTGTTTGTTCCATGCTATTATATTATCTATTTTGGATGTTTAATGGGCTTTAATATGCTCTTTTATATTATTTCTGGGACTAACCTATTAACTGGAGGCCCAGTGCCAGTTTCTAATTTTTTTTTGCCTATTTTAGAGTTTCACAGAAAAGGAATACCAAACGGAGTCCAAATGGAATGAAACCTTCACGATGATCTTTCTTGGACCGAAAGCAATCCAGAAGACTTGGAGTCGAAGTCTGGAACTCCACGAGGCGGCCACGAGGCAGGAGGGCGCGCCCAGGGGGGTAGGCGCGCCCCCACCCTCGTGGGCCCCTCGTAGCTCCATCGACGTACTTCTTTCGCCTATATATACTCTTATACCCTAGAAACATCACAGAGAGCCACGAAACCACTTTTCCACCGCCGCAACCTTATGTACCCGTGATATCCCATCTTGGGGCCTTTTCCGGTGATCTGCCGGAGGGGGAATTGATCATGGAGGGCTTCTACATCAACACCATTTCCTCTCCGATGAAGCGTGAGTAGTTTACCACAGACCTTCGGGTCCATAGTTATTAGCTAGATGGCTTATTCTCTCTCTTTGATTCTTAATACAAAGTTCTCCTCGATGCTCTTGGAGATCTATTCGATGTAATACTCTTTTGCGATGTGTTTGTCGAGATCCGATGAATTGTGGATTTATGAACAAGATTATCTATGAATATTATTTGGTTCTTCTCTGAATTCTTATATGCATGATTTGATATCTTTGCAAATCTCTTCGAATTATCGGTTTAGTTTGGCCTACTAGATTGATCTTTCTTGCAATGGGAGAAGTGCTTAGCTTTGGGTTCAATCTTGCGGTGTCCTTTCCCAGTGACAGTAGGGGCAGCAAGGCACGTATTGTATTGTTGCCATCAAGGATAAAAAGATGGGGTTTATATTATATTGCTTGAGTTTATCCCTCTACATCATGTCATCTTGCTTAATGCGTTACTCTGTTTTTATGAACTTAATACTCTAGATGCATGCTGGATAGCGGTCGATGTGTGGAGTAATAGTAGTAGATGCATAATCGTTTCGATCTACTTGACATGGACGTGATGCCTATATTCATGATCATTGCCTTAGATATCTTCATAACTATGCGCTTTTCTATCAATTGCTCGGCAGTAATTTGTTCACCCACCGTAATATATGCTATCTTGAGAGAAGCCACTAGTGAAACCTATGGCCCCCGGGTCTCTTTCTTATTATATTGCATGTCTTTTATTTACAACGCATCTCGTTTACTATTTTGCAATCTTTACTTTCCAATCTATACAACAAAAATACCAAAAATATTTACTTTACTATCTTTATTAGATCTCACTTTTGCGAGTGACCGTGAGGAATTGACAACCCCTTTATCGCGTTGGTTGCAAGGTTCTTGATTGTTTGTGCAGGTACTAGGTGACTCGTGCGTTGTCTCCTACTGGATTGATACCTTGGTTCTCAAAACTGAGGGAAATACTTACGCTACTTTGCTGCATCACCCTTTACTCTTCAAGGGAAAACCAACGCATGCTCAAGAGGTAGCAGTAAAGTACACATCAATAACATGTATATCAAATATACCTTTGTTAACTTTGCCATCCTTCTTATCCGCCAAGTATCTAGGGCAGTTCCACTTCCAGTGACCATTTCCTTTGAAGTAGAAGCACTCATTTTCATGCTTGGGTCTAGCTTTGGGCTTCTTCATGGGAGCGGAAACTTTCTTACCCTTCTTTTTGAAGTTTCCTTTTCTTTCCCTTGCCCTTTTTCTTGAAACTACTTGGACGAGCCACAAATTTTGGACGACCAATGAAAGAGGTAGTTATCGAGGAGTTTTTGTCTGTCCTTTGTTTTCGAGTCGCGTTTGGTCGGTTTTAGGGCAAATTCTGTACAAGATGTCATATATGGGTACCTAACATGGAAAAATTCTGTGAACGACATTTTTTAAGCATGGATTGGGTAGCAAAAAGTTATTTTGGACGATCCACGAAAGAGGTAGTTATCGAGGAGTTTTGCGTGTCCTTTGTTGTGGAGTCGCGTTTGGTCGGTTTTAGGGAAAATTCTGTACAAGATGTCATATATGGTTACCTAACTTGGAAATTTATTAGAATGCTCTATGTGCTTTTTAGTTTACCACAATCATCCTTGCTGTACACACCTTTTGGGAGATACACGCATGAATCGAAATTTATTAGAATGTTCTATGTGCTTGACTTATATCTTTTGAGCTAGATAATTTTGCTCTAGTGCTTCACTTATATCTTTTTAGAGCACGGTGGTGGTTTTATTTTATAAAAATTATTGATCTCTCATGCTTCACTTATATTATATTGAGAGTCTTTTAGAACAGCATGGTAATTTGCTTTGGCTATAAAATTAGTCCTAATATGATGGGCATCCAAGATGGGTATAATAAAAACTTTCATATAAAGTGCATCGAATACTATAAGAAGTTTGATTCCTTATGATTGTTTTGGGATATGAAGATGGTGATATTAGAGTCATGCTAGTTGAGTAGTTGTGAATTTGAGAGATACTTGTGTTAAAGTTTGTGATTCCCATAGCATGCACGTATGGTGAACCGTTATGTGATGAAGTCGGAGCATGATTTATTTTTTGATTGTCTTCCTTATGAGTGGCGGTCGGGGACGAGCGATGGTCTTTTCCTACCAATCTATCCCCCTAGGAGCATGCGCATAGTACTTCGTTTTGATAACTAATAGATTTTTGCAATAAGTATGTGAGTTCTTTATGACTAATGTTGAGTCCATGGATTATACGCACTCTCAACCTTCCACCGTTGCTAGCCTCTCTAGTACCGCGCAACTTTCGCCGGTACCATAAACCCACCATTTACCTTCCTCAAAACAGCCACCATACCTACCTATTATGGCATTTCCATAGCCATTCCGAGATATATTGCCATGCAACTTTCCACCGTTCTGTTTATTATGACACGCTTCATCATTGTCATATTGCTTTGCATGATCATGTAGTTGACATCGTATTTGTGGCAAAGCCACCTTCATAATTCTTTCATGCATGTCACTCTTGATTCATTGCACATCCCGGTACACCACCGGAGGCATTCACATAGAGTCATATTTTGTTCTAAGTATCGAGTTGTAATTCTCGAGTTATAAGTAAATAAAAGTGTGATGGTCATCATTATTAGAGCATTGTCCCATGTGAGGAAAGGATGATGGAGACTATGATTCCCCCACAAGTCGGGATGAGACTCCGGACGAAAAATAAAAAAGGGAGAAAAAAAGAGGCCATAAAAAAAGAGAAAGGCCCAAATAAAAAAATGAGAGAAAAGAGAGAAGGGGCAATGCTACTATCCTTTTCCACACTTGTGCTTCAAAGTAGCACCACGATCTTCATGATAGAGAGTCTCCTATGTTGTCACTTTCATATACTAGTGGGAATCTTTCATTATAGAACTTGGCTTGTATATTCCAATGATGGGCTTCCTCAAAATGCCCTAGGTCTTCGTGAGCAAGCGAGTTGGATGCACACCCACTGAGTTTCTTTTTGAGCTTTCATACAATTATAGCTCTAGTGCATCCGTTGCATGGCAATCCCTACTCACTCACATTGATATCTATTGATGGGCATCTAACCATCGATACGCCTAGTTGATGTGAGACTATCATCTCCTTTTTGTCTTCTCCACAACCACCATTCTATTCCACCTATAGTGCTATGTCCATGGCTCACGCTCATGTATTGCGTGAAGATTGAAAAAGTTTGAGAACATCAAAAGTATGAAACAATTTCTTGGCTTGTCATCGGGGTTGTGCATGATTTAAATATTTTGTGTGATGAAGATAGAGCATAGCCAGACTATATGATTTTGTAGGGATAGCTTTCTTTGGCCATGTTATTTTGAGAAGACATGATTGCTTTATTAGCATGCTTGAAGTATTATTATTTTTATGTCAATATTAAACTTTTGTTTTGAATCTTTTGAATCTGAACATTCATGCAACAATAAAGAAAATTACATTTATAATTATGATAGGTAGCATTCCACATCAAAAATTTAGTTTTCATCATTTACCTACTCGAGGACGAGCAGGAATTAAGCTGGGGGATGCTTGACACGTCTCCAACGTATCTATAATTTTTGTTTGTTCCATGCTATTATATTATCTGTTTTGGATGTTTAACAGGCTTTAATATGCTCTTTTATATTATTTTTGGGACTAACCTATTAACCGGAGGCCCAGTGCCAGTTTCTGTTTTTTTGCCTATCTTAGAGTTTCGCAGAACAGTAATACCAAACGGAATCCAAACGGAATGAAACCTTTGTGATGATCTTTCATGGACCGAAAGCAATCCAGAAGACTTGGAGTCAAAGTCTGGAACTCCACGAGGCGGCCACGAGGCAAGAGGGCGCGCCCAGGGGGTAGGCGCGCCCCCCACCCTCGTGGGCCCCTCGTAGCTCCATCGACGTACTTCTTTTGCCTATATATACTCTTATACCCTAGAAACATCTTAGAGAGCCACGAAACCACTTTTCCACCGCCGCAACCTTCTGTACCCATGAGATCCCATCTTGGGGCCTTTTCCGACAATCTGTCGGAGGGGGAATCGATCTTGGAGGGCTTCTACATCAACACCATTGCCTCTCCGATGAAGCGTGAGTAGTTTACCACAGACCTCTGGGTCCATAGTTATTAGCTAGATGGCTTCTTCTATCTCTTTGATTCTCAATACAAAGTTCTCCTCGATGTTTTTGGAGATCTATTCGATGTAATACTCTTTTGCGGTGTGTTTGTCGAGATCCGATGAATTGTGGATTTATGAACAAGATTATCTATGAATATTATTTGGTTCTTCTCTAAATTCTTATATGCATGATTTGATATCTTTGCAAGTCTCTTCGAATTATCGGTTTAGTTTGGCCTACTAGATTGATCTTTCTTGCAATGGGAGAAGTGCTTAGCTTTGGGTTCAATCTTGCGGTGTCCTTTCCCAAGTGACAGTAGGGGCAGCAAGGCACGTATTGTATTGTTGCCATCGAGGATAAAAAGATGGGGTTTATATCATATTGCTTGACTTTATCCCTCTACATCATGTCATCTTGCTTAGTGCATTACTCTGTTCTTATGAACTTAATACTCTAGATGCATGTTGGATAGCGGTCGATGTGTGGAGTAATAGTAGTAGATGCAGAATCGTTTCGATCTACTTGACACGGACGTGATGCCTATATTCATGATCATTGCCTTAGATATCTTCATAACTATGCGCTTTTCTATCAATTGCTCGGCAGTAATTTGTTCACCCACCGTAATATATGCTATATTGAGAGAAGCCACTAGTGAAACCTATGGCCCCCGGGTCTCTTTCTTATTATATTTCATCTCTTTATTTACATCGCATCTCGTTTACTATTTTGCAATCTTTACTTTCCAATCTATACAACAAAAATACCAAAAATATTTACTTTACTATCTTTATTAGATCTCACTTTTGCGAGTGACTGTGAAGGGATTGACAACCCCTTTATCGCGTTGGTTGCAAGGTTCTTGATTGTTTATGCAGGTACTAGGTGACTTGTGCGTTGTCTCCTATTGGATTGATACCTTGGTTCTCAAAACTGAGGGGAATACTTATGCTACTTTGCTGCATCACCCTTTCCTCTTCAAGGCAAAACCAACGCATGCTGAAGAGGTAGCAAGAAGGATTTCTGGCGCCGTTGCCGGGGAGATCTACGCCAAGTCAAGACATACCAAGTACCCATCATAAACTCTTCTCCCTCGCATTACATTATTTGCCATTCGCCTCTCGTTTTCCTCTCCCCACTTCTAAAACGATTTTCGAAACTTTGCCTTTTCTTCGCCCTTGCTTCCCTTTTTATTCGTCTCTTTCTCCATGGACGAATCTAGAGGAACTTCGGGTTTTCTCTTAGGATCAACTATCTTGGATAACCCATCTATCCTTTCCAAGCTCATCAATAATGATGCTATGGAAAACCTTAATGGGATAGTTGAGGAGGATTTCAATCTTGATGAAGATGATCCCAGAATTTTTTGCTATTTGCTTGATGAATCTTTGAAGGACGCTTGGGATCGGCTGCTGAGGATTCGAGCCAGCTATGTGGCCCAATATCAAATTGAGGTTTACTTAAAGAGCTTTTATTTTGGCCTCCCCCTTCTTTTAAGAAAGTTTTGGATTCTATTTTTGAAAGAGGTTTTATTGGAGGGGATGCCATCGATACTTATGAGAAGATGAAAACCATATTTGGGCACCCCAAGGAAAAGGATGTTGAATCTACCGCCATTATGAGTTTCTATCAAAACGAAATAATTAAAGAGATGAAGGCAAGTTTAGATGCAAATTTTCGCAATGTGCTTAGTCTTTCTTCCACTATCAATGGCGATGTGCTCTCACAAAACAAAAAGATAAATGCTATAGATAAGAAATTTTCTCTTTTCTTCCCCAATACCAAAGATGGCAATACCTAGATCTATTCTTGTTTTTATGCGTAGCTAGGGGCGTTAAACAATAGCGCTTGTTGGGAGGCAACCCAATTTTATTTTTGTTCTTTGCTTTTTGTTCCTGTTTAGTAATAAATAATTCATCTAGCTTCTGTTTAGATGTGGTTTTATGTTTTAGTTAGTGTTTGTGCCAAGTAGAACCTTTGGGAAGACTTGGGTGAAGTCTTTGCGATCTTGCTGTAAAAAATAGAAACTTTTGCGCTCACGATATTAGCTGTCATTTTTTTACTGGAGAGTGATTTTAGGTTGATTATTTTTGCAGATAATTAATAGACAAATTACTCACGTCCACCAATATTTTTCAGAAGAGTTCCATAAGTATTCGAACAAATCAGATTGCTACAAACTGTTCTGTTTTTGACAGATTCCGTTTTTCGTGTGTTGTTTGCTTATTTTGATGAATCTATGAGTAGTATCGGGGGGTATAAACCATAGAGAAGTTGTATTACAGTAGGTTTAACACCAATATAAATAAAGAATGAGTTCATTACAGTACCTTAAAGTGGTGGTTTATTTTCTTATACTAACGAAGCTCATGAGATTTTCTGCTGAAGTTTTGTGTTGTGAAGTTTTCAAGTTTTTGGGTAAAGATTTGATGGATTTTGGAATAAGGAGTGGCAAGAGCCTAAGATTGGGGATGCCCAAGGCACCCCAAGGTATAATTCAAGTACAACCAAAAGCCTAAGCTTGGGGATGCCCAGAAAGGCATCCCCTCTTTCGTCTTCGTCTATCGATAACTTTACTTGAGGCTATATTTTTATTCACCACATGATATGTGTTTTGCTTGGAGCGACTTGTATGATTTGAGTCTTTGCTTTTTAGTTTACCACAATCATCCTTGCTGTACACACCTTTTGGGAGATACACGCATGAATCGAAATTTATTAGAATGCTCTATGTGCTTGACTTATATCTTTTGAGCTAGATAATTTTGCTCTAGTGCTTCACTTATATCTTTTTAGAGCACGGTGGTGGTTTTATTTTATAGAAATTATTGATCTCTCATGCTTCACTTATATTATATTGAGAGTCTTTTAGAACAGCATGGTAATTTGCTTTGGCTATAAAATTAGTCCTAATATGATGGGCATCAAATATGGGTATAATAAAAACTTTCATATAAAGTGCATCAAATACTATAAGAAGTTTGATTCCTTATGATTGTTTTGGGATATGAAGATGGTGATATTAGAGTCATGCTAGTTGAGTAGTTGTGAATTTGAGAGATACTTGTGTTAAAGTTTGTGATTCCCGTAGCATGCACGTATGGTGAACCGTTATGTGATGAAGTCGGAGCATGATTTATTTTTTGATTGTCTTCCTTATGAGTGGCGGTCGGGGACGAGCGATGGTCTTTTCCTACCAATCTATCCCCCTAGGAGCATGCGCGTAGTACTTCATTTTGATAACTAATAGATTTTTGCAATAAGTATGTGAGTTCTTTATGACTAATGTTGAGTCCATGGATTATACGCACTCTCAACCTTCCACCGTTGCTAGCCTCTCTAGTACCGCGCAACTTTCGCCGGTAACATAAACCCACCATTTACCTTCCTCAAAACAGCCACCATACCTACCTATTATGGCATTTCCATAGCCATTCCGAGATATATTGCCATGCAACTTTCCACCGTTCTGTTTATTATGACACGCTTCATCATTGCCATATTGCTTTGCATGATCATGTAGTTGACATCGTATTTGTGGCAAAGCCACCTTCATAATTCTTTCATGCATGTCACTCTTGATTCATCGCACATCCCGGTACACCACCGGAGGCATTCACATAGAGTCATATTTTGTTCTAAGTATCGAGTTGTAATTCTCGAGTTATAAGTAAATAAAAGTGTGATGGTCATCATTATTAGAGCATTGTCCCATGTGAGGAAAGGATGATGGAGACTATGATTCCCCCACAAGTCGGGATGAGACTCCGGACGAAAAATAAAAAAGGGAGAAAAAAGAGGCCATAAAAAAAGAGAAAGGCCCAAATAAAAAAATGAGAGAAAAAGAGAGAAGGGGCAATGCTACTATCCTTTTCCACACTTGTGCTTCAAAGTAGCACCACGATCTTCATGATAGAGAGTCTCCTATGTTGTCACTTTCATATACTAGTGGGAATATTTCATTATAGAACTTGGCTTGTATATTCCAATGATGGGCTTCCTCAAAATGCCCTAGGTCTTCGTGAGCAAGCGAGTTGGATGCACACCCACTGAGTTTCTTTTTGAGCTTTCATACAATTATAGCTCTAGTGCATCCGTTGCATGGCAATCCCTACTCACTCACATTGATATCTATTGATGGGCATCTAACCATCGATACACCTAGTTGATGTGAGACTATCATCTCCTTTTTGTCTTCTCCACAACCACCATTCTATTCCACCTATAGTGCTATGTCCATGGCTCACGCTCATGTATTGCGTGAAGATTGAAAAGTTTGAGAACATCAAAAGTATGAAACAATTGCTTGGCTTGTCATCGGGGTTGTGCATGATTTAAATATTTTGTGTGATGAAGATAGAGCATAGCCAGACTATATGATTTTGTAGGGATAGCTTTCTTTGGCCATGTTATTTTGAGAAGACATGATTGCTTTATTAGCATGCTTGAAGTATTATTATTTTTATGTCAATATTAAACTTTTGTTTTGAATCTTTCGAATCTGAACATTCATGCAACAATAAAGAAAATTACATTTATAATTATGATAGGTAGCATTCCACATCAAAAATTCAGTTTTCATCATTTACCTACTCGAGGACGAGCAGGAATTAAGCTTGGGGATGCTTGACACGTCTCCAACGTATCTGTAATTTTTCTTTGTTCCATGCTATTATATTATCTGTTTTGGATGTTTAACAGGGTTTAATATGCTCTTTTATATTATTTTTGGGACTAACCTATTAACAGGAGGCCCAGTGCCAGTTTCTGTTTTTTTGTGCCTATTTTAGAGTTTCGCAGAACAGTAATACCAAACGGATTCCAAACGGAATGAAACCTTTGCGATGATCTTTCTTGGACCGAAAGCAATCCAGAAGACTTGGAGTCAAAGTCTGGAACTCCACGAGGCGGCCACGAGGCAAGAGGGCGCGCCCAGGGGGTAGGCGCGCCCCCACCCTCGTGGGCCCCTCGTAGCTCCACCGACGTACTTCTTTTGCCTATATATACTCTTATACCCTAGAAACATCTTAGAGAGCCACGGAACCACTTTTCCACCGCCGCAACCTTCTGTACCCATGAGATCCCATCTTGGGGCCTTTTCCGACGATCTGTCGGAGGGGGAATCGATCATGGAGGGCTTCTACATCAACACCATTGCCTCTCCGATGAAGCGTGAGTAGTTTACCACAGACCTCTGGGTCCATAGTTATTAGCTAGATGGCTTCTTCTATCTCTTTGATTCTCAATACAAAGTTCTCCTTGATGTTTTTGGAGATCTATTCGATGTAATACTCTTTTGCGGTGTGTTTGTCGAGATCCGATGAATTGTGGATTTATGAACAAGATTATCTATGAATATTATTTGGTTCTTCTCTAAATTCTTATATGCATGATTTGATATCTTTGCAAGGCTCTTCGAATTATCGGTTTAGTTTGGCCTACTAGATAGATCTTTCTTGCAATGGGAGAAGTGCTTAGCTTGGGTTCAATCTTGCGGTGTCCTTTCCAAGTGACAGTAGGGGCAGCAAGGCACGTATTGTATTGTTGCCATCAAGGATAAAAAGATGGGGTTTATATTATATTGCTTGAGTTTATCCCTCTACATCATGTCATCTTGCTTAATGCGTTACTCTGTTTTTATGAACTTAATACTCTAGATGCATGCTGGATAGCGGTCGATGTGTGGAGTAATAGTAGTAGATGCATAATCGTTTCGATCTACTTGACATGGACGTGATGCCTATATTCATGATCATTGCCTTAGATATCTTCATAACTATGCGCTTTTCTATCAATTGCTCGGCAGTAATTTGTTCACCCACCGTCATATATTCTATCTTGAGAGAAGCCACTAGTGAAACCTATGGCCCCCGGGTCTCTTTCTTATTATATTTCATCTCTTTATTTACATCGCATCTCGTTTACTATTTTGCAATCTTTACTTTCCAATCTATACAACAAAAATACCAAAAATATTTACTTTACTATCTTTATTAGATCTCACTTTTGCGAGTGACTGTGAAGGGATTGACAACCCCTTTATCGCGTTGGTTGCAAGGTTCTTGATTGTTTGTGCAGGTACTAGGTGACTTGTGCATTGTCTCCTATTGGATTGATACCTTGGTTCTCAAAACTGAGGGAAATACTTATGCTACTTTGCTGCATCACCCTTTCCTCTTCAAGGCAAAACCAACGCATGCTCAAGAAGTAGCAGTAAAGTACACATCAATAACATGTATATCAAATATACCTTTGTTAACTTTGCCATCCTTCTTATCCGCCAAGTATCTAGGGCAGTTCCACTTCCAGTGACCATTTCCTTTGAAGTAGAAGCACTCATTTTCATGCTTGGGTCTAGCTTTGGGCTTCTTCATGGGAGCGGAAACTTTCTTACCCTTCTTTTTGAAGTTTCCTTTTCTTTCCCTTGCCCTTTTTCTTGAAACTACTTGGACGAGCCACAAATTTTGGACGACCAATGAAAGAGGTAGTTATCGAGGAGTTTTTGTCTGTCCTTTGTTTTCGAGTCGCGTTTGGTCGGTTTTAGGGCAAATTCTGTACAAGATGTCATATATGGGTACCTAACGTGGAAAAATTCTGTGAACGACATTTTTTAAGCATGGATTGGGTAGCAAAAAGTTATTTTGGACGATCCACGAAAGAGGTAGTTATCGAGGAGTTTTGCGTGTCCTTTGTTTTGGAGTCGCGTTTGGTCGGTTTTAGGGAAAATTCTGTACAAGATGTCATATATGGTTACCTAACTTGGAAAATTTCTGTGAACGGCATTTTTTAAGCATGGATTGGGTAGCAAAAAGTTATTTTGGACGAGCCATGAAAGAGGTAGTTATGGAGGAGTTTTTGCGTGTCCTTTGTTTTCGAGTCGCGTTTGGTCGGTTCAAGGGCAAATTCTATACAAGATGTCTTATATATGGGTACCTAACTTGGAAAAATTCTGTGAACGACATTTTTTAAGGTGGATTGGGTAGCAAAAAGATATGTTGGACGAGCCACGAAAGAGGTAGTTATCGAGGAGTTTTTGCATGTCCTTTGTTTTCGAGTTGCGTTTGGTCGGTTTTAGGGCAAATTGTCTACAAGATGTAATATATGGGTACCTAACTTGGAAAAATTATGTGAACGGCATTTTTTAAGCATGGATTGGGTTATAAAAAGTTATGTTGGACAAGCCACGAAAGAGTTAGTTATCGAGGACTTTTTGCGTGTCCTTTGTTTTCGAGTCGCGTTTGGTAGGTTTAATGGCAAATTATGCACAAGATGTCATATATGGGTACGTAACTTCGAAATTTTCTATGAACGGCATTTTTTATGCATGGATTGGGTAGCAAAAAGGTTATTTTGGACAAGACACGAAAGAGGTAGTTATCGAGGAGTTTTTGCGTGTCCTTTCTTTTCGAGTCGCGTTTGGTTGGTTTTAGGGCAAATTCTGTAACAGATGTCATACATGGGTACCTAACTTGGAAAATTTCTGTAAACGGCATTTTTTAAGCATAGATTGGGCAGCAAAAGGTTATTTTGGACGAGCGACAAAAGAGGTAGTTATCGAGGAGTTTTTGCGTGTCCTTTGTTTTGGAGTCGCATTTGGTCGGTTTTAGGGAAAATTCTGTACAAGATGTCATATATGGTTACCTAACTTGGAAAATTTCTGTGAACGGCATTTTGTAAGCATGGATTGGGTAGCAAAAAGTTATTTTGGACGAGCCATGAAAGAGGTAGTTATGGAGGATTTTTTGCGTGTCCTTTGTTTTTGAGTCGCGTTTGGTCGTTTTTAGGGCAAATTCTGTACAAGATGTAATATATGGGTACCTAACTTGGAAAAATTATGTGAACGGCATTTTTAAAGCATATATTGGGTTATAAAAAGTTATGTCGGACGAGCCACGAAAGAGTTAGTTATCGGGGAGTTTTTGCGTATCCTTTGTTTTCGAGTCGCGTTTAGTAGGTTTAAGGGCAAATTATGCACAAGATGTCATATATGGGTACCTAACTTGGAAAAAATATGTGAACGACATTTTTAACCATGGATTGGGTAGCAAAAATTTATTTTGGACGAGCCATGAAAGAGGTATTTATCAAGGAGTTTTTGCGTGTCCTTTGTTTTCGAGCCGCGTTTGGTCGGTTTTATGGCAAATTCCGGACAAGCTGTCATATATGGGTACATAACTTGGAAAAATTCTGTGAGCAGCATTTTTTAAGCATGGATTGGGTAGCAATAAGTTATTTTGGATGAGCCAAGAAAGAGGTAGTTATCTAGTAGTTTTTGCGTGTCCTTTGTTTTCGAGTCGCGTTTGGCCGGTTTTATGGCAAATTGTGTACAAGACGTCATATATGGGTACCTAACATGGAAAAATTATGTAAACGACATTTTTAAGCATGGATTGGGTAGCAAAAAGTTATTTTGGACGAGCTATGAAAGAGGTAGTTATCGAGGAGTTTTTGCGTGTCCTTTGTTTTCGAGTCGCGTTTGGTCGGTTTTAGGGAAATTCTGGACAAGCTGTCATATATGGGTACCTAACTTGGAAAAATTCTGTGAGTAGCATTTTTTAAGCATGGATTGGGTAGCAATAAGTTATTTTGGATGAGCCAAGAAAGAGGTAGTTATTGAGTAGTTTTTGCGTGTCCTTTGTTTTCGAGTCGCGTTTGGTCGATCGGTTTTAGGGAAAATTCTCTACAAGACGTCATATATGGGTACCTAACTTGGAAAAATTCTGTGAACGACATTTTTAAGCATGGATTGGGTAGCAAAAAGTTATTTTGGACGAGCCACGAAATAGGTAGTTATCGAGGAGTTTTTGCATGTCCTTTGTTGTTGAGTCGCGTTTGGTCGGTTTTAGGGCAAACTCTGTACAAGATGTCATATATGGGTACCTAACTTGGAAATATTCTGTGAAAGGCATTTGTAAGCATGGATTAGGTAGTAAAAAGTTATTTTGGGCAAGCCACAAAGGAGGTAGTTATCGAGGAGTTTCTGCATGTCCTTTGTTCGGTTCAAGGGCAAATTCTATACAAGATGTCTTATATATGGGTACCTAACTTGGAAAAATTCTGTGAACGGCATTTTTTAAGCATTGATTGGGTAGCAAAAAGTATGTTGGGCGAGCGACTAAAGAGGTATTTATCGAGGAGTTTTTGCGTGTCCTTTATTTTTTAGTCGCGTTTGATCGGTTTTAGGTCAAATTCTGTACAAGATGTCATATATGGGTACCTAACTTGGAAAAATTCTGTGAACGACATTTTATAAGGATGGATTGGGTAGCAAAAAGTTATGTTGGACGAGCCATGAAAGAGGTAGTTACCGAGGAGTTTTTGCGTGTCCTTTGTTTTTGAGTCGCGTTTGGTCGGTTTTAGGGCAAATTCTGGACAAGATGTAATATATGTGTACCTAACTTGGAAAAATTATGTGAACGGAATTTTTAAGCATGGATTATGTTATAAAAAGTTATGTTGGACGAGCCACGAAAGAGTTAGTTATCGAGGAGTTTTTGCATGTCCTTTGTTTTCGAGTCGCGTTTGGTAGGTTTAAGGGCAAATTATGCACAAGTTGTCATATATGGTACCTAACTTGGAAAATTATGTAAACGGCATTTTTTAAGCATGGATTGGGTAGCAAAAAGTTATTTTGGACAAGCCACGAAAGAGGTATTTATCGAGGATTTTTTGCGTGTCCTTTGTTTTCGAGTCGCGTTTGGTCGGTTTTAGGGCCAATTCTGGACAAGCTGTCATATATGGGTACCTAACTTGGAAAAATTATGTGAGCAGCATTTTTAAGCATGGATTGGGTAGCAATAAGTTATTTTGGATAAGCCAAGAAAGAGGTAGTTATCGAGTAGTTTTTGCGTGTCCTTTGTTTTCGAGTCGCGTTTGGTCGGTTTTAGGGCAAATTCTGTACAAGACGTCATATATGGGTACCTAACATGGAAAAAAATCCGTGAACAACATTTTTAAGCATGGATTGGGTAGTAAAAAGTTATATTGGACGAGCCACGAAAGAGGTAGTTATCGAGGAGTTTTTGCGTGTCCTTTGTTTTTGAGTCGCGTTTGGTCGGTTTTAGGGCAAATTCTGTACAAGATGCCGGGGCAGGAGGCCCTGTGTGACTGCCAGCTCAGGTTCTATCTGATTTGTTTGATGTATTGGCGACGCTGATGGCGGAGGTTAACCCGGCGGATCAGGATGCACACAATGTGGAAATCGCGAAAGTGAAAGATCAGATCACCCAGGCCAAAGCCGATTTAGCAGCCGGGGATACCAGGATAGCCGCAGAGCGGGCCGCTTTGGATGCACAAGCTTTCCGGATTATGCTAGATCAGAGTGCGTCGAACAAAGTCCTGAAGAGGAGGCACCGATCTCGCCTGCCGCCGGTTTATGACGCTAGAAATCTCTTTAACACCCCAGGAGCAGGGACCAGTAATCCGCCGGTGGTAAACCAGGCAGAGGCTCCTGGAGCAGGGGCGCCGGTTCAGCCACGTTTGGTGGATCCGCCTCGTCAGAACAACATTGTAGTACCGCATGTCCCCACGCCACCGGGTCATTATTCTAACCCAATGGACAACATTGTCGCTGCCGCTTCACGGCTGGCGGCCATCCCGATTGAAGGCGATTCTCCGGCGGCGGTCGAGACGCGTTGGGTTAAGGAGCTTCTTCAGACAGCCTTGGTTCAACAGGAGGCTTATTCATATAGTCGCGATCGGATTCATTCTACTCCCCGTCCAAGCCGGAAGTTACAGCAGGCGTATGGATGAACCGGCAGTGTCAAGCAATGCACGGAACCGTGATCCGCCCCGTGGCAATAACCCGGCGGGTGGTGCTGGTGATGCTCATGAGGTGGTGGACCGGGCTCGGGCACGCAAGGAGGCCGAGTTAGCGGCGCAGCATGCAGCCCGTCAGCTTACTCTGGTTCGTCCAACCACATCGGTGGAACCAGGAGTTACCTCTAGTTCTTTGGGAGTGCCGTGTCTTGTCCCGGCGTTACGCAATGTGCACCTGCCCAAGGATTTCAAGGGCCCGCGCAAGGTGCCGAATTACACCGCCGATTTATCCCCTGAAACATGGGTCGAAAGCTATGAGATGGCCATGGAGATGCTGGATGTGGATGATGCGGCATGTGCGAAATACTTCACCATGATGCTAGAAGGGACAACCCGCACTTGGTTAAAGAGCTTACCGGCTAATTCTATCAGGTCATGGGCCGAGTTGAGACCCGGTTCATTCAGAATTTCAAGGATACATGCAAGCAGCCCATGTCAATTGTGGACTTAGCTGCCTGTGTCCAGGAGGAAGGAGAGTCAACAACCCATTGGGTGCGCCGGGTTTCGGAGATTTTGCATTCATCGGACCGCATCAACGCTGACACCGCAGTTTTAACATTGGAAGGCAATTGCCGGTTTGAACCCCTGAAGTTGAAGTTGGGACGGCTCAAACGTCATTGTAATGACATGGGAACCCTCATGGCTGCACTGGTGAAATATGCCGACTTTGATAGTACCAAGGATCCCGAGTCTTACGATGATAAGACATGGAAGGGAAAAAACAGCAGCAACGCCAAGGGGCAGCACCACAACCCGGCGGGTCATGGAAACGGCGGCAAGCGTAAGGCGGACCACGGTTTAGACTTTGTGGCTAACACTAATGCACATGACAAGGGCCAGCGGTGTAAGGGTAAACCGCCCCAGCACGGTGGAAGGCCAAATCCTAATCCGGACCGTTTGTCTTATCTGTTGAACCAGCCCTGCCCAAAGCATGGGACGAAGGAGGAACCGTCCACACACCTCTAGAAAGATTGTTACATCATGCAGGAGTTCAAAAATTCTGATTCTTTCCGGTATGATCATGGACCAGGAGGCGGTTCGGGCCCCGGATCTCATGGGCCGGGTTATGGCGGAGGAAATTCCGGTTCAGGCTTCCACGGTAATCAAGGTGGACATAACAATCAAAGTAATCAGGGTAACCAAGGTGGCTATAATCATCAAGGCAATCATCAGCAACAGTAGCAGTCAGGTTACCAGAGCAACCCGAAGCAGTTGAATAGCAGACAGTATCATGTCTTCACCACTAGCTTGGACAAACGCAGTCAAAAGCTTCATAAAAGGGCGGTGAATGCCGTTGAAACGGCAGTGCCCCATTATTTGCGCTGGTCCGAGCAGCCAATTGTGTGGAGTAGAGAAGATCATCCGCCCCGGGTTGACAACCCGGGTCATCTGGCTCTGGTGGTGGCACCTCAGGTGGGAGGTTATAAGTTCACTAAGGTACTCATGGATGGAGGGAGTAGTATAAATATCCTTTATTATGAAACTTTCCGTCGCATGGGGCTAACAGAAAAAAATCTTAAACCGTCCAATGCGGTGTTCCATGGTGTGGTGCCTGGTAAGTCGGCTTATCCTGTTGGTAAGATAGCTCTGGAGGTGGCTTTTGGAGGTGAGCATGACTCGAGATCAGAAACCTTGACCTTTGTAGTGGTGAAAATCAGAAGCCCGTATCATGCCCTATTTGGACGGCCAGCTTATGCTAAGTTTATGGCACGGCCTTGTTATGTCTATCTGCAGCTCAAGATGCCGGGTCACAAGGGAACTATAACCGTGCATGGGAGCCGCAAGATTGCTCTGGAGTGTGAAGAAGGTCATGCGGCTTATGTTGAGTCGGTTTGTGCAACAGAAGAGTTGAAGTTTTACAAGGACAATGTTGATCCGGCGGATATGACTTCGTTGAAGAAACCAACTACAGAGCATGATCCGGACCTGAAGTTTAAATCGGCTGATGAGACTAAGCTTGTTGACTTCGTGCCTGGCGATTCGTCCAAACAGTTTAGCATCAGCGCTAACTTGGATCCGAAATAGGAAGGCGCGCTCATCGAGTTCATCCGTGAGAATCGGGACATCTTTGCATGGAAGCCTTCTGACATGCCAGGTGTACCGAGAGAACTCGCCGAGCACACTCTCAATGTTGATCCTAAGTATAAACCGGTCAAGCAGTTTCTCCACTGGTTCAATGAAGAAAGACGCAAAGCTATTGGAGAAGAAGTAGCCAGGCTCTTGGCGGCTGGATTTATCGTTGAAGTATTCCATCCTGAGTGGTTGGCTAATCCGGTGCTGGTCCTCAAGAAGAATGGCACTTGGCGTATGTGTGTGGACTACACAGATCTCAACAAAGCTTGTCCAGCAGATCCTTTTGCCCTTCCCTGTATTGATCAAATTATTGATGCTACGGCGGGTTGCGAGTGTTTAAGCTTTTTGGATGCATATTCTGGTTATCATCAGATCAAAATGGCAGTTAAGAACCAGGAGAAGACAGCCTTCATAACTCCCTTTGGAGCCTTCTGCTATGTGTCCATGCCCTTTGGGCTCAAGAGTGCCCAGGCGACTTATCAACGGTGTGTGCAGAATTGTCTTCATAAACAGATCGGCCGCAACGTTCATGCATATGTGGATGATATTGTAGTAAAATCAAGGAAGAAGGAGACATTGATTGATGACTTGAAGGAAACCTTTGATAACCCGCGGGCTTATAAAATGATGCTTAATCCGGCCAAGTGTGTCTTTGGTGTACCTGCAGGCAATCTCTTGGGCTTTTTGGTGTCTAACAGGGGCATTGAAGCTAATCCGAAAAAGATCAAAGCCATCACCTCCTTGGCTAAACCAAAGTGTATCAATGATGTTCAACGCCTGGCAGGCCGGATTGCCGCGTTGAGCCGGTTTGTCAGTCGCCTTGGCGAGAAGGCCATCCCTTTGTATCAGATGCTGAAGAAAACGGATAACTTCGTCTGGAGTGACGCTGCTAATGAAGCATTTGAGGACTTAAAGCGGCAGCTGGCTAATCCGCCGATTCTCGCCGCTCTAGTGGATAAAGAACCATTGTTGCTATATGTGGCAGCTAATGCTCGGGCTATTTGTGTGGCTATTGTGCTGGAGCGCAAGGAGGCAGGAAAGGAATATCCGGTTCAGTGGCCGGTTTACTATATCAGTGAGGTACTTATTGAGTCCAAGCAGAGGTACCCGCATTGGCAAAAATTGGTGTATGGGGTTTTTATGGCAAGCCGAAAGCTTAAGCAGTATTTCCAAGGTCATCCCATCACGGTGGTCAGCTCCTTTGGGGGATATAATCCAGAACAGGGAAGCAACTGGCCGGATTGCTAAGTGGGCTATCGAGCTCGGGCCTCACGGGTTGAAATACATACCCTGAACGGCGATCAAATCTCAGGCACTTGTGGATTTCATCAATGATTGGACAGAATTACAAGCGCCAGAGGAGAAGCCGGATCATACTTATTGGACTATTCATTTTGATGGGTCCAGGCAATTGGAGGGCTCGGGGGCTGGAGTCGTATTAACTTCCCCACGAGGTGATAAGTTTTGTTATGTTCTCCGTTTAATGTTCCCTTGCACTAACAATGCAGCTGAATATGAGGCTTTACTCCATGGTCTTCGGATGGCTAAGGAGATGAACCTAAGCCGAGTTAAGTGCTTCGGTGACTCGGATCTGGTGGCTCAACAAGTGTCCGGTACTTGGGATTCCAAGGAACCACTAATAGCAGCATATCGTCGTGAGGTGGATATTGTTGCAGGTCACTTTAAAGGTTATCAGGTGGATCATGTGGATCGGCAAAAGAATGAAGCGACAGACGCTTTAAGCCGCCTGGGTTCCCAACGTAAACCGGTTCCACCTAATGTCTTCCTGCATGTTTTGCATAATCCGTCCGTCAAGCTCCCTGGTGAAGAGGATTTGGCTGTTCCTGATCCGGAGGCTCAGTTGGTGGCGGCCCTTCATGTTATCCCGGATTGGACGGTTCCATATCTGGCATATATGAACCGGGGCGAGTTACCAGAGGAAGAAACTCTGGCCAGGCAGATAATCCGGCGGTCCAAATCCATGACTATTATCAATGGAGAGTTACATCATTGCAGTGTGACAGGGGCGTTTCAACGCTATGTGTCTCCTGAGGAAGGCCGTGAAATTTTGCGTGAGATCCACGAAGGAGATTGTGGTCGCCACGCCGGTTCAAAATCTTTGGTGGCCAACGAATTTCATCACGGTTTTTATTGGTTGACAGCTCATGCTGATGCCGAGGACTTGGTCAAAAGATGTGATGGCTGTCAGAAATTCTCAAGACGCGCTCATGTACCGGCTCAAGGATTGAGGATGATTCCAATCACCTGGCCGTTTGCCACTTGGGGGCTGGATATGGTTGGGCCTTTCAAGAGGTCCAAGGACAAGAAGACCCACCTTTTGGTGGCGGTTGATAAGTTCACAAAGTGGGTGGAGGCAGAGCCAGTTAGTAAGTGTGACGCAGCCACGGTGGTTCAATTCATCAAAAAGGTGATCTTCCGGTTCGGCTTTCCACACAACATTATAACAGACAATGGTACCAATCTGTCAAAAGGTGCCATGAAGGAGTTTTGTCAACGTGAGCACATCCGGCTTGACGTGTCATCAGTGGCTCACCCACAGTCTAATGGTCAAGCGGAGAGGGCCAATCAAGAGATCTTGAGAGGCATCAAACCCCGGCTTATGGTTCCTTTGCAACGGACGCCGAGTTGTTGGGTTGAGGAGCTACCTTCAGTATTATGGAGCATCAATACCACACCCAACAGATCGACAGGATACACACCGTTCTTCATGGTTTATGGAGCGGAAGCGGTTCTTCCTAGTGACATCCGTCATGACTCGCCTCGTGTAGCGGCATATGTTGAAGCTGACAACGAGAAGGCATGGCAGGAAGCTCTTGACCTGTTAGATGAGGAACGTGACATGGCGGCAGCCCGTTCGGCGATTTATCAGCAAGATATGCGTCGTCATCATAGCCGCCGGATTAGAACCAGAACCTTTCAAGAAGGCGATTTGGTGCTTCGACTCATCCAGGATCAGACGGACATGCATAAGCTATCCCCCCTTGGGAAGGACCCTTTATGGTCAGCAAGAATCTGCACAACGGGTCATACTACCTAATCAATGTTCGAGAGCGCAAAGACTCCCGTAAATCGGAGGAGGAGACCAAACGGCTGTGGAATATTGCTCATCTTCAGCCCTACTATACTTGAGCTACAGGCTCTGCTTATGTACATATTATGACATTGTATATATTATGATCAATATAATAAACCGGACCCTCAGCTAAAGCGGGGTATCTGTTGTTTTCCTTACATCATGTGTGGTTACATGGAGCTTACAAAGCGGCGTCCGGTTTACCCCTTCATTTAGCTTCTCAAAGCTTCATATTAGATCACTTGGGGGCTTGGTCGTATCCGAACCATAGCTACACCTCTTGATCGGCGCAATGCCACAGCATCACTTGGGGGCTTGGTCGTATCCGAACCATAGCTACACCTCTTGATCGGCGCAATGCCACAGCATCACTTGGGGGCTTGGTCGTATCCGAACCATAGCTACACCTCTTGATCGGCGCAATGCCACAGCATCACTTGGGGGCTTGGTCGTATCCGAACCATAGCTACACCTCTTGATCAGCGCAATGCCACAGCATCACTTGGGGGCTTGGTCGTATCCGAACCATAGCTACACCTCTTGATCCGCGCAATGCCACAGCATCACTTTGGGGCTTGGTCGTATCCGAACCATAGCTACACCTCTTGATCGGCGCAATGCCACAACATCACTTGGGGGCTTTGTCGTATCCGAACCACAACTATACCTCTTGATCGGCGCAATGCCACAGCATCACTTGGGGGCTTGGTCGAACCCGAACCATAGCTACACCTCTTGATTGGCGTAATGCCACAGCATCACTTGGGGGCTTGGTCGAACCCGAACCATAGCTACACCTCTTGATCGAATTTGGGGCCTGGCGGCCCATGAAAAGCCTCGACTACAACGGTTTTTATTTGCCTTTTTCCGAGTTTTCTTTGTTTTCATAAGATTTGTGACGTTTTCAAACCGGCGTTTATCAACCTGGTTAGGCTGTCAACTACAAGTTGTCAGTACATGATCAAGTTATAATCCGGAGACTATCAGCCCGGTCTGGTTTTGGCTAAAAGTCACCAGTATGGAATAAACCGGTGTTTATCACAGCCCAGAACGGTTTTCTGATAAACTGGCATCATATAACAGGAGTTACTTCTACTTCGGATTAGGGTTATTACCCTCATTACAAAGTTGGTCAGCCAACACTATGCCTAAAGGTCACAGGTATCATGTATTTCCATATTTGGTTATCTTTTACAACCTTGGTTATAAACCGTGGTCATATATATATTTGGGTATCATGACCCACCCGGTGGTAAACCGACAGGGCACTTTAAGCTTCTTATCTGCAGGAACAACTTGAATAAATAGCTATGGATTATGAACATCATATATTAAAGCATGGCGGATTAACACGCATCAGTTGCAGATAAATATGCACGAAGGCATAACAGACCAAGTGTTTTAACTAGCCTATTACAAGGTGTTTCAGTGCCCAAAGGGATAATTGTTTCTCAATAAGCATTGCAGTACGTGGAAGACTAAACCGGTCCCCGGATTATGATTTCTTATCAGCTTGACCTGATGGCTGCGGATCATCTTGCACCGGTTCATCTTCTTCGTCTCTACCCAGCGGCTGGAAGTCAACAGTTGTCCCGTCGATCCCAGTTAAAGCTTGGAACACAGCTTCGTCTCTTATAAGGGTTGACGGTTCAATATCAGGGGCATAAGTGTGCTTACGGATTGGAGGGATCAGGTTTTGAGCCTCGGGAGTTGGTGGAGCAACCCGCTTGTTATTGGCATCATAACTCGCCTGGTAAAATGAAAGATCAGCCTCTTCAGCAAGTTGGCAAGCTAGTGGACGTACTTCCCGGTTTATGGCGCGGAGATCTTCAGTGCCAAATTCTGATCCGTCTTCTTTTAAGCTTGGGTAGCCTTTAGCCACGTCCGTCGGATCAAGGTCCGGAACCCATGCTTTTGCCCGGGTTAGTGCGGTCAGAGCACCAGCCCTTGCAGCAGACCTCTTTAGCTCTTCTACCCGGGCAGGCAGCATAGATAGCCTGTCTAAGGTATCCTTGATTAACGTCGGGGGCGGCTTATTGTGAGAAGCGGTGCAAATAATTCGTTGTGCGCTGGTATATAGTTGCTCTATCAGCGTGTAGGCAGCCTTCAGCTTCTTCTGAACATCAGAGCCCAGATGACTAATGCGAGTTCCTGTATCATTACAAACATCAGTAAACCGGCAACGCATGGGAAGATATGTTGAAAGTATAAAGCAAGGATGCTTACCGAACACAGCAGCAGTCATGGCATGTATCTGCCGCTTTACACCAGTCAGCTCGTCTACCACCGGTTTGATAGCTGCTTCTGCGTCTTCAGCTCTTTTCCGCAAAGCGGATTTCTCTGTCTTCCAATCCGCCCATTCCTTGGCGAAGCTCTCCTTCAGCTTTTCCATAGCGGCTAAGGCACTCGTCAGCTCATCTTTTGCTTTGGAAGTTTCGGCCTGTTGGGACTTGATATTCTCTTGCAGATCAGTGGTTTGGCTTTCCTTCTTGCTCAGTTCAGCCTATAAAAAGATAGATACATAATGAGTTGACAGTACACATTTGAAGTACCAAGCACATAACAAGTTATGCCCTTGATACTTGGGGGCTAATGCATATTTGCTCCTTATCAGAAATTTCTACAAGTCCCAAGCACAATACAAGTATTAATCTTGGCACTTGGGGGCTAATGTGTGTTTGCTCAAAAACTGTTGGTATGGGAATTCTTATAGTCCCGGTTCATCTTTATAAAGTTAAACCGGCCCTTGGGGGCTATACCGGTGAAAGAGCAGTATGGCAAATTTTAAGGAACCGGTTCATCATAAAGAGGTCATCCGGTCCTTGGAGGTTAAATATGCAAAGTTAAGTTATGAAAACAGTCCCGGTTTAGATTGGTATCATAAACCGTCACTTGGGGGCTACTAGGAGTTGATAAACTGCAATTGGACAAAAGAGAAAAATAGTAGTTACCTCATATCGCTCCTTCATCAAGTTTACCAAACTAGCTTCATAGTCACGGCTGGTATACAGGCGGTTCAAGAAGCCAGAGTGAATGTCTTGAGCATTGAGATGGGCGTAGCTTGATAAATCGGCATTCCATTTGCCTTTGCCGATAGCAGAGAGGTCGTCCTTGGTAGTATGCTTTGACAAAGCGATAGGGTTGCCAGGAGTGGTGTGGCCAGTGCCAGTAATCATAATGTCATCATCTTGGTTATTAGCAGCCTTCACTGGAGTCGGCGGTTTGTCAGTATCCTTAACTAGACTGACCGGTTTGTCATCAGTTCGGACAGGGCTGGTTGGCCGGTCTACATGGCTGGTAGTGTCAACTTGCACTTGTTCGGCAAGGAAATCATGGTCTTGAGGCGGCAGATCATTAAGCATGTCGTCAGTGTCGTTTTCTTCTGGATCTGGAGTTTTTTCCGGTTCAACAGCTACATTATCATCAGCCGGTTTGCTTAACCGAGCCTTCTTGCTGGGTCTCGGCTTGGCGCTGAGAAAAGATAGACATGACAATCAGTACAGTATGAAAAGGTAACATATCAAGAATAAAGACACGTGCATAGCTCACCCAGGAACTGTTTTGAGGGGTGGAAGCTGTGTGGCCGATGACTCGCCAGAAGATGAGTGAGAAGTACCCTGATAATTTGATTTAGACGGGTTAAGAGGCTGGCGGAAACAACCTGCTTTGGGGTATGAAGTATCAATGGGATAAGAGACCTCGGATCGGTGTTTCCGAACCGGACTGTTCGGTAAACCGGCGGAGGTAGCTACCTGGCCGCTGTGCCGGGTTGTACGGCGAGCCTCGTGCTGCTGCGTCGTCAAAAGAAAGTTTGGATCCAAGTAAGAAAGAGCGTGAGAAAATTTTACTTTCCGGTTTGCTTGGCGGATTTTTGATGTTGGCAGAGGATCTGAATCGGAGGAAAGAATGGTCACCTCTACGTCCTCAGCATGACTGCCTTCAGCGTCGTCCTGATAATAATCATTGTCAATGAGATGTACGAAACCAAGAGAGTCAAGTTCTACCTCTGGTTCCGGATTACACACATCATCATCAGCTGGTAGATCGGAGGATGCAGTGGTCCTTTTCTTGGCAGTTTTTTAACAACCTTTGTCTTTGGACGAACTGGCTTGACCGGTTTGTCTTGCGGCTTCGCCGGTTTGTCCTGCGATGGTTTCTTGTTCCAGAACGGATCATCACCCTGTCAGAAAATAATCACACTTTCAGAGAATATTTAGACAGAAGCAACTTCAGATAAAAAGATTATATGATTCTTACAGCTGGTGGTTTGTTGAAGGTGCAGAAAGGGAGTAGTCCGGTTTGGGCACAGATAGCCTTCGGTTCGTTCAATATCTTTTTTACAGCCTCAGTGACTCATGCATCTGTAAGCTGAATGTCAATGTGCCGCTGAGCATCCTTCAAACTCCTCGTATATTCACACATCAAACCAGAGCGCCGGCTTAAGGGCAGAATACTCCTGCTTATCCAACAACGAGCAAGATCAACTCATGTCAAACCGTTTGCCATGAAGGCTCTAAGCTTTGATAATTGAGGAGCATAGTTGGCCCTTTCTCTGGCAGCCAGGCTCTGAGGAAAAGGATGTGTGTTACTCAGGCGTTCAGGGCGGTAACCCGGCAGGGAGTTTTCATCAGATGGAGAGGTATCCATGCAATAAAACCAAGTCTGGTTCCACTCTTTGGGGTGACTATGGAGTTTGGGATGAGGGAAGGTGACTTCTTTCCTTTTCTGAACCGCCATTCCGCCCAGTTCTGTATTGGGTCCATCTGAGAACTCGGTGCGACTGTTTAAGTGAAAGAAATCCCTAAATAGTTCGACTGTAGGTTCCTCTTGCAGATAAACGTCACCGAATACTTGGAAGTGGCAGATGTTGGTCATAGAGTTGGGACCGATGTCTTGAGGGCGCAGCTGAAAATTGGCTAGTACATCTCGGAATTTTTTTGAACCGGGAGGGCTAAAACCTCGTCCGAGATGATCAGCAAACACGACTACCTCTCCATCCTTGGGTGTAGGAGGATTTTCCGGGCCAGGGACCCTCTAGTGGATGACATCTTTCTTGGCTAAAGCGCCCATTTTAACAAGATTGTTTAACTATTCTTCGGTTACTCGAGAAGGAGCCCAATTGCACTCATAGACTTGCTTGGTAATGGCAATTGAAGTCTGAAACATGATTATTGCTGGTTTAAGATTTACAGTGGACAACTATACAACAGTTTAAGGATACAAGCATATTGATAAACCGGATTTGGTTATTCATAAACCAGAGTCTGACAATGGAAATGGTGTAATGCATTGGCGGTTAAACAGGGGACTAATGGTATCTACCGGGTCCTTTTTTTCTGTGAAGTTAAACCACCCAATCTGGTATTAAAGATGTATAAGTGAAGGGAAAAACAGGTTTCACAAGTTGGCATTATAATTTTGGATTTACCGCATGTCAGAAAATGAAAATATATTCAGACCTAAATATTGGTACCGAAGTAGTTGATGAAGGTTCAGATGGGATTTTCTACTTAAACGAGATGCATGGATGGAAAAGAAGGGCTACGGCTATCGCTGTAAAGGATAACTATAAAGGTTGGAATAGAAGAGCTATTGCACAAACGACGAACACCGACGAACACCTATGAACACTGAAACCCTAATGACAGATCTATGGCGGAAGGAAAGAAGGCTTACCGATGCTGATGGAAGAGCGGAGAGGCGCCGCGTTTCTCTGGTGCGTTCAGGGTGATGCAGCGGCCGGAGTTGAGGCAGAAGCGAAGGTCGACGGTGGCGGCGGAGCTCCAAAGGTCGGGCAGCATAAGGAAGAGGACGAGGTGAAGAGGCACGAGGGGGGAAAATGGAAAGACCCCCTGGCCCTATTTATAAGGGCAGAAAGATAAGCGTCAGACGCGAAAATCGAGGAGCCTAAACTTTGGATATGAGGCGGAGCTGTCGCCACGATTGTCGGAGGCTCGTTAATGACAGGTGACGTCACGGCGGTTTAGCATGATCCTAGAAGATGATGCGGCGGTTTACAAGATTATGTGAAGATGTTGAAGAAGAAATTTTCTTAAGTATTGAGGATTGACATGAACCAATTCAAATCAATCTGGGCCTAATGTTGGGGATATTACCACTGGGCGTAAATCGGCCAGGAGAGGCCGGGTTAACCCCATAAGTAGTTCATCTGTATCTAAAGTCCATGAAGACAGGCGGTGACGCTTCATGAAGGCCCAGGGCCCAAAGCCGGTTTAAGGCCTGTAGACATAAACCGGCATTGATATGTAAACTTGTGTTGTAAGATAGAAATAGCAGAGACCGAGCCGGACACGATTAAGAGCCGGCCTCGGGATTCTGTAAACCGGCGGGCGTCAACCCATGTATATAAGGGGACGACCCGGCGGCGGTTCAAGGACACAGACAACAACTCGAGACTCAGGCAAAGCGTATTCGCTCCCTGGTCATTGAAACCCCATCAATTCCATCACAACTAGACGTAGGCTTTTACCTTCATCGTAAGGGGCCGAACTAGTATAAAAGCTCTTTTGCGTCCCTTGTCCGCTTTAACCCCTTTAAGCTAACCCGTAGCGATGGCTCCACGACTAAGCCCTTTCTCTAGGACATCTACCGTGACAAAACCACGACAGTAGGTTTAAGGGCAAATTATGTACAAGATGTCATATATGGGTACCTAACTTGGAAAAATTCTGTAAACGACATTATTTTGCATGGATTGGGTAGCAATAAGTTATTTTGGACGAGCCAAGAAAGAGGTAGTTATCGAGTGGTTTTTGCGTGTCCTTTGTTTTCGAGTCACGTTTGGTCGGTTCTTGGGCAAATTATGTAAAGACATCATATATGGGTACCTAACATGGAAAAATTCCGTGAACGACATTTTTTAAGCATGGATTGGGTAGCAAAAAGTTATTTTGGATGAGCCACGAAAGAGGTAGTTATCGAGGAGTTTGTGCGTGTCCTTTGTTTTTGAGTCGCGTTTGGTCGGTTTTAGGGAAAATTCTGTACAAGATGTCATATATGGGTACCTAACTTGGAAAAATTCTGTGAACGACATTTTTTAAGCATGAATTGGGTAGAAAAAAGTTATTTTGGACGAGCCACAAAAGAGGTAGTTATCGAGGAGTTTTGGCATGCCATTTGTTTTCGAGTCGCATTTGGTCGGTTTTAGGGCAAATTCGGTACAAGATGTCATATATGGGTACCTAACTTGGAAAAATTCTATGACCGACATTTTTAAGCATGGATTGGGTAGCCAAAAGTTATTTTGGACGAGCCATGATAGAGGTAGTTATCAAGGAGTTTTTGCATGTCCTTTGTTTCGAGTCGCGTTTGGTCAGTTTTAGGGAAAATTATGTACAACATGTCATATATGGGTACCTAACTTGGAAAAATTCTGTGAACGACATTTTTTAAGGTGGATTGGGTAGCAAAAAGTTATGTTGGACGAGCCACGAAAGAGGTAGTTATCGAGGAGTTTTTGCGTGTCCTTTGTTTTCGAGTCGCGTTTGGTCGGTTTTAGGGCAAATTCTCTACAAGATGTAATATATGGGTACCTAACTTGGAAAAATTCTGTCAACGGCATTTTTAAGCATGGATTGGGTTATAAAAAGTTATGTTGTACGAGCCATGAAAGAGTTAGTTATCGAGGACTTTTTGCGTGTCCTTTGTTTTTGAGTCGCGTTTGGTCAGTTTTAGGGCAAATTCTGTAACAAATGTCATATATGGGTACCTACCTTGGAAATTTTCTGTGAACGGCATTTTTGAAACATGGATTGGGTAGCAAAAAATTTATTTTGGACGAGCCATGAAAGAGGTAGTTATCGAGGAGTTTCTGCGTGTCCATTGTTTTCAAGTCGCGTTTGGTTGGTTTTAGGCAAATTCTGTAACAGATGTCATATATGGGTACCTTACTTGGAAAATTTCTGTGAACGACATTTTTTAAGCATGGATTGGGCAGCAAAAAGTTATTTTGGACGAGCCACGAAAAAGGTAGTTATCGAGGAGTTTTTGCATGTCCTTTGTTTTGGAGTCGCGTTTGGTCGGTTTTAGGAAAAATTCGGTACAAGATGTCGTATGTGGTTAGCTAACTTGGAAATTTCTGTGATGGCGTTTTTTAAGCATGCATTGGGTAGCAAAAAGTTATTTTGGACGAGCCATGAAAGGGGTAGTTATGGAGGAGTTTTTGCGTGTCCTTTGTTTTCGAATTGCGTTTGGTCGGTTCAAGGGCAAATTCTATACAAGATGTCTTATATATGGGTACCTAACTTGGAAAAATTCTGTGAACGGCATTTTTTAAGCATGGACTGGGTAGCAAAAAGTTATGTTGGGCGAGCGACTAAAGAGGTAGTTATCGAGGAGTTTTTGCGTGTCCTTTATTTTTGAGTCGCGTTTGATCGGTTTTAGGGCAAATTCTGTACAAGATGTCATATATTGGTACCTAACTTGGAAACATTCTGTGAGCGACATTTTTTAAGCATGGATTGGGTAGAAAAAAGTTATTTTGGACGAGCCACGAAAGAGGTAGTTATCGAGGAGTTTTCGCATGTCATTTGTTTTCGAGTCGCGTTTGGTCAGTTTTAGGCAAATTCTGTACGAGATGTCATATATGGGTACCTAACTTGAAAAATTCTATGACCGGCATTTTCTAAGCCTTGATTGGGTAGCAAAAAGTTCTATTGGACAAGCCATGAAAGCGGTAGTTATCAAGGAGTTTTTGCGTGTCCTTTGTTTTGAGTCGCGTTTGGTCGGTTTTAGGGCAAATTCTGTACAACATGTCATATATGGGTACCTAACTTGGAAAAATTATGTGAACGTCATTTTTTAAGGATGGATTGGGTAGCAAAAAGTTACGTTGGACGAGCTACCAAAGAGGTAGTTATCAAGGAGTTTTTGTGTGTCCTTTTTTCGAGTCGCGTTTGGTCGGTTTTAGGTCAAATTCTATAAAAGATGTAATATATGGGTACCTAACTTGGAAAAATTATGTGAACAACATTTTTTAAGCATGGATTGGGTTATAAGAAGTTATGTTGATCGAGCCACGAAAGAGTTAGTTATTGAGGAGTTTTTGCGTGTCCTTTGTTTTCGAGTTGCGTTTGGTAGGTTTAAGGGCAAATTATGTACAAGATGTCATATATGGGTACCTAACTTAGAAAAATTATGTAAACGGCATTATTTTGCATGGATTGGGTAGCAATAAGTTATTTTGGACGAGCCAAGAAAGAGGTAGTTATCGAGTAGTTTTTGCGTGTCCTTTGTTTTCGAGTCGCGTTTGGTCGGTTCTTTGGCAAATTATGTACAAGACATCATATATGGGTACCTAACGTGGAAAAGTTCTGTGAACGACATTTTTTAAGCAAGGATTGGGTAGCAAAAAGTTATTTTGGATGAGCCACGAAAGAGGTAGTTATCGAGGAGTTTTTGCGTGTCCTTTGTTTTTGAGTCGCGTTTGGTCGGTGTTCGGGAAAATTCTGTACAAGATGTCATATATGGGTACCTAACTTGGAAAAATTCTATGAACGACATTTTTAAGCATGAATTGGGTAGTAAAAAGTTATTTTGGACGAGCCACGAAAGAGGTAGTTATGGAGGAGTTTTGGCATGTCATTTGTTTTCGAGTCGCGTTTGGTCGGTTTTAGGGCATATTCGGTACAAGATGTCATATATGGGTACCTAACTTGGAAAAATTCTATGACCGACATTTTTAAGCATGGATTGGGTAGGCAAAAGTTATTTTGGACGAGCCATGATAGAGGTTGTTATCAAGGAGTTTTTGCATGTCCTTTGTTTCGAGTCGCGTTTGGTCAGTTTTAGGGCAAATTATGTACAACATGTCATATATGGGTACCTAACTTGGAAAAATTCTGTGAATGACATTTTTTAAGGTGGATTGGGTAGCAAAAAGTTATGTTGGACGAGCCACGAAATAGTTAGTTATCGAGGACGTTTTGCGTGTCCTATGTTTTCAAGTCGCGTTTGGTCGGTTTTAGGGCAAATTCTCTACAAGATGTAATATATGGGTACCTAACTTGGAAAAATTCTGTGAACGGCATTTTTTAAGCATATATTGGGTTATAAAAAGTTATGTTGGACGAGCCACGAAAGAGTTAGTTATCAAGGACTTTTTGCGTGTCCTATGATTCTGAGTCGCGTTTGGTCGGTTTTGGGGCAAATTCTGTAACAAATGTCATATATGGGTACCTACCTTGGAAATTTTCTGTGAACGGCATTTTTGAAGCATGGATTGGGTAGCAAAAAAGTTATTTTGTACGAGCCAAGAAAGAGGTAGTTATCGAGGAGTTTCTACGTGTCCTTTGTTTTTGAGTCGCGTTTGATTGGTTTTAGGGCAAATTCTGTAACAAATGTCATATATGGGTACCTAACTTGGAAAATTTCTGTGGTCGACATTTTTTAAGCATGGATTAGGCAGCAAAAAGTTATTTCAGACGAGCCACGAAAGAGGTAGTTATCGAGGAGTTTTTGCGTGTCCTTTGTTTTGGAGTCGTGTTTGGTCGCTTTTAGGGATAATTCTGTACAAGATGTCATATATGGTTACCTAACTTGGAAAATTTCTGTGATGGTGTTTTTTAAGAATGGATTGGGTAGCAAAAAGTTATTTTGGACGAGCCATGAAAGAGGTAGTTATGGAGGAGTTTTTGCATGTCCTTTGTTTTCGAATTGCGTTTGGTCGGTTCAAGGGCAAATTCTATACGAGATGTCTTATATATGGGTACCTAACTTGGAAACATTCTGTGAACGGCATTTTTTAAGCATGGATTGGGTAGCAAAAAGTTATGTTGGGCGAGCGACTAAAGAGGTAGTTAACGAGGAGTTTTTGCGTGTCCTTTATTTTGGAGTCGCGTTTGATCGGTCTTAGGGCAAATTCTGTACAAGATGTCATATATTGGTACCTAACTTGGAAACATTCTATGAACGACATTTTTTAAGCATGGATTGGGTAGAAAAAAGTTATTTTGGACGAGCCACCAAAGAGGTAGTTATCGAGGAGTTTTTGCATGTCATTTGTTTTCGAGTCGTGTTTGGTCGGTTTTAGGGCAAATTCTGTACAAGATGTCATATATGGGTACCTAACTTGGAAAAATTCGTTGAACGGCATTTTCTAAGCATGGATTGGGCAGTAAAAAGTTATGTTGGACGAGCTACCTAAGAGGTAGTTATCGAGGAGTTTTTGTGTGTCCTTTGTTTTCGAGTCGCGTTTGGTCGGTTTTAGGTCAAATTGTGTACAAGATGTAATATATGGGTACCTAACTTGGGAAAATTATGTGAATGAAATTTTTTAAGCATGGATTGGGTTATGAAAAGTTATGTTGGCCGAGCCACGAAAGAGTTAGTTATCGAGGAGTTTTTTCGTGTCCTTTGTTTTCGAGTCGCGTTTGGTAGGTTTAATGGCAAATTATGTACAAGATGTCATATATGGGTACCTAACTTGGAAAAATTATGTAAATGGCATTATTTTGCATTGATTGGGTAGCAATAAGTTATTTTGGATGAGCCAAGAAAGAGGTAGTTATCGAGTAGTTTTTGCGTGTCCTGTGTTTTCGAGTCGCGTTTGGTCGGTTCTTGGGCAAATTATGCACAATACATCATATATGGGTACCTAACATGGAAAAATTCTGTGAACGACATTTTTTAAGCATGGATTGGGTATCAAAAAGTTATTTTGGATGAGCCACGAAAGAGGTAGTTATCGAGGAGTTTTTGCGTGTCCTTTGTTTTTGAGTCGCGTTTCTTCGGTTTTAGGGAAAATTCTGTACAACATGTCATATATGGGTACCTAACTTGGAAAAATTCTGTGAACGGCATTTTTTAAGCATGAATTGGGTAGTAAAAAGTTATTTTGTACGAGCCACGAAAGAGGTAGTTATCGAGGAGTTTTTGCGTGTCCTTTGGTTTCGAGTCACGTTTGGTCGGTTTTAGAGCAAATTCTGTAACAGATGTCATATATGGGTACCTAACTTGAAAAAATTCTATGAACGACATTTTTTAAGCATGGATTGGGTAGCAATTTTTTTTGGATGATCCATGAAAGAGGTAGTTATCGAGGAGTTTTTGGGTGTCTTTGTTTCGAGTCGTGTTTGGTCGATTTTAGGGCAAATTCTGTACAAGATGTAATATATGGGTACCTTACTAGGAAAAATTCTGTAAACGGCATTTTTTAAGCATCGATTGGGTAGCAAAAAGTTATGTTGGACGAGCCACGAAAGAGGTAGTTATCGAGGAATTTCTGCGTGTCCTTTCTTTCCGAGTCGCGTTTGGTCGGTTTTAGGGCGAATTCTGTAACAGATGTCTTATATGAGTACCTACTTTGGAAATTTTCTGTGAACAACATTTTTTAAGCATGGATTGGGTAGCAAAAAGTTATTTTGGAGGAGCCACGATAGAGGTATTTATTGAGGAGTTTTTGCGTGCCCTTTGTTTTCGAGTCTCGTTTGGTCGGTTTTAGGACACATTCTATACAAGATGTCATATATGGGTACCTAACTTGGAAAAATTCTTTGAACGGCATTTTCTAAGCATGGATTGGGCAGTAAAAATTTATTTTGGACAAGCCACTAAAGAGGTAGTTATCAAGGAGTTTCTGCGTGTCCTTTGTTTTCGAGTCGCGTTTGGTCGGTTTTAGGGCAAATTCTGTAACAGATGCCATATATGGGTACCTAACTTGGAAAATTTCTGTAAACGACAAAAAGTTATTTTGGACGAGCCACGAAAGAGGTATTTATCGAGGAGTTTTGCGTTTCCTTTGTTTTCGAGTCGCGTTCCGTCGATTTTAGGGCAAATTCTGTACAAGATGTCATGTATGGTTACCTAACTTGGAAAATTTCTGTGAACGGCATTTTTTAAGCATGGATTGGGTAGTAAAAGTTATTTTGGACGAGCCATGAAAGAGGTAGTCATCGAGGAGTTTTGGCGTCTCCTTTGTTTTCGAGTCGCGTTTGGTCGGTGATGAGGACATAGACCTGGGGTTGGGTAATAGGCCTGACCTATACGTCCTACCCAAGGTCACTGTCTTAGAAACAAAGAAGTTCACGAGACAATAGGGAGGGCCCAACAAAGGTGTCGAGTGCAATCCACTCGACCTACCATTCATTCGGAGACCCCTCCTTCTTTAGGTCACTCGACCACTCAATCATTCGACCATGCAAGAGACCACTCGACATACCGAAGATCTAAGGTCACTCAGCACAGCAACGGTCGGACGTTTATTCATAGACTTAATGATCATTTATATCACTTTATTACGGACCTTACCTGTAACGCTCCTTCTTTATATACATTGAACCCCTTGTAACGTGGGCTGGCTGGGGTCCTGGCGCACTCTATATAAGCCACCCCCCTCCACAGGCACAAGGGTTCACACCCCTGTAATCACACACATATACAATCCAGTCGACCGCCTCCGGGCTCCGACACGTAGGGCTGTTACTTCTTCCGAGAAGGGCCTGAACTCGTAAAACTCGTGTGTACAACTTCGCCATAGCTAGGATCTTGCCTCCTCATACTTACCTCCATATTCTACTGTCATTTTTAGTACCACGACAGTTGGCGCCCACCGTGGGGCAGGTGTCTTAGCAACTTGTTGGTGAAGTTGCGACTTTTTCCGATTCCCATCGTGATGGTTTCCGGCGGAGGAATGGCTGAGGGCCGCGAGATCCGTCTCGGCGCGCTCGTCTTCGTCGCCGACGACTCCGCCTGGCTCCAAGAGGCTCCACTCGACGTCGAGGCGCTCCCCGTCCGCGGGGCGACGCACTTTCGCGCATGTGTCTGCGGCGTCCTTCTTCGGCAGCTGTCGACTCCTGTGGCGTCCTCGCTCCCCGCTGTTCGCCGGCGCAAGCGTTCCGGTCGGTCGTGCCTCCAGCGGTCGGTGAGACACGCGGTGGCCCGCCAGTCGGCCACCCCACAAGTCGCGGCAATCGAGCCCGACGAAACTCTCTACGGCCTGTTCGACTGGCTCCGTCGAGACCGCATCCGAGTGCGACAGCAGTGACCCGGTGGCGGAAGTATTGATGGTCAATGGACCACGCAGTCCTCCTAGCTTCCCCCGTGACAACGATGGTGATGGCGGTGGCGATCCATCGCGCGTCCATGAGGAGTACCGCCCCGAGCCTCTTTCTTTGCAACAGAGGGAAGAGCTCCGCCGCCGCAATATGGATGCACTTCACACTCCCGTCGTTGGAGAAACCCCCAAAGCCCGGGCCTTGGAGGAGGTGTGCTTGGCCAACTTGGCTGAGCGCACTCGACTAGAGAACCTCCAGCACACACTCGACGAGCGTGCTCGACAGCGGATTCCTGAATCCAGTCGACGACAGCTTTTTCCGCCGCCAACTCAGGTATACCGAACTCTGATTCAGAATCTCACAGCTGCAGCCCGAATAGCAGAGTCGATTTAGCCTTCCCAGTCGGAAGCTGGCAGAGGTTTGATGCAGATCCGGGCTTTACTCCGGGCAACATGAGAGCAGAACACAGCAGTATCTCAGTCGCGGAATTGGATTCATAGCAGATCTGTGATGGCAGACACAGTTCAGTCAGCTCATAGCCCAAGATCGCCCCCGAGGCATGAGGGACGTGGAGACCGGCGAGATCAGTACAGAAATCGTGAGCAGTATGATCACCGACTCGACCATGATGATCGTCATCGAGTGCCCACGCCTCCCCTGAGGAGTGGGTCGTACGTGCCTCGGCAGCATGATGACAGACACCCTCACAGTGGTGGGCGAAGAATTCCAGTCGACCCCCGAGAGCCGGGCTTTGATGCGAGATCTATTCTCGTTCAGGGTCTGGTTGACAGGAACAGAGCTCACAGAGAAGGTCATGACAGAGATTATCCGACTGGCAGCAGAGTGCATGTCTCAGGCCCAGAGTGTTTCAGTAGAGCCATCAGGGCTGCAGTGATTCCTCCCAACTTCAGGTTGGCGACTGGAGTCAGCAAGTTCACTGGTGAGTCCAAGCCTGACACTTGGCTTGAGGACTACCGAGTGGCTGTTCATATTGGCGGCGGCAATGATGAAGTGGCCATGAAACACCTTCCTCTGATGTTGGAGGGCTCGGCCAGAGCGTGGTTGAATCAGTTAGCACCTGGTAGCATATATAGTTGGGATGAACTCGCCTGAGTGTTTGTTAGAACGTTTGAAGGTACATGCAAACGGCCAGCAGGGTTAACAGAGTTGCAATCCTGTGTGCAGAAACCGAATGAAACCTTGAGGGATTATATCCAGAGATGGATCACGTTGCACCACACAGTGGAGAATGTGTCAGATCACCAAGCAGTTTGTGCCTTCAAGGAAGGTGTCAAGTATCGAGAATTGAACCTGAAGTTCGGTCGGACCGGGGATATGTCTCTGAGTCGGATGATGGAGATTGCCACCAAGTATGCTAATGGTGAAGAGGAGGATCGACTCCGTAGTGGAAAGCACAAAACAGTTTCCCAAGAAACCGGAGGAGGGAATTTCAGTCGGAAGCAGAAGCGCAAAGCCGAGCCAGCTGCTCCTGGTGAAGGTTTAGCCGTGACTCAAGGAAAGTTCAAGGGGAAGCCCAAAGGGCCGTGGAACCCTAAGAAAGTGAAAGATCAAGATGGAAATGATGTGTTGGATTTACCATGCCACATTCACACCAAAAAAGATGAAGAGGGTAATTTCATTTACCCTAAACATACCACTCGACAGTGTTGGCTCCTGATCCAGCAGTTTTGAGAGAAACAACCCAAGGAGAAGGAAAAGGAGCCGGACAAGGGTGAGGATAAAGAAGAAGACGATGATGGTTTCCCCAACGTCAATTCCACTCTGATGATTTTTGCTGATGTTGAGAGCAAAAGTCGACTAAAAGTCATTAACAGAGAAGTGAACATGGTCGCTTCGGAGACACCCAGTTATTTGAAGTGGTCTCAGACTGCCATTACATTCGACCAGTCTGGTCACCCAGCACGCATAGCCACCCCTGGGAGGCAAGCGTTGGTGGTCGACCCAGTTGTTGAAGGCACTCGGCTGACTAAGGTACTGATGAATGGTGGCAGTGGCCTGAATATACTTTATGCTGAAACCTTGAAAGGGATGGGCATTCCGATGTCCAAACTCAGTGAAAGCAATATGAATTTCCATGGGGTTATACCTGGCAAGAAGGCTGAATCACTCGGCCAGATCGCCCTCGATGTGGTTTTTGGTGATTCCAAGAATTACCGCAAGGAAAAGTTGACGTTTGAAGTCGTGGATTTCCAGAGTGCTTATCATGCTATTCTGGGTAGGCCTGCTTATGCATGTTTTATGGCTCGACCATGTTATGTGTACCTCAAATTGAAGATGCCTGGTCCCAGAGGAGTGATCACTATCACTGGCAATCGGCAGAAGGCAGAAGAGTGCTTCCAGAAGGGCTCAAAAATCGCCGATGCACATATGGCAGTAGTAGAATTGCAAGAGTACCAGAATAATGTAGATCCGAGTGATTTGCTGCGAGCCAAGAAGCCTGCCACAGACTCTGCATTTCAGTCGTCCGGTGAAACGAAGCCGATTCATATTCACCTGGCCGATCCCAATGCTGCTCCGACTCACATCTCGACAACGCTCGACAGCAAATAGGAAGAAGCACTCATCCAGTTCCTCCGTGAGAACTAGGACATCTTTGCATGGAAACCTTCTGACATGCCGGGTGTACCCAGAGGACTAGCTGAGCATCGTTTGCGAGTCAACCCGAAAGTAAAACCAGTCAAGGAACATCTTCGACGGTCCGCCGTACAGAAGAGGAAAGCAATTGGTGAGGAAGTAGCTCGGCTCCTAGCAGCTGAGTTCATCCGAGAAATCTACCACTCCGAGTGGCTCGCCAATGTTGTCATGGTCCCCAAGAAGGACGATTCACTTCGCATGTGCATCGACTATAAGGATATCAATTGGGCCTGCCCGAAAGATCATTTTCCTCTCCCCCGCATTGACCAAATCGTTGACTCGACTGCGGGGTGTGAGCGATTGTCTTTTCTGGACGCCTATTCCGGGTATCATCAGATCCGACTGTATGGACCTGATGAGATAAAAACAACTTTCATCCCTCCATTCGGGTGCTTCTGTTATGTCACCATGCCATTCGGCCTGAAGAATGCCGGAACCACATTCATGAGGATGATTCAGAAGTGTTTGCTCACTCAAATCAGTCGGAATGTGGAAGCATACATGGATGACATTGTGGTCAAGTCACGTAAGGGTTCTGACCTACTGGCTGACCTTGCTGAAACTTTTGCCAACCTCAGAAGGTATGATATCAAGCTTAATCCATCAAAGTGCACATTCAGAGTTCCTGGCGGAAAATTACTCGGTTCCCTCGTTTCCGAACGAGGGATCGACGCTAACCCAGAGAAAGTTGGTGCTATACTCCGGATGAAATGCCCTGTGCGTGTGCATGATGTCCAGAAGCTTACTGGTTGTTTGGCCGCCTTAAGTCGATTCATTTCTTGCCTCGGTGAAAAGGCATTGCCTCTTTACCGACTGATGAAGAAGTCTGATAAGTTCGAGTGGACTCCTGAAGCTGATGCAGCATTTGTAGAGCTCAAAGCCCTACTTTCCACCCAGCCGGTGCTTGCTGCCCCAATCAGCAAAGAGCCTTCACTGCTTTACATTGCAGCCACTGGACAAGTTGTCAGTACAGTACTCATGGTCGAGCGGGAAGAAGAAGGAAAAGCCTATAAAGTTCAGTGCCCAGTATATTATGTTTCTTAAGTTCTGACTCCATCAAAGCAAAGATATCCACATTATCAGAAGCTTGTTTATGGGATTTACATGACCACGAAGAAGGTTGCACACTATTTCTCTGACCACTCCATTACAGTCGTCAGCGACACTCCATTATCAGAGATTCCGAACAACAGAGATGCAAATGGTCGAGTGGCAAAGTGGGCGATTGAACTCCTTCCCTTGGATGTCAAGTTTGAGGCAAAGAAAGCTATCAAGTCCCAAGCAATAGCTGATTTCCTTGCCGAGTGGATCGAACAGCAACTGCCGACTCAAATCCACCCGGAGCACTGGACCATGTTCTTTGATGGCTCCAAGATGCTGAATGGTTCCGGTGCTGGGGTGGTACTGGTATCCCCCCGAGGAGACAAGCTCAGATATGTTCTCCAGATTCATTTTCCTCCAATAACGAAGTTGAATATGAAGCACTCTTATATGGGTTATGTTGGGGAACGTAGCAATAATTCAAAATTTTCTACGTATCACCAAGATCAATCTATGGAGTCATCTAGCAACGAGAGAGAGGGGAGTGCATCTACATACCCCTGTAGATCGCGCGCGGAAGCGTTCAAGAGAACGGGGTTGATGGAGTCGTACTCGTTGTGATCCAAATCACCGATGATCCTAGCGCCGAACAGACGGCACCTCCGCGTTCAACACACGTACAGAGCGGGGACGTCTCCTCCTTCTTGATCCAGCAAGGGGGGAGGAGAAGTTGATGGAGATCCAGCAGCACGACGGCGTGGTGGTGGAAGTAGCGGGATCCCGGCAGGGCTTCGCCAAGCGCAAGTGGGGAGGAAGAGGTGTCACGGGAGGGAGGGAGGCGCCATGGCTTGGGGTGCTGCTCCCATGCGCCTCCCCACTATATATAGGGGTGGAGGGGGCTGGTTTCTTGCCCTCCAAGTCCATTGGGGCGTTGGCAAAGGTGGGGGGAAAGAAATCCCATCATTTCCCTTCCCCACCGATTGTTATCCCCCTTTTTTAGGGATCTTGATCTTATCCCTTCGGGATATGATCTAATTCCTTCTAAGGTGGGATCTTGGTGCGCCTTGACCAGGGGTGTGGGACCTTGCCCCCACTACCCACGTTCATGTGGGTCCCCCCATGCAGGTGGGCCCCACTTCAGAACCTTCTAGAACCTTCCCGGTACAATACCGAAAAATCCTGAACATTTTCTGGTGGCCAAAATAGGACTTCCCATATATAAATCTTTACCTCCGGACCATTCCGGAACTCCTCGTGACGTCCGGGATCTCATCCGGGACTCCGAACAACTTTCGGTTAACCGCATACTAATATCTCTACAACTCTAGCATCACCGAACCTTAAGTGTGTAGACCCTACGGGTTCGGGAGACATGTAGACATGACCGAGATATTTCTCCGGTCAATAACCAACAGCGGGATCTGGATACCCATGTTGGCTCCCACATGCTCCACGATGATCTCATCGGATGAACCACGATGTCGAGGATTCAATCAATCCCGTATACAATTCCCTTTGTCTATCGGTATGTTACTTGCCCGAGATTCAATCGTCGGTATCCCAATACCTCGTTCAATCTCGTTACCGGCAAGTCTCTTTACTCGTTCCGTAATGCATGATCCCGTGGCTAACTCCTTAGTAACATTGAGCTCATTATGATGATGCATTACCGAGTGGGCCCAGAGATACCTCTCCGTCATACGGAGTGACAAATCCCAGTCTCGATTCGTGCCAACCCAACAGACACTTTCGGAGATACCTATAGTGCACCTTTATAGCCACCCAGTTACGTTGTGACGTTTGGTACACCCAAAGCATTCCTACGGTATTCGGTAGTTGTACAATCTCATGGTCTAAGGAAATGATACTTGACATTAGAAAAGCTCTTAGCAAACGAACTACACGATCTTGTGCTATGCTTAGGATTGGGTCTTGTCCATCACATCATTCTCCTAATGATGTGATCCCGTTATCAATGACATCCAATGTCCATGGTCACGAAACCATAACCATCTATTGATCAACGAGCTAGTCAACTAGAGGCTTACTAGGGACATGTTGTGGTCTATGTATTCACACATGTATTACGGTTTCCAGTTAATACAATTATAGCATGAACAATAGACAATTATCATGAACAAGGAAATACAATAATAACCATTTTATTATTGCATCTAGGGCATATTTCCAACAGTCTCCCACTTGCACTAGAGTCAATAATCTAGTTCACATCACTATGTGATTGTAATGAATCCAACACCCATGGGGTTTGTTCATATCTCGCTTGTGAGAGAGGTTACTAGTCAACGGGTCTGAACCTTCCAGATCCGTGTGTGCTTTACAAATCTCTATGTCATCTTGTAGATGCAGCTACCACGCGCTACTTGGAGCTATTCCAAATAACTGCTCTACTATACGAATCCGGTTGACTACTCAGAGTCATCCGGATTAGTGTCAAAGTTTGCATCGACGTAACCCTTTACGAAGAACTCTTTTACCACCTCCATAATCAAGAAAATTCCTTAGTCCACTAGATACTAAGGATAAGTTCGACCGCTGTCATGTGATCCCTTCCTGGATCACTATTGTACCCATGACTAACTCATGGCAAGGCACACTTCAGGTGCGGTACACAGCATAGCATATTGTAGAGCCTACGTCTAAAGCATAGGGGACGACCTTCGTCCTTTCTCTTTCTTCGGCCGTGGTCAGGTCTTGAGTCTTACTCAATACTCACACCTTGTAACACAACCAAGAACTCCTTCTTTGCTGATCTATTTTGAACTCCTTCAAAATCTTGTCACGGTATGTATTCATTTGAAAGTAGTATTAAGCATTTTTGATCTATCCTTATAGATCTTGATGCTCAATGTTCAAGTAGCTTAATCCAGGTTTTCCATTAAAAACACTTTTCAAATAACCTTGGATGCTTTCCAGAAATTCTACATCATTTCTGATCAACAATATGTTAACAACATATACTCATCAAAAATTCTATAGTGCTCCCACTCACTTCTTTGGAAATACAAGTTTCTCATGAACTTTGTATAAACCCAAAATCTTTGATCATCTCATCAAAGCGTTCATTCCAACTCCGAGATGCTTACTCCAATCCTTAGAAGGATTGCTGGAGCTTTGCATACTTGTTAGCATCTTTCAGGATTGACAAAACCTTCTGGTTGTATCACATACAACCTTTCCTCAAGAAAATCGTCGAGGAAACAATGTTTTGACATCCTATCTGCAAGATTTCATAAATAATGCAGTAACTGCTAATATAATTCTAACAGACTCTTAGCATCGCTACGAGTGAGAAAGTCTCATCGCAGTCAACTCCTTGAACTTGCCGGAAAACATCTTAACGACAAGTCGAGCTTTCTTAATGGTGACACTTACCATCATTGTCTGTCTTCCCTTTAAAATCCATCTGTACCCAACAGCCTTACGACCATCAAGTAGTTCTTTCAAAGTCTATACTTTGTTTTCATACATGGATCCTCTCGGATTTTATGGCCTCGAGCCATTCGTCGGAATCCGGGCCCACCATCGCTTCTCCATAGCTTGTAGGTTCATTGTTGTCTAGCAACATGACTTCCAAGACAGGATTACGTACCACTCTGAAGTAGTACGCATCCTTGTCGTCCTATGAGGTTTGGTAGTGACTTGATCTGAAGTTTCATGATCACTATCATAAGCTTCCACTTCAATTGGTGTAGGTGCCACATGAACAACTTCCTGTGCCCTGCTACACATTAGTTGAAGTGACGGTTCAATGACCTCATCAAGTCTCCACCATCCTCCCACTCAATTCTTTCGAGAGAAACTTTTCCTCGAGAAAGGACCCGTTTCTAGAAACAATCACTTTTGCTTCCAGATCTGAAATAGGAGGTATACCCAACTGTTTTGGGTATTCTATGAAGATGCATTTATCCGCTTTGGGTTCGAGCTTATCAGCCTGAAACTTTTTCACATAAGCGTCGCAGCCCCAAACTTTTAAGAAACGATAGCTTAGGTTTCTCTAAACCATAGTTCATACGGTGTCGTCTCAACGGAATTGCGTGGTGCCCTATTTAAAGTGAACGCGGTTGTCTCTAATGCCTAACCCATAAACGATAGTTGTAATTCGATAAGAGACATCATGGTATGCACCATATCCAATAGGGTGCAGTTATGATGTTCGGACACACCATCACAATATGGTGTTCCAGGCGGTATTAGTCGTGAAACAATTTCCACAATTTCTTAATTGTGTGCCAAACTCATAACTCAGATATTCATCTCTATGATCATATCACAGACATTTTATCCTCTTGTCACGACGATCTTCAACTTCACTCTGAAATTACTTGAACCTTTCAATAATTCAGACTTGTGTTTCATCAAGTAAATATTCTCAGCATCTACTCAAATCATCTATGAAGTAAGAACATAACGATATCCACTGCATGCGTCAGCACTCATTGGACTGCACACATCAAATGTATTACTTCCAACAAGTTGCTCTCTTGTTCCATCTTACTAAAAACGAGGCCTTTCAGTCATCTTGCCCATGTGGTATGATTTGCATGTCTCAAGTGATTCAAAATCAAGTGAGTCCAAATGATCCATCTGTATGGACTTTCTTCATGCATATATATACTAATAGACATGGTTCGCATGTCTCAATCTTTTCAAAAACGAGTGAGTCCAAAGATCCATCAACATGGAGCTTCTTCATGCGTTTTATACCAATATGACTCAAGTGGCAGTGCCACAAGTATGTGGTACTATCATTACTATCTTATATCTTTTGGCATGAACATGTGTATCACTACGATCGAGATTCAATAAACCATTCATTTTAGGTGCAAGACCATTGAAGGTATTATTCAAATAGACAGAGTAACCATTATTCTCCTTTAATGAATAACCGTATTGCGATAAACATAATCCAATCATGTCTATGCTCAACGCAAACACCAAATAATATTATTCAGGTTTAACCCCAATCTCGATGGTAGAGGGAGCATGCGATGCTTGATCACATCAACCTTGGAAACACTTCCAACACATATCGTCATCTCACCTTTAGCTAGTCTCCGTTTATTCCGCAGCTTTTATTTCGAGTTACTAACACTTAGCAACCGAACCGGTATCTAATACCCTGGTGCTACTAGGAGTACTAGTAAAGTACACATTAATATAATGTATATCCAATATACTTCTGTCGACCTTGCCAGCCTTCTAATCTATGAAGTATCTAGGGTAGTTCTGCTTCAGTGACCGTTCCCCTCATTTTAGAAGCACTTAGTCTCGGGTTTGGGTTCAATCTTGGGTTTCTTCACTAGAGCAGCAACTGATTTGCCGTTTCATGAAGTATCCCTTCTTGCCCTTGCCCTTCTAGAAACTAGTGGTTTTACTAACCATCAACAATTGATGCTCCTTCTTGATTTCTACTTTCGCGGTGTCAAACATCGCGAGTTGCTCAAGGATCATCATGTCTATCCCTGATATGTTATAGTTCATCACGAAGATCTAATAGCTTGGTGGCAGTGACTATGGAGAACCATCACTATCTCATCTGGAAGATTAACTCCCACTCGATTCAAGTGATTGTAGTACTCAGACAATCTGAGCACATGCTCAACGATTGAGCTTTTCTCCCTTAGTTTGCAAGCTTAAGAAACTTGTCAGAGGTCTCATACCTCTTGACGTGGGCATTAGTCTGAAATCCCAATTTCAGTCTTTGGAACATCTCATATGTTCTGCGACGTTTCAAAACCGTCTTTGGTGCCACAATTTTAAAACCGTTAGCATCACACACTGAAATATCACGTAGTCATCAAAACGTGTATGTCAGATGTTTCGTAACATCTATAGACGACGCTCGAGGTTCAGCACACCGAGCGGTGCATTAAGGACATAAGCCTTCTGTGCAGCAATGAGGACAATCCTCAGTTTACGGACCCAGTCCGCATAATTGCTACTATCAACTTTGAACTAAATTTTCTCTAGGAACATATCTTAGTAGAACTAAAGCGTAAGCTACGACATTATTTGCAAAGACCTTTTAACTATGTTCATGATAATTAAGTTCATCTGATTATTTAATGAACTCCCACTTAGATAGACATCCCTCTAGTCATCTAAGTGATACATGATCCGAATCGACTAGGCCATGTCCGATCATCACGTGAGACGGACTAGTCATCATCGGTGAACATCTCCATGTTGATCGTATCTACTATACGACTCATGTTCGACATTTCGGTCTCTTGTGTTCCGAGGCCATGTCTGTACATGCTAGGCTCGTCAAGTCAACCTAAGTGTTTTGCTTGTGTTCCGAGGCCATGTCTGTACATGCTAGGCTCGTCAACACCCGTTGTATGCGAACGTTAGAATCTATCACACCTGATCATCACGTGGTGCTTCGAAACAACGAACCTTCGCAACGGTGCACAGTTAGGGGGAACACATCTCTTGAAATTTTAGTGAGGGATCATCTTATTTATGCTACCGTCGTTCTAAGCAAATAAGATGTAAACATGACAAACATCACATGCAAATCATAAAGTGACATGATATGGCCAATATCATCTTGCACCTTTTGATCTCCATCTTCGAGGCGCGGCATGATCACCTTCGTCACCGGCATGACACCATGATCTCCATCATCATGATCTCCATCATCATGTCTTCATGAATTTGTCTCGCCAACTATTACTTCTACTACTATGGCTAATGGTTAGCAATAAAGTAAAGTAATTACATGGCGTTTTTGATTGACACGCAGGTCATACAATAAATTAAGACAACTCCTATGGCTCCTGCCGGTTGTCATACTCATCGACATGCAAGTCGTGATTCCTATTACAAGAACATGATCAATCTCATACATCACATCCTTTTGGCCATATCACATCACATAGCATACCCTGCAAAAACAAGTTAGACGTCCTCTAGTTGTTGTTGCATGTTTTACGTGGCTGCTATGGGTTTCTAGCAAGAACGTTTCTTACCTACGCAAAAGCCACAATGGTGATATGCCAATTGCTATTTACCCTTCATAAGGACCCTTTTCATCGAATCCGATCTGACTAAAGTGGGAGAGACAGACACCCGCTAGCCACCTTATGCATCAAGTGCATGTCAGTCGGTGGAACCTGTCTCACGTAAGAGTACGTGTAAGGTCGGTCCGGGCCGCTTCATCCCACAATGCCGCCGAATCAAGATAAGACTAGTAACGGTAAGCAAATTGAACAAATCGTCGCCCACAACTACTTTGTGTTCTACTCGTGCATCGAATCTACGCATAAACCTGGCTCTGATACCACTGTTGGGGAACGTAGCAATAATTCAAAATTTTCTACGTATCACCAAGATCAATCTATGGAGTCATCTAGCAACGAGAGAGAGGGGAGTGCATCTACATACCCTTGTAGATCGCGCGCGGAAGCGTTCAAGAGAACGGAGTTGATGGAGTCGTACTCGTCGTGATCCAAATCACCGATGATCCTAGCGCCGAACGGACGGCACCTCCGCGTTCAACACACGTACGGAGCGGGGACGTCTCCTCCTTCCTGATCCAGCAAGGGGGGAGGAGAAGTTGATGGAGATCCAGCAGCACGACGGCGTGGTGGTGGAAGTAGCGGGATCCCGGCAGGGCTTCGCCAAGCGCAAGCGGGGAGGAAGAGGTGTCACGGGAGGGAGGGAGGCGCCAGGGCTTGGGGTGCTGCTCCCATGCGCCTCCCCACTATATATAGGGGTGGAGGGGGCTGGTTTCTTGCCCTCCAAGTCCATTGTGACGTTGGCAAAGGTGGGGGGGAAGAAATCCCATCATTTCCCTTCCCCACCGATTGTTATCCCCCTTTTTTAGGGATCTTGATCTTATCCCTTCGGGATATGATCTTATTCCTTCTAAGGTGGGATCTTGGTGCGCCTTGACCAGGGGTGTGGGACCTTGCCCCCACTACCCACGTTCATGTGGGTCCCCCCATGCAGGTGGGCCCCACTTCAGAACCTTCTAGAACCTTCCCGGTACAATATCGAAAAATCCCGAACATTTTCCGGTTGCCAAAATAGGACTTCCCATATATAAATCTTTACCTCCGGACAATTCCGGAACTCCTCGTGACGTCCGGGATCTCATCCGGGACTCCGTACAACTTTCGGTTAACCGCATACTAATATCTCTACAACTCTAGCGTCACCGAACCTAAAGTGTGTAGACCCTACGGGTTCGGGAGACATGTAGACATGACCGAGACAATTCTCCGGTCAATAACCAACAGCGGGATTTGGATACCCATGTTGGCTCCCACATGCTCCATGATGATCTCATCGGATGAACCACGATGTCGAGGATTCAATCAATCCCGTATACAATTCCCTTTGTCTATCGGTATGTTACTTGCCCGAGATTCGATCGTCGGTATCCCAATACCTCGTTCAATCTCGTTACCGGCAAGTCTCTTTACTCGTTCCGTAACGCATGATCCCGTGGCTAACTCCTTAGTCACATTGAGCTCATTATGATGATGCATTACCGAGTGGGCCCAGAGATACCTCTCCGTCATACGGAGTGACAAATCCCAGTCTCGATTCGTGCCAACCCAACAGACACTTTCGGAGATACCTGTAGTGCACCTTTATAGCCACCCAGTTACGTTGTGATGTTTGGTACACCCAAAGCATTCCTACGGTATCTGGGAGTTGCACAATCTCATGTTCTAAGGAAATGATACTTGACATTAGAAAAGCTCTTAGCAAACGAACTACACGATCTTGTGCTATGCTTAGGATTGGGTCTTGTCCATCACATCATTCTCCTAATGATGTGGTCCCGTTATCAATGACATCCAATGTCCATGGTCAGGAAACCATAACCATCTATTGATCAATGAGCTAGTCAACTAGAGGCTTACTAGGGACATGTTGTGGTCTATGTATTCACACATGTAGTACGGTTTCCAGTTAATACAATTATAGCATGAACAATAGACAATTATCATGAACAAGGAAATACAATAATAACCATTTTATTATTGCCTCTACAACATCATCACTGACAACGGGTCAAACTTCGATTCTGATGAGTTCAGAGCCTTCTGTGCTTCCCAAGGCACTCGAGTCGACTATGCTTCAGTCGCCCACCCCCAGTCGAATGGACAAGCAGAAAGAGCAAATGGCTTGATTCTCACAGGACTGAAACCCCGATTGATGCGTGATCTCAAGCATGCAGCACGCGCCTGGGTCGATGAACTTCCATCAGTTCTTTGGGGATTGAGGACAACTCCCAATCGGTCGACTGGCCGAACTCCATTCTTCTTGGTCTATGGAGCTGAAGCTGTTCTACCGAGTGACTTGCTTCACAATGCACCCCGAGTCGAGCTTTTCTCTGAAGATGAAGCAGAACAGGCCCGGCAAGACGCAGTTGATCTCCTAGAAGAGGAAAGAGAGATGGCCTTAATCCGGTCGACCATTTATCAGCAAGACTTGCGTCGATTCCATGCCAGAAACATGAGAGGTCAAGCATTTCAAGAGGGAGACTTGGTTCTTCGAGTGGATCAACAGAAACCACACAAGCTCGCCCCTTCTTGGGAAGGTCCCTTCATCATCACCAGAGTGCTCCACAATGGGGCATACCATCTTTACAATGTCGAACATCGGAAAGACGAGCCACGGGCTTGGAATGCGGAGCTGCTCCGCCCCTTTTATACTTAAGCGCTCATTCTGTTGAGTTCTAATAAGAAATACCTTTGTAGTTTGTTTATTAGAGACAAGAGTTTTACAGTCTTCTAAAAATGATTGTCGCTGCTTATACTTGTCTGAAATCCCCCAGTGGGTGACTTAGCCGTGAATCCGTTTCGCCTAAGTTTATAAAATCCTACCGAGTGGTGAGCAAGCTTCTCACTCAGGGGCTTAGCCGAGAATCCGTTTCGCCTAAGTTAAAAAAAATCCCACCGAGTGGTGAGCAAGCCTCTCACTCGGGGGCTTAGCCGCGAATCCGTTTCGCCTAAGTTTATAAAATCCTACCGAGTGGTGAGCAAGCCTCTCCCTCGGGGGCTTAGCTGCAGTCCAGTACTCGCCTAAGTTTATAAAATCCTACCGAGT